>NW_015547685.1:896589-908534 GCF_001515605.1 Sinocyclocheilus anshuiensis
GCATTAAATATCGCATGCGATTTATCGTGCAGCCCTCACACACACACACACACACACACACACACACACAAAGAAGCAGCAAAAAAATTCTGTCTATGGAAGGGAATGGAATTGTGAATGGAATCATCAAGGAACTCTATGTTTCCTATTCCCAGCTCACACAATTTAAAAAGTAACAACAGCTCTAATGTAACAATGTGGCAGGTCTTCATATCTGGTACCTGATCTGGGAGAGTCTTTTGTAGGAGGGTCGCGCTCTTGAGTACCTCTGAACTAAGACCTCAAGGGTCTCACACAGCACCTGGGCCAAGGTCTGCCGGGCTTGTGCGGGGGCAACGGAGCCCCAAAGGTCACTACGCAGGCCTGTGAGAAAATACTGCCACATCTGGATGGAGAAAGAACACCTTTCACCCTGAAAAAAAGGTGGAGGAGACAAAAAAATAGACAATGAGACACTGGTAGAGATATGATGATGATGATGATATCATGGCAAATAAATACCAAAAAGAATAGAAAGGAAAAGACAGAATGTCTTTCCAGACAATCTTTCTCTAGACCACCTGCACGCTGCACCTGGACCCCTCATTACCACAGAGAGAGAGAGAGAATGCATGGATACTATGAAGTTTTATCTGGATATTCAATCACTGCTCCTCTGAACATTATCCAGACATACATGCACACCGAGTCAAAATGGCAGAGGCAAAAATGACCGGGTCATTCCTGTTATGCAGTACATTTCAAATCTCAGCACGTGGGACTTAATATGTTGTATGAAATATCATAACTTTAACTCATGATTTTAAAATGGAAATCACAATGTGTAATTTTTTTTTCTACTGCACAATATGACAATTAGGTGAACACAGGAGTGAGTTTTTAAATCATTTCATTACTCAAGTTTAGGCAGATGTTGCTATTTTTTACCAGCAACATAGCACATCTATCTTTTAACATGAACAACTGTAAATTTATTAAGAAATACTCCAGATGTTTCTGCAATTTTTCTTTACTCTGTTCACAAAAGATTAAACAAAAGTTCTTTGAAATATTGTTTTAATCAGATTTTATAGGCTTTTCCTGTGTCCTAAATTTCACTTTCCATCCTGTTAGTCTTTTGCAATATCCCTTTAAATAACAAAAGCCAGCTGACAAAATCCTCCAGGAAGTGCTATAATTTTTGGCCGGTGAAAAACAGCATAAACATGAATAAGTCTAAACAACAGATTTGATGAATTATGTGATGTTTTGTGTGATGTTTTTGTGGTTTTGGTTTTTTTTTTTTCCACTTTAAAACAGAGGTTTTCAAACTTGTTGATGATTCCAAATGAGTACTGTATAAGAGAAAATGTATTCTTCTATGCATTTATATACTAATTTGTATTTCAATTTGGGTAAATTTATATACATTTATGTCTTTTAAAAACACCATGAAAGAGTAACGGTATCAAATTCAGTAAATGTGTTAAATATTATTACTACACGTTAAACATATTTAATAAATATCTTAAGGTAACATTTTACATTTTAAATTTTCCAGCAACTTCCTAAGGCTCCTTGGGCCAAAAAAACCTTTGCTCTAAAAAAAATATTTTTAGATAAAATTACAGAAATCTGTATAATGTTAAAAAATATAAAAAATTAACTACAAATGTATTTCTGTAACATTTCTGTAAACTAACTTTGAGGGAAAGCAACAACAAACCTTAGGTTCCATCCTGTTAACGCCAATCCTGTTAGCCACAATGAACAAAAATTAATTGTGCAAATGATCAAGTTTAAATTAAAAATAGGTTTTAATGAAAGTTTAAGTGTATTGTAAATTATTTCTGCACTTAAATTATGACAATATTCTTTTTTTTTTTTAAGTTAAAAGAGAACAAAGCTAGTGCATAACAGGAGTAAGATGACTGATCTAAAGGGTCAGACTTATGTTGCTGAAATGCTTTAGAATTTGTGATACTGTACATGTTAAACAGCTCAAACGGAGAATCAAGAACTAGAAACACAATTCAGAAAAGGCAGAAATGATAAAAAGGACGAGAGACTCTGGTTTCCTAAGAGGCTAATTACTTTCAGGCAAAGAGGAAGCAGCATTAGGAGTTCACAGTGTGACCAAAGAGAGATTATTAACAACCATGTACTACATCTCCTAATGAGAGCTGGGACGTGGTCCACCACTGAGCCACGGCTAAGTCAGCCATAGAAAGAGACACACAGGGCCATGACCACACATCCGGACCCAGGGATTTAGTGCTAGGGACCGGGCCTCTGGAAGCACTCGGCCCTGTGGCATTTGCTCAGGAGGAAATGAAATGGAGGGATGAATGAAAGAAAGCAAAAGAGAGGTGGGGGAAGAGGGGATACAGGTCAACAGAGGCGCAGACTCACAGAGCCAGCTGCACACCTGCGCACAGCAGGCCAGTCTGCCCCACAGGCCCGCAACGGGCAGACGTGTGCGTATTCATCTGTGAGAGCACTTATGTGTGTGCCGATATCTTAATGGAGGTAAGGTTAGGGCTAGACACAGATGGTTGAGTCTAACGCTACCTCAGGGCACTGCAAGCCCCATTGAAAAGACTTGAGGAAGGGACTTTATGAGAATGATATAGCTAGAAACTCATTATAGCAATATACCTAGAAGATTATTTTTCATATTAATATCCCTACGAAATTTAATATAAATATCAATACTCATTATTCAGTCTGAAACGCTTAAAGGTTTGATTTTAATATTAATTAACAATTTTTATTTATCTATTTTATCAACAATTGCAGCCAAATGAAATCAAAATTCTTACAGAATAAATAAATAATCTAGTTAAAAATAACCAAGGAATACTTTTCAAACTGTTTTTCACTAAATGAACGAAATTTCTGATTTTTTTACCATTTCTATAAATTTACACAAAGTGATCAATTATCCACTATTTGCCTACATATTGTTTTATATTTAAAACACCTCAATAATAAAATGTAATTAAAATCTTTATTTGATTAAAATTCATTTAAATCATTTTTGGATGATGATGTAAACTAACTGAAAACTTTGATTGAATATGTTGATTTAAATGAACAGTTTAAACGTATTAAAATAAATTAATAACTCCATATCCAATCTAATGAAAAATGACGTTTTAAATAACTTTCCCAACTAATCCTCCATCTTCCATTGGTCATCAAAACAGATAGACCTGCAAACAAAACAAAATAAAACAAAAAAACAAAAACAAAACAAGACACATTTAAAAGCATTCCAACATTCACAATGCTAAAAACAAAACAAAAAAAAAACATCATAAATATATATAGTGAATATTCCCATATAGTGAATAGGGCCCAGTCCTAATGAATATTAGCAAATAAAAAAGGAAAGAAAGACGAGGGTTTTACACAAACTCATACTGGTTCTATTAAATTTGTCAGGTTGGCTGAGACTGGGATATTTGTGATTGGTTACAAATGTGCACAACATCCTCAATCATTTTAAATAAGTAAGATGTTTTGAACTCGATCATAAAAAAATGCTCTTTAGTATGGCAGCACTAAGGCTGGATGTACACAACTGACTCCTTTTATGACAGCCTGAGAGAAGTCAACTAAATAGTCAAGGACAACGCGCAAAAGCAGCATGCAAATCCAAGAATTTAAGAGGGAGCCTACTTAAGAATACAATAACACAATTTATAATTTATTAACCAATGTCACAGCATTTCAGTACAGATACACTTATGATCGGAATGTGAATATGCAGTGTGATTTAACCACAGCTTTGTGCTTGAGCACAGTTTAGAGGTACAGGATGTTTTGTCTTCCAATAACCTAACCCAACCCTACAAAAATGCCTTCAACAGGCTTACACGTAACATGAACTATTATTGAAATATTGCCAGAAAAGCTACAGCCATCTGTACCTCGTAAAATGGGTTGGGGTCACTCCAGTAGTGGCTCTCGGCATCCTGTAGTATACTAGTGGCACACACATGGACGCAGTAGCTGGTCAGGTGATCATGCAGGGCTGCCATCACATCCTGGCTTCTCTGAATGGGCAGCAGAGTTAGAGGCCTGGGGTTGGAGACATCAAAGACACAAAGCCTGGTTTAAGGCAAAAGCGGTCTAGTTTACAGGTCAAATAGCCACTAAGTGATTAATATCAGCAAATGGCTCCTATTATTACCTGTCAATCATTCAACACCTCATTCTTCCTCGCCTAATATTTTCTCACTCCCTCTCTTCAAGTACAAGGCCACACATACGGTCCGATACCCCTTTCTGGCGGGGTTGGGGTTCGTGCACGTGCCTCAAAAGAGGGCTTACAATGACTTACAAAGATACATAACAGCTACAAGTGTATGCACTACTTGCTTTATGCAAGCGCTATATAGGATAAATCACTATACAGGATTTACCCTATTATACTTTATCGACACGAATTGATAGGTGAAACAACAAACAGCCACCCACAAATAGTCTAGAAACAAAGCATCTGGCTGTCTTTGAGTTCACATAAAAAAACGGTTAAAGTTACCCGTCGTCAGGCTACAGAAGAATACCATAATTCCTCCGTTCAAATAGGCCTAAGGCATCGAGAGTCACGCAGACCTATAACAACCCAGCCACAACACATAATTGCGAATTACATGCCTTACCTTAACACAGAATCGACCACAGAGTCCAACGTTTATATTTTTTCTACGAATCTTTGAGTTAACGTACTAAACATGAGTGGAATTTGCACCGCAGCGCCCCCACACCTTGATGCTCATGACAAGAATAGCATGTATAGTTATCTTTATTGAAGTGAATTAGGTTTAAATCGCCGTCATGCATGAATTAATTATATTTTTGCAATTTTACACATAATAATCCACGATGATCACATTACACAAAACTGAACTTGCACGTCAAAATAACACATTGTCAATATTTTTTGAGACCCCCCAAAATTTCACAAATCACGTTTTCAGGGGAGCCCATGTCTTATTAAGGGGAGCCGAGCTCCCACTAGCTCCCCCGTAGTTCGCACCCTGGCTATAACCTTACAAATACATAAGTGAAAAGTTATGTCAGAGCCCACCAGCTCACATACGTCTCACTCCGGTTCTTTACAATCCAATTACAGCATTTTAGTAAATCTGGCATCCATCTGACAGGCTGCCTGGCCGGGGAAACCTGGGCTTGACAAAGTGTACTATAAATCGGTGAACTTTAGCAATGCTCACCCTCTCCAAACACTTTTCATTTTATGAAAAATGCACAGGTCAAACCCAAGCTGAGATTTTTTTATATACCATTTTATATAAAAAAAAATTTTCATCCAAGGAGAGATTTGGAGTTATTTATGAAATCAGGCGTACCACAGCATAGAGGATCAGACTTCATTATCATTCCTAACACCACATCCACGACAGAAAAAAAAGGTGGAAATAAGGTACAGCTTTTGAATTATTGATTAATGTACTTGGGCCACACATTAAGATCTTAATCAAGTGTTTATGCATTAAAAAAAAAAAAATACATGCAAATAAGAAATCGTATAACATAAAATGAAAAGGAAAACATAAGTTTTCATTGTTACAGACTTTTCATTAAGACCCTAAAGAAACATATCAACTTGTGGAAAATGAGCATCCTATGACCCCTTTAAAGGGGTCCTATTATGCTCTTTTACAAAGTCTTGATTTTGTTTTGGGGGTGTACTAGAACAGGCTCTCATACTAGGTTGTTCGAAAAACACATTATTTTTCACATATTTTACATTATTACAACGTTAGCTGGGCCAGTGTGTGTTGTGATTGGTTAGCTGGGCCAGTGTGTGTTGTGATTGGTTAGCTGGGCCAGTGTGTGTTGTGATTGGTTAGCTGGGCCAGTGTGTGTTGTGATTGGTTAGCTGGGCCAGTGTGTGTTGTGATTGGTTAGCTGGGCCAGTGTGTGTTGTGATTGGTTAGCTGGGCCAGTGTGTGTTGTGATTGGTTAGCTGGGCCAGTGTGTGTTGTGATTGGTTAGCTGGGTCAGTGTGTGCTGTGATTGGCAGCACTCGGCGCCTGGTCAGGAAATGTCATGCCCTTACCATAGCCACCTGCTGCGAGCTTCAGTGTAAATATTGCGTCAAAATCAAATCAATTTTAGCGCGATTTAAACCCGGATGATTGTAACCACTCTAAGTTCGTCTGCCTTGGGAAAGCTAGCGTTTCTCCGACATAGTGATAACACTCGTTGCCTTCTCTAGTGCAGCTCAACCAGGTCTCGTCCCATTCGTCGATATTTGTGATATCACAAATCCCGGAAAATATGCGTTGTAGTCCAAACGAGTTGTCCTTTGTAGTTTTTGAAAAGTGCTTTCTGTTAAATAAATTATCTCCTTTTGAAGTGGACTTTGAGCTTTGTAACTTTGCAGATCTTTTTTACGCTCAAACAACAACAACAATACAGACTAACTAAAGTTGAAAAAGTGAAAAAGCATAATAGGACCCCTTTAAAAAATATAGTTATATTAACAAATATTATAATTACTTTTTATATTAGTATAATTATTATTGTTTTATTATTATTATTTTATATTAGTATAATTAGCTAATTTAGTGAGAATGAGTGTATCTCACATGCGTGTGGAGTCTCTGAGCTGGCTTTCATAGTGTGTGAGTGTCTGGAGGATGTAGACACTGGTGGCCATCAGAATAGGCAGGTTTTTGAAGGGAGCGGAGGCTGGCACTTCCCCTGCCCTCTCCTCTAGTCTGGTCAGTAGGAAGGAGGTCACACGGCCACACACCTCCACGTAGCTGGAGCACACGGGCAGCAGGCTGTCCTCTCTAAATGCCACAGCCAGTGGGAGAAAAGCATCCATCTGCTCCAGAACATCTGCACAGAACTGGAAATAAAGTGAATATGTGAATTTAATCTATTGTCTTTCTATAAACCAATACTTGTGTCTTAATGTGTCCCTCACTTTGTAATTCATCCCTTTGCTCCTAAAGTATGTCAAAATAATAAAGACAATTAAGCATATCAATACGTATAATTAATATTTTATAATGTAATAGTTTTATTTTATTTAATTTCATTTAAATTAACAGGCCAGTTCTGGCAGAAAACAAATTGGGGAAGAGAGCCGCTGGCTTCAGAAACAACACTACATAACATATTGGAACACATACACAACCTGCATGCCCTCATCTCCAACACTGGTGGATATATTTTTAAATGTAACAAACTTGTTTGGTGAAACCATACTGTTATCCACACTAGACAGGCGTCTTTACTATCACGACCATTTGGCAGAATTATTTGCAGATAGTTATTGTGAAATAACTTTCAGGTACTCCATCCTGTCCGGCTTAAATCAACAAAAAGCATTCAGTGCTATACACTAGAAATTCTTTATCATACAACACTCAAACTTCCCTTTTTGAAGACTGAAATTGCATTTCAGCAGCTCACAGAGCTCTACCATATGCGAACCGACTAGCATTTATTGTAGTAGAATAACCGAATCATCCATGCCGATATGACTGTGTGAGACATTCAAGGCCATTTTCTGATTCAAATACCTGCAGTTCCCCTCCTGTGGCACCTGAAGAGAGAAGCAACACTTATCTAATTTTTCCACATTTGTCCTGGAGGAAACAGGGAAACAGCACTGGTATTTTCTCTTCAAAATTATTACGAAAGTGTGTGTGCCTGTTACATCTGCCTTACATTGCCTCAGGAGGTACACAGCTTGAAAGGAAGACCCCTGAGTGTTATTGCCAAAAAAGGCAGACCTGGAACGGAACATCCACCAAACTTCCTCCACCCATATTTCTCCAACTTTTTACAAATGAAGACATCATTGTCGATCTAATCCCATCTAGAACTTCCATTCCTCCCTTTCTCCATCCTTCCTTCCAGCCACACGTGTTCAATGCAGATTAGCAGTAACAGCAGTGAATCTGGGCATGCTGAAGAGCCAGACGCATGTACTGGGTTCACTGTCAAATTTATATACCTATAGAAATGAGTTACTATGCCGGCCTATTCGAGAGCAGTAAAATATACGTGTGCGTTGTATATATCTCCCTCCACTCCACCCTTTCCCCCTTCCACAGGGAGTTACCATGTCCCAAGGCCTCTGCGAACATGGAGGAAAAAAACCAGCACATGTTAAATGGAAACTTTCCCAAGAACAGGTCTATCAATCAAGCACAGACAGGCAAGAGAGATGTGATTTCATACTTCTTCACTAAACTTCAGCATCTGCATTACACAGCCTCGTTCACTATGTTTAGGCACAATAGATGCAGCATGCCAGGGCTATTATCATACCATAATTTAAGTAGCAACACCAGTAACATTTCACTGTTCACAATACAACCTTTAATACCACAGAGAAAATAAATAAATAAATAAATAATATTCCTTTATTTAAAAAGGTTAATTATAATAAATTATATTTATTACTAAATTATTATAGTTTATTATTATATTAACTAAAATATGATCACTTGTTTATATGTAGTTAGTATATTTATTTTAGTAACTATAATAAAAAACACAATATTAAACTATAATAATACTCAATTAAATTCATTTAAAATATTTTTAAATACTGCTGTAATTATAAATTAATACTGAAAAATAGAAAAAATGTATAGTTTATTATTATACTACCTATAATATTATAATTACTGGTAATATTAGTGTTATTAGTCAATTTGGACAAATTAATTATTTTAATAATAAAACTATACAACTATAAATATTAAATTAAAAATAAAACAACAACATGCAATCATTTATTAATTAGGTAAATATAATTTCTGAGGTAATTAAACAAATAAAAAAGCCAGGAAAAGCTAATTATAATTAAATTATAATTAAATGTTATAAATATATTATAAATAAAAAAAGTCATATTAGTATAATTAGTAAATACATTTTAAAACATTTATAACTTGTTGCGACATGTTGCAAGTATTTATCAAGTAAATACTGCTTTAAGTTTAAGTTTAAGAAAAAAAAAACGTTCATTCGTATTAATATTAACATCATAATATTCAGCAGCAGTTCTATTAGAATGTACTGCAAGGACTAAGACAAATATTTTGACACATCTGATTTCTCCTGCCTGTTCACATCAAAGTCAAAACAACTGTGTTTGCATTAATATCTCATCAAGATTTGGCACTCTGTATTATGGTGCTAATATGATAACTGGCATCATTTTTACCAGTACTGCTTTTGACATCGCCAAAGGATTCTGAGAGACCTTGCCAAACCGGAAGCCCCTACAGGCTGAACAAGTCTTGAAACAATCGGCCGCTGGACAGCGAGTCGATAACAGGCTGAGTGTTGTTGTTATAAGCTTAGCGGGAAGTGTGAGTGAGATGTGGTCGAGAATGCAAAGATTCGCCCCAATCCAAGGTGATGAGGACCTGAGAGGTGTCGGTGAGATTTATGGCTTTCTAAAGCCTGCTGCTTCGGTTCGGAGAACCCTTAACTAGAGCAGATCAAAGATATGGATTCCAATAGGACAGCCACTGCAAGGTTATTTCTCAGCAAAGCTTTAAAACATTTAAGAGCTCATCTCTGCAGTGGTCGTCTTGCACCTTTGAACAGTGCTAAATCCTTCTCCTCACACAGGGTTAAGGATGATCGTCAACACGAGGTGGTCAATAGCTGGATGGTGGTTTCAGGTTGATAAATGGTTCGCTGAAATATTATGCAGACGGGAGGTCTGGCGACTCTGAAAGTTCGAAACAAAGTATGAATGTATGAATATGAATGGGTGAAATATTGATCTCTGTAATGCATCTGGACTGACTACATTCTGGCTATGTCAGGCCTGGGCTAGCATAATGCTGCCTACTTATGGGCCATGGTGACATGTGTCAAAAAGAAGGGGTTTTGAGACACTCACAGCAGCAGAGAATGCAAATAAATGCACATGCTAACCTTTGAGAGGAGGGCCGCTCATTCTGAAGCACTGACCTACACGTAAATGTGTTATACAGGTCTTGAGTGTGAACAAATTTTGACACTTGTTAGTGATGTGGTTCCAGGGGTGTCAGCAGCATGTAGCGGCATCAATGAAATGGTATGGAAATCAGATATGAACGCCGACATTTCTAAATTTCATGAGCTGGGGCCATGTTGCTCAAAAGTGTATTTTTTGCTGTTGGTTTAAAAGGTTGAAAACAGGTTTGCAGGCAGAGGTCAATGCTAAACGATGTCAGAAAAAGTAGCAATATGAAAATCCTCAAAAAGCATTTACTGTTTATGTATGTAATTTTCATGTGTCTTTTATGCTCAATTTAAAAATAACTGTTATCTATTTTGAATGTATTTCACAAATTTTGGCATTTATTCCTGTGATAAAAAAGCTAAATTACTCCAGTTACTTCAGTATCACATGAAATCATTCTAATATGCTGATTTGGTGCTTAAGAAACATTTCTTATTATTATCCTCAATGCTGAAAACAGCTCTGTTGCTTAATATTTTTGTGGAAACTGTGATACAATTTTGTTCCAGGACTCTTTGATGTATAGAAGGTTCAAAAGATCAGCATTTATTTGAAAATTAAATCTTTTGTAACAAGTTTTAGTATTCACTGTAATTTTTTGATCAATTTAATGCATCCTAGCTGAATGAAAGTAATAAAATTCCTCCTAAACGTTTCAATGGTTGTGTACAGTATGAATCAAAATGAATGTGTGTGTGTGTGTGTGTGCGTGTGTGTGTGTGTGTGTGTGTGTGTGTGTGTGAGTAACACTGAACAGTGACCTTTACTGAGTGTGTGTGTGTGTGTGTGCGTGTGTGTGTGTGTGTGTGTGTGTACTGTAAACTTTGCTTAAGTTTCATTCAGAAATACAACTTACAAAACTTTTGTCTATTGTGGACATCTATGTTTTTAACAAGAAAAAAAGGGCTGGCGCAGGGGGCAGGCAGGGAGCGAAACACCTGCATCATATCCTAGCTCAGAGGCTGTCCTTTGGGGCTGTGATGGCTCATCAATCTGCCTGAGCTGCAGCGAGTGGAGCTTGTCTCAGACAGGGACCTCCGTGATGAGGGATAAAATGAGGCAAAACACTGGGCCGTAGAGCAAACCCACAGGACCAGAGGCTCCTGGAGCCATGGTGCCTGCTCAGGACGAGCAGACATGTCATGTCACTGTGAACCAGTGGAGTATTTTCAAAAGAGAAGGAAATATCCGTGAATGAATCACAAACACCTTCCTCTATAGCTCTGTTCCAAAACCTAGTGAGCTGCCTTGAACTGCCTTTATTCCTGAAAAGAAGCATCCTAATTCATAAGAGACTTACTTAACAGTCTGCAACACATAGGCAGAAACTCGGACAGAGAACAAGAAACATGACAAAGTTTATTCCAACAGAGTGTGATGATAGCATGTTTCTAGCTAAAAGCTCTAATAAGCAAAAGTCATTATTTTACTATTAGATATAATGGCATATTTAAAATACTTTTTTTTTTTAATCACTACATTTGAATGGGGTCAGTAAGACTTTTTTTAATGAAAGTAATACTTTTTATTTAGCAAGGATTACATTTTTAAATATATTAAAATAAAGAACAGTTATATTAAAGTATTATAATATTTCACAATATTACAGTTTTTACTTTACTTGTGATCAAATGTAACCCTGGACCACAAAACCAGTCATAAGGGTCAATTTTTTGAAATTGAGATTTATACACCATCTCAAATCTAATAAATAAGATTTCCATTGATGTATTTAAGACTGGTTTTGTGGTCCAGGGTCACAAATAAATGCAACAAAAACATTTAAAAAAAAAAACATTACACGGTATATATATACCCTTGGGTGGGGACCGCCGTCTGGCCGGTGGCTCGGCCGCCGTCGGGCGCACTTCTTCCGAGGCGGTGCGCCGCGACCGGCTCCGGTTTGGCCAGGAAGGGTCAGGGGGCGAAGGTGGCTCGCGGCCCC
>NW_015547685.1:908637-919387 GCF_001515605.1 Sinocyclocheilus anshuiensis
GTGTGTGTGTGTTCACTGCTGTGTGTGTGCACTTTGGATGGGTTAAATGCGGAGCACTAATTCCAAGTATGGTCACCATACTTGGCCACATGTCACGTCACTTTTCTACTTATAAATAAATAAAAATCATGATACTGATTGTGATAAATGATTGTTCATTTAATATGTAAACCACTGATGTTACCTTGGCCACCATCTTGGGAGAGTCTTTTTCTGGACCGTGTCTGTGGGTAACAGGAGTGATGAATATGTTGGTGGAGCCCGATGCATGTGCGGCTTCCTCCTGCTGCAGATTCTTATTGCAAACGTCATCCAGCACCACCTTCACACAGTGAGCCATCTGAGGAACAAGGTTTTTGAACGCAGCTCTCCAACCAAACTCAAGGCACACCACCTGAACACACACACACATAAGTACTGTTGCAGGTCATAGTAACTAAATAAATATAAGTATTATATTATACATTATAAAGTTCTAATGTATAATTACAAGCAAAATGTAAGTACTTAGTGCCCATGCGAAAATCACCAATAAAATGATGTTGTGGGGCAGTTGCCAAGGTGTTACCAGTTTGTTGTCGTTACTAGTATTTTTCCACAATATTTAGGGTTTGAGATTTGTTGAAATCCTTAACCCTAAGTTACAGCAATAAAGATGTTGATTACAATTTTAAAAAAGCATTTAATAAATGTCTACATTTATTAAAAGTAAGGGTTCTTTTAAATGAAAATGCATATAAAAAAAACCTTTTACAGTACTTGCACCATTCATGTTTAAATAAGGGGTGTGTATCACCTCTGTGCTTTGCAGCACAAGATCAGTAGCGCCTTTGTCTTCTGCTGCCGTCACCTCAGTATCATCCCTGCCCTTCTTTAGGACCTCTGCATGGAAAAACAAAAACACACACAATGCATCTACAGTAAACTGTCACTACAGCTTTACCAAAGGAAATGTGCTCCAAATCCTCCAATTTCCAGCTCATGAAAAACATTTCACGCAGGAATATCTCACATGTTCCGTTAGCATTAGCATATGCATTTATTCTCTACATGGTGCTTCTGGAAAATAAGTCAATGTGTGGGGTGCCAGGGTCAGGCCAGGCCAACATATTAAACTCCTCTGCGCAGCGGCGACCTACTAACAACAACGTGATACGCTCAATAAAACAGGGAAAAAACTAAAAAGCGGACGAAGTAATTGCAACAGTAAGCTTTGTTAAATTCAGAGGCCTTGGAGTTGATTTGAACCCCTGATAGCTATGGCCAGATCTGGGCTAATCCATGGAAGGGTTAGAGGGAGGATAAGTGTGTGTATTTGTGTGTGCGCTTGTTGTGGGCAAATTAAAAGTGCATGCAACAAGGCCGCATTTTTCTAATCAGACGCTTCGGAAGTGAGACCCCGGGCGAGGCAATTTAGTTGAAGAAGAGAGAGAGTCGAGCCAGCCGAAGGAGGAGAGAAGCAGCCGGCATGTCACTTTTTGACCTTTAAGCCCATCTGATGAATTTCTGGTAATTAAGTCGTTTGATTGGCTGAATTAATGATTTGGATAACTGCCCTTTAAAGGCTGTTTACTTCTCAGTAAATCCAGCCCTTTTCTGCTTGCCCTGTTTTTTAATGTAACCTTTACAGAAATTACTATACGCACCAGTCACTTTCATAGCAGAAAAAAAATAAATAAATGAAAAAATAAAAATCCTGCCTCCTCAATTTGTGTGTCTAGATGTGTTTCTATATGCAAAAAGAAAAAAAAAACATATTGCGGTAAAAGAGCTGTATAGAAAGGCGAGAAAACTCTCATTAAAAAAAGCATATGTATATAAGGTAGCGCTACAGGCCACCAGTCTGGTCTCATAAGCTGCCTGTAGAGATGTTGCTATTATATGCAGGAATTGGAGACTTGTCGTATTTAAAGGCTCCGTCGAGCACAATATAGCTCGAGGTTTTCCGCTCCCATGGTGACAAATCATTTCACATGTCAGATTTGGAGCAGACTGTTGTCAGAAATCTTGATCAGCTGCCATTTATTTACACTATGCTGATATTCATCAGAAAAAAAACAACAACCATATATCTTGTTGACTGGCATATATCACATTCAGTCTGAGAGCAACATAAACCACTTATCTGGATCTGTATATGTTTTCACAGTTGCTTCAGGGGGACATTTGCTTACTATGGTTGTTTTGTTGATTATGAGATTAAGAACTATAGTTTTTAAAGGGATAGATCACCAAAAAATTTATTTCATCATCATTTACTCGCCCTCATGTGATTCCAAACCTGAATGATTTATTTTCTTTTGTGGAACACACACACACACACACACACACACACACACACAAATGTTTGGGGCTGGTAAGTTTTCTTAATGTTTTTGAAAGAAATGTCTTATGCTCAGCAATGTTGCATTTATTTGATCAAGAATACAGTAAAAATAGTAATATTAACTGTAATAAAAAATAATAACCATTTTCTATTTTCATTCATTTATTCCTGTGATGGCAAAGCTGAATTTTCAGAAATACTCCAGTCTTCAGTGTCACATGATCCTTCAGAAATCATTTTAATATGCTGATTTGCTGCTCAAAACACATCTCTTATTATTATCAATGTTGAAAACAGTTTGCTGCTTAACATTTTTGTGGAAAACTTTTTCAATCTTACATGAACAGTTCGATAGAATTGCATTTATTGTATATATACATTTGTTGTAACATTTTATACATGTCTTTATTCTATATATTGTATAACAGTATAAAATAAATAAATAAAATATTACTGAAACCAAACATTTGAATGGCAGTGTTCAAATCACCACTAGACTACACTTAATGTTTCAAAAGGAAGTCATACAAGTTTGGAATGACATGAGGGTGATTCAATTGATGACAGGTTTTTCCCTTTAAAATTGGAATTGCTATGTCTCACTGACCTGTATCGGACAGATTTGACTCTAGTATGCATGTGTGTGAAATTTTTAATGATGGTTGTTAAAGTATACCTTTGCCACTGCATACTGATTCTCCAGCGCAGTTAAGGAACCCCAGATGGGTTGCCAGGTCCTCCACAGTTTTTTCTAGCTCCAGTAAGGTGTTGGTCAGCTGGGTCAGGCACCTGAGCTGATGGGAGGTAAGGCTGAAGCTTCGCCCTCCCTGGGGAGGATCCTGAGGAGCTGTAGACAGACACACTAAGACTTGGTCATGGAAAAATATGTTAACAGACATCTTTGCTGGAAAGACCAGCATTTTTTTTCTTGCGGCTCTGTGGTAGAGCTTTCAACCACCCGTTCTACTGAGACCACTACAAAAGTCAAGCTGAAGACACAACTCTTCTGAGAGCACTTATATAAACCACAGCCATAAACGAAGGCACTTCCTATAAATTAGCTACAAATATTTCCTTCATTTTAAATACCCTAGCTTACTCTTGAAACTGCAAATATTGTTGAGTCTTGTATGATAGATTGTTTGTGATGGTCCTCGTTTGAAAGTTACTTTGAATAAAAGCACTTGCTAAATGATTAAATGTAAATACATGTGAACTAGTTTACCCATCAAGACCTCTTTAGTCAAACAGCTAAAGAATAACTATACTTGTCGAAAAGCTTCAGCAGCTACATTTTGGATGACTATGCTAGTCCACAAGCTTAACCAGCACCAAACCAGCAGAACACAGTAACTGTGCACATATTTGGTTTGTACAATTCAAATGCAAATCTGTTTTTAAAGAGGTGCAGAACTTTACACACAGAGAGATTCTTTGGGTTAAGGATTTAGAAGGTTGAAATGTAAGCACATCAACATAAGTCCGGAAATGTTACGCTACCTTCAATAAAGTCTCTATACCAGCACTCTATATCAGGTCCATTTCACACATTGAAGAGTCTTTCAAAAGGATCTGTCACTGGTAAATAATCTAGCATAATACAACGAAATATTAACAATATATACACTACTGTTCAAAACTATGGAGTAAGTAAAGCTTTTTATTTATGAAAGAAATTAATTATTTTACTAAGCAAGAGTTCATTAAATTGTTCAAAAGTGACAGTAAAGACATTTATAATATCTTTATTTCGAGGAAATTAACTTTTTTTCAGCAAGGACACATTTATTGATCAGAAGTGACTGTAAAAAAGTTTATAATGTTACAAAAATGTATCACAGTTTACACAAAAATATTAAGCAGCACAACTGTTTTCAACACTGATAACCCATGACCTCAGCAATGAAATTTGGTCTGGTCTTCTGACAGCATTATTTTCTGATTAAGATTACTGTATATGCTGTATTCTAATCGCTGAAAAATTTCGAACATAAAATTTAATTTTTTCATGAAGATTTTTGGAAGACTGATATTGTAAAAGATATTGAAGGTTACGCTGAGGACATTTCCAACAAGAAACATACAACACTGGAATCCAAGACGGCACGTTTCTCAAATAAATAAAACAGTAAAAACTGAAAGACTTTGTGAATGTGCATTTGACACCAGGGGGGCTGTGAACCGTGGCCTCTCAATCTACACCAATCCCACAGAGGGTGCAAAGTTTCCTCTCAAATCTACAGTCAAACATTGCTGGGCACAAACTTTCTCCAGTAACCCGCCGATGACCCTCATCTCCAGCGTGGCTCTCCCATTTCTGCAGCTGCCAAAGCCATCACCCAGGGGATGTTCCGCATTAGGCCTGAAGAATGGGCCGCGGAGAAGAGGGCTGCGGTATTTTCAGACACTTCGACAAATACTTTTGTGTGTGCTCTTAAATGACTTCCTCTGACAGAAAAGGCATTGGGGAGTGGATCAGGAAGGCATTAGCCCCGGCTATGAAAGCTCCAGGAAGATTGAGTGGGAGGGCGATGGAGGGAGGGGAGAAATAAAAAAGAAAGGAGTCCTAATAATTGCAACAATATCGCCTCTGGATTCTAACACTTTGTTATCGTCAAGCCGACAATATGACAATCTCATTCTCTCATTTCTCTCCACTTCATCAGGCACATACGGTGATCATACATACAATTATTTTGTTTTTTGTGTCATTTTATAATTTGACAAGATTATAGAGATGAGGTGGGTTAGTGAGCGCCTGAAATAAATTTCACGCATTTGTGATGTATACGTGTGTGTAGGTGTGTGCACATATTTTTTTCACAGGTGAGCGTGTCATACCAGCATCTTGGCTCTTCATTAATGGGGTCCAGAGGGAGACTGTGAGGCAGAACTGGGAAAACGGCTGCATGAATGCATGGAGATCCACTCCACTGAGATCCACTCCCGCTCATACAAGCACATCAGCCTGTCAGTAAAATCACTCCTTCCAAACATACTGCATTATGTATAAGACTTGTGCATCAAGCGCCACATGCAGCACACAGGTAACATATGTGCACTGGGAATGTACTGTGTGCGAGCGCAACTGTATAATAGTATCTGTAACAATTTAATTCAGGATTAATAATAAACATCTCAATGAGGTATGTAACTGCATTCACGTCATGATGGAATTACCCTAATAAGTGCGTCATTGACCTAGGATTAGTAGGAGCTCTGAGTACTTGCATGTATTATGTATATAACATGAATAAACGTATAGACACAGTAAACTGCTATACAGGTGTGTGCAAATTGAGTGCAGTGCATTTCAACAATGTAAATTAAAATGTATATTTATATAATGCACATCTTTACTGCATAATGTCCTGCACTGTTAAAAGACTAGTGGTTGTGATAACAGTTATAGATGGAGATGGCTTGTTAGAGGAAATGTTCCTGCGACGCCAGAAGAGCAAAAAGTTGTGAACTGGGGGAGTGGGGTGTGTGATAAGTTTTCACATGACCAACTTGAAGCCATTGCGACATATGCATAAGAAAAACCTTTCACCCTTACGCAAATTCATATTTAAATGTGACCGCTATTATTATCAAAGTCCTATTATTTTCTTTCTTCTGTTAAACACAAAATGAGATTTTAGGCAGAAAGTCCAAGGAACTCTTTTTGCTTTTTTCCTTCAAACAATAAAAAATGGAAGATGATTTATAATGATTTACAACACCAAAAGTGCATGATTAATATAAATAACAATAATAAAAATAAAATATAATTCAAATGGAAAGTCACAGAAGATGATTCTAAGTGAAATTTCAGTCTGTTCCTCACACTACTATATTGCAAGTATATATTATATAAATACTATATCACATATTTATAGGACCTTTTATGATACTTTTACTGTGCTTTTTTGACAATTTGGACATTATAAATCACCTGTAGCCTATGGAAAAGAGCAGCTTCAACATCTATTGTTTTCCACAGAAGAAAGTCAGCCATGCTATTCTGGAACAAGGGTGAGTAAATAATGACAGAATTTTCGGCGAACTATACTTTTATAGAAAGTAGGGCTGCTCAATTAGGGCAAAAAATCATAATCACGATTATTTAACATGATTATGAGTGGGCCACATGACCAAAACTTTACATGAGGGATTTATTTAAAGATAGCGATCTATATCAAATATATATTTTCTGTAAATAAGGTTGCAATGACATCTACATTTTAGAGACATTTAGAGATTTCACAATTCTCAATACCACAGCAGAATACTAGGGTAACTAAGTATTCTAAATAAAATACTGAACAGCTCTGAAAGTTAACATCTTGTAATTACAGCAACTCTGATGTGACCATATGAATGCACAATGCACAATACTTCCTTCCTACAGCCCAATCCTTACATCACTGTCAATAAAAATTCATTTTCTATTTCATGACCATTCATACCATTGTCTTCTACATATATTGCAAAATGTTCAAACCCTCACTTGCCTAACATCCACCAAACCTGCCATCTGTCTTCATCCATCTCAGAGGTGTCCTTGAACCCCACCCGTCCTCTACACCCCAAGCACTAACTCACACTTAGAGCGGGAGTCTCACCTTTATGTTTAATGCTGCGCTGTCATTCTATCTTGTCGTTTCCTCCCACCCAGCCATTGTCAGGCTATTTATTACCCCACCATTAACGGCTTATTAGGGCCTCTCTCATAGCTAACCATTAGGAGCCTTGTGCGGGAGGATGGCCCAGCCACTGAAGCCATAATGGGGGTTATTACAACACGCTGATGGGGTGGAGGTGTTGAAGGTGTTGAGAGCAGTGATACGTGTCATTTACTGTGAAAAGAGAAAAGAGCTGAGAGTCAGGGCCTCGCCGGGGTCGTTAAAAGGGCATTGCATTCATATCAGATGCAGTAAAAGAGGGAAGGCCTGGGAGCACAGTAAATAGATGAAACAACGGATGGAGGAGGCAGAAATGTTTAACAGAAATTGCTCAAGTGTTTGAGAAATATCTATTAAAAACTAAATACAATTATAATGCAAGAGAGATTGAGCAACTGAGGGAAGTAAAAGCTTTACCTATTAAGAGTGTTGAATATACTTTTGTGAAGAATGACCTGAGTAAGCTTGCAGAGAGCTCCAGGTGCATTGTGGGCAACAGTAACACAATACAAATCCTGCACTACATTTTTCAGGATGGGGAGAAGACAAAAGACTGCAGGTTTAAACCTTGAAAAGGGTTATCCTTGAGCGATCACCATTTTGCTCTCGATTAAGATAAGGAAATATTTAAATTGATGCTAAAAATGGAATTCTCATTTAGAAAATAAATTATTCATTAAGTTCTGCCCATGAACTCATGCCACTGGTTAAGCCTGTCTTGCTATGTCTGGCCGGTCAGGATGCTCAGACAAACAGAGACATGATTTAAAGACATTTCAACTGCAGTGCTCCTTTAAAGGTACAGATAGAGTTCACCTTCATGTTGTTCCAAACTAGGCTGCACGATAAATCACATGCGATATTTAACGCATATCTTATCAGTAAAGCCGGTTCTGTAATCAGAGGTAATTCTCCATCACCTGCGGGCTTTCACATTGAGCAGCATTAACTACACAGAGCCGTTGTTCACTGATGAGCAAAACCACGTTCATTAAATATCGCATGCGATTTATCGTGCAGCCCTATTCCAAACCTATACTTACTTTCTTCAGCAGAACACAAACAAAGATATTATGAAGAATGCTGGTAATCGAACAGGTTTGGTGACCATTGACTTCCATTGTATGGACAGAAAAAAAAGTCATGGTTGTGAGGAATAAGGGCTGATAATAAATGAAATTACATGCAAAGCCATATAGTTTTTCCTCAAATGTGCTCTTCAGCATAAAAATAAAGCCTTTTGTAAACTATTCACATCACACTTGCGTTGACTAGAAGGGGGGGGCAGTGAAAAATGGCACAAAGAAAACAAGAGAGAGAGAGCGAAGGAGAGAGAAGAAGAAGAAAGAGACTCGTAGGGGAGGCTGGGAAATCCCCAAACAGTTGTTATTGATTCCAGTGTTTACGAGCAGATAGTTTAGTGCCGTTAACAAAACAGAACAGATGCAGCCAGTGAGCAAAAAGGTAAACAATTGCTGTGTGGCAGGTTGCCAAATCCCCGGCCTGGAGTATTAAACTCACACTGAAGTGCATTTCCCCTTTGGGTTACACTCGCTGCCACTTCATCTCCTCCATGCCTGCTCCCTCATTCCTTCTTTCATTCTCCTTCCCTCTGTCTTACACACACACACACACAAACAGAGGCGTGCGGTTCCAGCTCTTGCTGGCTGGATTGATCTGCTCTGACCCTTGGGGCTGTGTTCTGCCTAGCTGGGCCATTAGTGCAGGGAATTGCATGTGTCTGACATGGCCATAAAAGCAATTATTAAATGCTTTTCTCCAAATGATGCCCAGCTTCTTTAGGGAATGGGCAATCACGTAACAATTTAGCCACTGATTTCATTTCCTCTCTTTCTCATATCGGTGTTGATTGGCCTCTCTGGCAGAAAAGAGAGAGAGGCCGATCTTAAAAAGGACACAATGGACGTTCGACAGCATTCCTGTTCCTGACATGCGGCCTGACCCAGAACATTAGCCATTCAGAAAAAAGCCTAATTTATCCACCAGCCATGTCAAACATGCCGCCTGAGAGTGACAGCATGACAACGACTCTGCCAAGTGTCACAGACAGACATCAGTATAGATGCGGAGGCTCTGGGGATTAGAGCTGTTTTTATATGTACTGGTTTACATTTCAGCTGATGTGGGAAGGAGCTGCGAGAGGGAAAATAGGAAAGCACGTAGCTAGCTGGAAATGGAAATGTAGAGATTGGTCCATCTCATATAACAGGACGTGCGCTCTGGGTGGTGTTGTGGTTGGTGGGGCCCCGGGGCCTGAACCGACCACATGTGGAGCCCCCTGACGGCCTGAGGGAGTCTGGCTGCTGTGGCGTGCAGTGGGTTGTCTGTTGCAGCCCGCTGCTCACTGAGACAGGCAGCATTATAAGCCGACCCCACTGACACACACTAAACCGGCTCCTTCAATGCCAGAGGCACAGTCCAGCTGGGATACAGCAGGGGATGTATGGTCCTTCTTGGGGTAAAAAAAAAAAGGCAGATTTTGATATCTTTATTAATTTGTTATGGTTTGTGAGTCTCCACTTCTGTCTATTTTTGGCAGCAATACATGCAATCGTTGTTCTGTAGCCATAGGTTACGCGGGTTAGTCAAATTCACTAAAACAAAATCAGTGGCAGGTACAACAGAACTGCTTGACATATTTGAGTAATTATTGAGAAATACACAATGAACCCACAGGTAAACAACTTCTATAAATCACATTATGATGCTGATGTACACAAAATTAACAAAACATTATGTCCATGGTGAAGACTAACAGAATATTCCAGGTTAAATATAAGTTAAGCTTGTATGTGACAATCACAAAAAAAACAACCACAGAAAATAATTTGGATTGTCCTTATTTAGAGAACCGTTCAAAAGTTTAAGTCTATTTTCATATATTTTAAAATGTCAATTATATCCGTGATGGTAAAGCTGAAGCAGTCATTACTCCAGTATTCAGTGTCACATGATCCTTCATAAATCATTCTAATATGCTGATTTGGTGAACAAGAAAAACTTATTATAATCACTGTTTGTGATTGGCCGAATACCTCAAGCGTGTGACGGAAATGTTACTCCCCTTACCATATTGTGATGATGCCCTGTCAGGCCGGAGCGATGATTCAAAAACATGAAAACCCATTATAAACGAGGCATTCGTTGCATCCAGTGGGGACATAATTATGGATTTTAATGACTTATACTGTCTTTTTAAGCGTTGCGTTGCGTCGCGCCGTGTAAACATAAAACCATGTCTGCATTTGTGATCGGAGAAATGACAAACAACAAGCCCTACTCTACACTGCCCAAAAAACTCGCTTTAAATATATAAAATATAAAAACTCTTTAAATATAAAAAACGTACTTAAAGTCTTTGAGTCAGAACAGCCGGCATTGTAGTCTACTCTCCCAGGATCAGGAAACGGTCCTCCATAAAATGTGCTGCACACATCTGAATATTTGGGTTGAAGTGTTCTGGAACAATGTTGTAAATACAACTTAACCACTGATTTCTAGTCATGTCCATTTTTGGAAGGCCAAACAAAGTAGTTTCGCTTTCACAACGAAACACACAGCGTCACACACAGCGGGATAGAGTGAGGAGCGTCCGGTGGGCTTGCGGCAACCACATGTGACGACCCCGGGCTGGACTCCGCTTCGTCCACGGTGAAAGCCGATCCAATGATCCACAGCGCAAAGTTGTTGTATTTCCTCAGCAACCAGCACGGATCAGCTCCAGGCATGACAAAGC
>NW_015547685.1:928670-933222 GCF_001515605.1 Sinocyclocheilus anshuiensis
TGACTCTTAACTTTTATAAAGAATATCTCTTTGGATTTGAGACTTTAGTCTTTGCAACTTTACAGATCTTCTTTATGCACCAAGAGCTTGTAACACTCCAAAGAGAAAGGAAAAATTGAAATCGCATCATATGACCCCTTTAAGACTTTCGAAGTTGTCATATTGTTTTGATTGTTTTATTTATTTATTTAGGTATTTTTTTTTCCAACTAAAATGTTCTGTTTATTTCCCGGTTGAAATTAATCCCAGATTTTCATTGTGGTCTAACAGTTTTGGACCCTACTGTATGTTATACAAACTGAAAATGCTGCCCTACTGAGAAGTGAGTAAAATAATATTGATTTTCTGTAAGCTTTACTGTACATAAAAAAGAGTCTCCTTTGAGAATGCAGCACATCGCAGAAATCTATATACTTTTCTTCAGGCTGAACTGAAAATATGTGAAATATCCAATGTCTGTGAGTTTCAAATACAGCACGTAATGTGCACATACCCTGTATGTGCAAGAACATACAAACATACAGCCAGCTCTTTTTCTCTCTCACACACACACGTACATACAATATGACTCTCACTTCCACCTTTTCAGTTCTTTATCCTGTCTGATACAAATCCACTGAGGTGTGATAGTAAGGGTTTAAACTCCTCATTGTTCCAGATCAGCTGACCTATATGGCAGTCTCCTGAGCCCAGCCCTCACCCCATTACCTCTAAGAAAAAGTGGACAGGGGAAAAAAAAAAAAGACGACAAAGTGAGAGGGATGAAAAGCAAGGGATGGAAGAAGATGGGTACAAAGGGCTGAGACTCCCACATCTGGTGAAGGAGGGGGGGGGAACAAAGTCTGTTCATCCTTTTCAGATGGAGGGGTTAAAGGAACTGGCATATCTGCGCATGAAAAGCTGTTAAATGCTTCAGCGCTTTGACAGTGTGTGATGCCAGGAGCGGTGGCGCTCCCTTGGGACAGCGCGTCAAGATTCACGCACCACACACTTCTCCCAGACGGGCTTTCCACAAAATATGGAGAATGAATAAAGCACAATAAATAACACCTAACAAGACAAAGAAAAGAAATGGCAGGTTGTTTTGATGCCTTCCATTGAAAGCAAAACCTTTATTCGTCATTTACTTTAAAAACATGTTGCTACAAGGCAAACCCTGCAACCATCAACAACTGTCAAAGCACTCATTGTTTGATTTCACATCATGTTTAGATTTCCTAAGACAGCTGTTAGCTGGAAAAGCAGCCATAAATAGGCAAGTAACTGTGCGTTGCTATTAGTAACTGACTAACAGAAAAACAACTATTTCAATCATTAAATTTTGCCTAAGGGCTTGTGGTACAGTGTTGTAAGTATATTACTTAAATAGTCATAAGTGTCTGACACACATTACAGTCACTTTCCAGCAATACACAGTTGTGGTGCATCTGGTAATTCATTTGAAGCATTGTTGGGCCCCATGCAGGTCTGCAGACCTGAATTAAGCTGCCCCATGGATGTAGGGCCAATTATTCAACCCTGCTGCTCCCTCATCCTGTCTTTAAGCCGGGAAATGAGAAAGCGTCTGCTGCATGTAAAAATTAGTGAATTGTGGCAGGAAGGTGAATTAAATGGTGGAGAAGCCCTAATGAGTCCTTTCAAAATGAACACTGACGTGTCTAAACTGAGCCGCAATAAGCGAGTCTATTACAGATCTGTCAATACTTGGCGTAATATCAGTAGAACAGCACAAAAAAAAAAAACAAGAGTTAAACAGTGATTGTTACAATGTTTAGAATATGAGAGCATTTGGCAAGTGGTGCATTTAAAAATATACAATGATTCAGTCAACTCAAGATGCCTGGAGGTAAGGAATATTTATATAGTACTAATTTCGTGTAGCTAGACATTTGGATATCAGCATGAAGTCTGATTCATTTTGCGGCTTATTCAGAACAAGAACAGCCCAAGAGCCTTCTGCACACAACCACAGTTTGCTTTGTCACATGAAGTTTAGGGATACATATAGTGATCGACCAATAAATTGCCAAGGCTGATATTGGATGATATATATATATATATATATATTTTTTTTTTTAATTATACATTTTTCAGTTTTGCCGACAAGTGTCGGAAAATGACTTTCATTTTGACAGCTCTGGGACTTTTATTCTGACAGTGCTGAGAACACCAGCACTATAAACACCAGCACTTCTGACAACCTTAAAGGGGTCATATGATGCTTTTTTAAAGATCATTATTTTGTGTATTTGGTGTAACAGAATATGTTGACATGCTTTAATGTTAAAAAAACACATTATTTTTCAAATACTGTACATTATTGTAGGTCCTATATGCCCCACCTCTCTCAAACGCTTCGTTTTCTACAAAGTCCCTCCTTCCGACAAGCGCAGTCTGCTCTGATTGGCCAGCTGACCCAGTGCATTGTGATTGGCCGAACACCGCAAGCACTCGTCGGAAATGTAACGCCCCTTACTATAATCGTGAGCTTCATCTTTCAAAATAAATGTAAAGACAGTAAATAATGTCATTAGTTTTACCATCAGTTCAAGCCCGAAAGGGGAACAGACACAGTAATGATGCAGTGCTTTTGCTTTCGCCTAGAAACATAGCGTCTCCCTGACATGGCTGCATCAACACTAACTGCGGTTACTGAAACCACGCCTTCTTTCTTTGCGTGCACATTTGGACGCATTATGCAAATATTCCCACATAGTGACCTAGATATGTGGGGGCGTGTTAGAACGAGCCGTTTTAGGGGGTTGTCTTAACTTTGATAAAGAATATCTCTTTGGTTTTGAGACTTTAGTCTTTGCAACTTCAGGGATCTTATCTATTCACGAACAGCTTGTAACACTCCAAAGAGAAAGGAAAACTTAAAATCGCATCATATGACCCCTTTAAGAACACTAACGCCTAAAATTACTGGCATCAGCCAATAAGTTTCTCTGTTTGGCAAATAAGTGTCAGAAGAGGCAGTTTATTCTCAACTCAAGATGCACAGTTTCTCCGTCTTCATTAGTTTAACAGTTCTGTTTAATAAATTATTTGTATGAAAAAAAAAATGGAAATCAAAAATTTGTTTGGAAAATTTTTGCAAACTCTGATGTAATGTGTTCAGTTATCACGAACTTGCTATTAAGTGTCTCAAACAAAAATCGAAATATCTTTCAAAGATTTGAGGCCACAAACCTCGCAAATTTTATCACATGCAGCGAATAGCTGTTTTTCAGAAGACAAAACAAAAACAAAAAACTGTACACCAGACTCCCAGAAATCACACACCAGTCAAAAGTTGTAAAACACCTCCATCTTCTGAATAAAAAAAGAGATTTACTGCCAGTGGACTACTGAAATCTTCAGTTCAAGAGTGAGTGGCACCCTGCACCAAAAAAACTACCACAGCATGTTGAAGCCATGCAATACCCTCTGGTATACACTGAGTTGGTCAGGAGTTCACCCTACAGCAAGATAACGACCCACAACATACCTCCAGGCTATGTCAGAACTACCTCAGAAGAAAACGCTTCAAATCATGGAATGGCCAGCAGAGTCTCCAGAATTAAACCCCATCGAGTTGGTTTGGGATGAACTGAACAGAAGGGTGAAAGCAAAGCAACCTAACCTGCAAGTGCAACACATTTGTGGAAACTTCTGCATCAGTGTTTGGAAAAACAAAATTTGGTTTTCATTAAAGGACGAGTGCATTCAGATGTTGTATCTGCCAAGGGCGCTACTTTCAAACTAGTCAAAAAGTTGATTCTCCAATTGTTTATTTGTTCTATCATTTAATTTCAAAGCACACTGAGACATTAAACTGTGTAACATGTCAAAAGCAACAACTTTTCGGTACTGTAGCAGTCAGCCAATCAGATTGGAACTGGCAGTTTCAACTTATACACCAATTTACTATTTCCAGTTTTGTGTGCAAAATGAACAAAAAGAAGGGAATGAAGACACTGACCTACTGCAGACTTCTTGCTGGACATCTTGCCTCCTCTCATGCCGTGCGCGGTGTTGACCTTCAGTGCGGTCTCAATCTCCTTGTCCATCAGCACACCTAGTTCCTGTGCCACTGTGTTCATGTAGACATGGTTGAGGAAGGCCATGATGTTATGTGGTTCCGCAACTCCATTAAGCACCTGCATTTCCTCTCGAAGCATTGAGCAAAGAGTAGTCAAGGCGCTTTGACAGCCCAGAGTCAGTCTGTCGAAGCCCTTCTCTCCACCTGGGATACAACTCTGACAATTTCGGAGAACACGGAGGAAGGCCTTGATTTTAATGTGCTGGTACCAGCTGAAGACCTTTGTTTCAGGGTAGAGAAATAGCAGTTGCTGAAGGTAGAAGATCTTCTGAGGAACCCTGGTCTCAACATCCAGTTCTCCCTCAGTATGGCTTGGTTCAGTCATCATCTGGATTTTGCCAAGTAAGTGGCTCCGCAATGAGAAACGAACATCATTCCATCCTTCCTGGATTTCCAGAGCGAGGTCATCACGTGGCATGGATAAGTTAGGGGATGAGGAGTGCTCGTGGGTAGATGCAGGCCAGGAAG
>NW_015547685.1:934169-935087 GCF_001515605.1 Sinocyclocheilus anshuiensis
CACACTGAGAAGAGATGTTCAGTAGTAACTGCAGAACGGCCTCTTCACAAGCTTCCTCTGCCTTCAGCGAGTTTTGCTGTTAAAATATATGAAAGACAGAATTAATAATGTCAAGAACTGAATGTGGAATCAATACTATTCCTCAGCACGGCATGATGACATCTGTTAGACAGACTGCATTGGGGTTAGGTATGGTTTTGGTCACCAAGGCTCGAAGGAAGTCCAGAAGCTCTTGCTGTTCCGTAGCCACTGGCTTCAGGATGCTTAAGTTGCGCTGACTGAACAACTGGAGGCATTCTATTGGACTGGGCACTCTCTCTCCGAGGCTGGCCTCACCAATCTTGGCCTGCAGTTCCTTCAGGTTCTGTTCAATGCTATAATAAAATGAACAAGGACACTCTCAAGCAGGGGTATGAACTTGCATAAAAGTCTTCAAAGTCAGTGATTTACTTTCCACTACCACAATTTACTATCTTAAACGAATAGTTCATCTTCAGTTGCTGGTAATTGACTTCCACAGTATGGGAAAAAACACTATGCAAGTCAAAGGGGAACAGCAACTGAAAGTGAACTATCCCTTAAATGGCAATCAACTTACAGGAATATTAAAATATGTCCCAGGGTTCAGTGATTTGTTCTGCAGACTCATTTAGGTCAGTAGTTTGGTTTTTTACTTGCCCTGCATACTTGTTTGCTGACCCCCACATACATACATACATAATGGCCATGTGGCATCGGTATACAGAAAAGGCTAAGAAAAAATTTGGAAGCTTTATTCTCATTTACATACAATTGCGATAAGCAAGTCCTCAAAACTTTGCCCACATGCTCTGAACTTTTATGTGGATTAAATGTGCAGAAATTTGTGCAATAAAAACAAAAAAAAAAAATAAATAAAATCTTGGCAAAATGTAAAAA
>NW_015547685.1:935097-940552 GCF_001515605.1 Sinocyclocheilus anshuiensis
ACATTTATATATTTATATTATATATTCATAACATTTAAATTAATTAAAACAATTTTGTATAATTTTGTGAATGACACGTATTCAAAGTTTGCTGAAAAATAAAAAATGAAGTATTTTCTATGGGGCTCTGCTGGAGCAATTACAGCTGTAGTCCCTACACATGCTGAAGTTTGAATCCAGCCTGCCTTGTGTGATCCAACTCTCTCTCTCTTCTCCTGATAATTTCCTGTCCACTTCTTCTATTAATAACAATGGCAAAAAAAGAGGACGCAACATGGAGGTTCTGTTTAGAGAATCTTTGTCTGACTTTATATTGTGCAGTTGAATTACAATGAACTTTTTAGCACTGAACTTACATTTATAGATCCTCATAATGTGTTACATGCGAGCTGTCCCTTTAAACTCAAGTACACTCTGGTTATCGCCACTCTATACAGGTAGCTGATATCAGCCACATCGGGCCTAATGAACACAGACATCAATATATCAGTTGTATATGCGTGTGTCGGCATGTGGCACGTCTCTCTCAACGACACAGGATGAGCCAATCTTCCTCATAACCACACGGCATCAGCACTTCTGTCTCTTTCTATCCGTGAAAAATGAGACATGACACAAAGCCATACAGGTACATATGCACACAAAAGGCAACTGAAACAGACACTTCTCGTACAAAGTGACATAAAGCACTGCTATAAACTCTACGGCTATGCATGAGTCCAGATGCCTTCGAATGGCAGCTTATTAAATTTCATTTAAACCTGACATAGTTTTACTTCCTCGAAAAAAAGAGAGCAAACATAAAGTGAAAATAAAGGGCTGTTAATTTTAACGATTTGCAGCTGAATAATGTAGAAAGCAAAGATGAAGAGGGCTCTTTTCGTTGGTTAAAATGCAAGGTTGCCGACAAGAATCCAACAAATGTGTCTCTTTTTGTAGTAAAAAGGAAATATGTGTGAAGAGAGGACATGAAGGTGCTGACAGACCGTGCTGGAAAAGCAAATCTTCCCATTCTGTTTAATGAACAGCCTAAAGCTCGCTGTAAAAACACAAGCCCTAACGGGGAACATAAAAATTCTGTTTTACACAGTAAAGATGCTGTCGACACAGACACACAAACAAAACTGCCCTTTAGTGATGAAATTCTGCTAATAGTCGATACGCGTTGACGAAAGCAGCCAAAATGTATTTAAATGTGGGTATTTACTTTTAGAGTTTGTTTTACCAGTTTGGTAAATTTTGAGAATTTTTTTGTGAACTATTGTGTTCTGAACAAGTTCATGACAATTATCTGTTCCTCAGTGTTTTCTATGAACATTGTTAACTCAAGGATGTCGCTCAGCTTAGCTCTTATACATTAGTTAAGTGTAGCCATCCAGAGCTAGCAGAAAGGCAGATATACTGACTAAGTCTGTTTAATGTTTCTAATAAAATAAGGATTTGTGCTCAGAGCCGGTGCTGAGCCAGGCGTCACCCCAGGACTCTGCTCAAACAGCAGGGTCTAAACGAGCTTCCATCTGTGCAGCCACACAACGCTAAAACTTCATAAAAGTCCCATATTTCATCCGCACACACTCCTGCCACTCGCCAACGTCTGTGTAATCCTCTGTGTGTTGGTGCTGGATGGGGTCAGCGATCACTGAAGGCGAGTCACGGACAGTGCTGGTCTGAGCACTCATGAGGACCGGCATCAATCAAAGGGGCAGCTGCTGTCAAACTTCTGCCCGCCTGCCACTGATGATGTGTCAGAGTTTCACATTGCAACAATAAATATTTAAGGGACATGCTTTAAATACGAATAGATGATCACAGATGGGTTCGAAATGAATGACTTTTTTCTAAAAATAAATACAATCAGATTAAATGAGCGCCTGGGAAACTTTTGGTAACACTTTTAATGAAGCCTGCCTATACAAAGCATTATAAAATAAGTGCACTAAATAATTTTTCCCTCCTAAATATATTTTATATACTTAAGAAAAAAAATATTATTTTTGAAACATTTTAAAACTCGAACAGACATCCTAGAACAAGAACAATTCCCTCTCATGGTCGCTGCCACATTGGGAACTTGCCTTTTATAGATGACTGTACATCTGCGTATATGGCAAATTCTACAGTGGCATTTGAGGCGAAAACTTTCCTGTTATGCTGCATCCATACCAGTAAGTGTCAGTATAAAGTCCAAGATTACTGTCAAAGCATAGCAAAAGGAAACAAAAGAAAACACAAAATGAAATCAGATTTTTCAAGTCGTGACCCAATACAGCACCAAAATTGCTTATTTTATAAAAGAAACAATAATCAAACTTTTGAATCAAACACAAACATTTATTAATATTAAATATTATGTAATTTTAAATGATTAAAATATCAATATTAGCAAAACTATAAGAAAAGCCTCTTCTATCCTAACTATGCATGGATACATTGTCTGTTGCAGCCCACTATTCGGGAACCACTGCCTTATAATACCCTATGCAATCTCTTTTTTTCCCTCCATATTTACCAACCACAGTCAAAATACATTGTACATTCATGGTTATACCTTTAAAGAGTATAATACTTGATGACACATGATACAACATGAAATTAAACACTGTTCATGTGTTTTAATGCATTACTCTTTAAAGATGTAACTAAGAATATACAACTGTGAATTATGATTACATGCTATTAATTATAGGTACATACACTGAGGTACCTATATACACACACCTAAATAAAAAATATAGGTATACAGACATATCTAAAGCACCCTATCATCTGACCTCACCTGAAGAGGTGTGCTAACCCCCTCCAGATTAATCAGATCCAACAACACGATTTTCACTGACTCCGAGCCACACACAACAACAAAGAGAGAACTGAGGCAGACACAGAGAGAGTGTCTTATAGAGAAACACACAGACTAAAGCCAAAAAGACCATCAACAGCCTCGCGCGCAAACACACACACACACACACACACACAATTCCTGATTAATCTACCCTTTAAATCAAACAACAACAAAAGGAGAAGTTGAAAGGAATTTCAGGGAGACCAGCTCCACACAAAACCCTGAGCGCAGAGACTAGCGAAAGCTCCTTTAAGCCTCATTCTCTGCTTCCTCCCTGTCTGCCAATCACGCTTCCAAAAACTGTAATTGTTTTTCAAATCCGCACAAACCAGACATGACAGACCAGGTAAAGAGAGAGCGAGAGGGTGGGGGGTTGAACAAGAGGACTAGAAAGAAAGAGAGAGGCAATGAATACGCCGGACCCAATGACACCCGTGAAAGTGGATCCCGCAGACTCGAGATCTGGCCCGCTTAGCCTCCTCTGGTGCCAAACCCCCAATGGGTTATTTGTCAGGACGCACACTAACTCACACACAAGAGGTAAATTGGCACGCCACTGTGGCTATCTTCCGTAAGCCGGGTTGAAATCCGAAGCCCGGCCTCCCATCGTTGGACTATGGCTGACACTTCATTAGGGGCCGGCTTCCTGCCTGTGGCCTCCCTGAGTGTCCGATTTGATGAAGCTTAATGGATAACAGTATTTCAGTTTGGGAGATCCAAGACTGTTTGACAGGCTATCTTAATCTCCTTCAATTAGGAAGCAGCTCTTAGGCAAATCTCTGACATCGTAGGGCCAAGAGGAGGCAGCCTGTCTCGCTGACCCATAAATGGGTTAGGACTGCGAAACGAGGCGGGCAGCCGCAAATTCTCCAGTTTCCCGTTCTTTTCTTGGGTTTGTCCTAGGGTAAGTGGATTAGGTAGCAGGTGTAGAGCACAGCTTTGGCCCACCCTAGTGGAGGTCATGGAGAAGGGCGAAGTCATCGCCCACGTCCATCCACATCAGCTCGGCTCCGAATGATCACTGGAGCTACACCAGCCTCCCGCCCTCCCTTTCTCTTTCTCCTAGGCGCAATTCCCTATTATCCGGGTTCTTTGTTCTTATAATGGTTCCCCATCTTCCATCTTTCTCCAAGAACACAAAATAACCCTTTAATGCTTAGAGAGGCAGAAAAACTGGCTCAGCCTTCAGTAATAATCCTTGAATTACCCACACAAGGGTTTTCGTTTCAAGATGTGGAATCTTCAATTATTACTTTCCCATTTGGAAAGAGAGGCCGGACAGACAGGAATGAGAATGTGTGTCTAATGGCAGGGGGGAGTAAGACCACCTTTGTTCACACACAACACATTTAGCGTAGACCCTTCTGGCCTGCGCGTGTCCTCAGAGCAACATAAAGGATAAAAGCATGGCAGAGATAGATTTTTTCGAAACTGGCAGCACAATGGAAAGAGGTGCCATCAGGGAGAGAGGGAGAGGATGAGGGGAAGAGGGAAGGATCGGGAAGAACAAACAGAGTTCTAGTCATGAGAAGCATGTCCTCCAAAACTACCGATGCAGGGGAGAATCTGAGGCGCATTATTGCATAAAAAGATTATGAATTAAGACAGAGAGAGAGAAACGAGTTCAGGGGCGCTCGTCAACATGTCCTTCGCCGACAACAAAACCTCAATATCTGATAATGCCACAACCTTCCATCAAAATGGAAAAAAGGATTTCTAGCTCCGAGCTTGCATTCAGAATGTGTTTAAGTTCATTGATTTCACATGAAGTGGCGTGCTATTCATCAACCCTCAATTAATCATGCGGTCTCAATGTTAGGATTACCGACACTGGAGGAAGCTTCTGTGGAAATAATAGCTCTGAAAATGAAGCACCATATAATGCCCACTCAAGCACTAAACAACTGCTACCGGCCTGCAGTTACATCTCCTACATGACAAAAAATCCTTGTGCTTAATATTTTAGCAATTTTATGTCTTCTCAAACAGTGCTGATATTAGCAATTCATACAGTATCCTCGTAGTACAAACACCTTGGTCATATATTGTTGGTCATATATATTAAAATATTGATGCATTTTATATCACGGTGATCAATAATCTTCTAAAGAAAAAGCACTTTTAAGACTGAAGCACATAGAAGATCAATACAAACTGAGACTGTCTTGTTTTGAATGGCTTATTCCATTAAAAACCTTCAAGATCTGTGTTTATGTGTTTGTGATGAAGGGCTGTAATCCCTGTAAATGACATAATCCATAATCATATCTTTTTTTTCTTTGAATCTCAGGATTGAGCATAGAAATAGCTTTTATTCTACAAAATATGCAACATCGCTATTGTTTGTGTCTTGTATGAAAACAATGGTATAATACAAACACACAGACATAAAAGTATATTCCTAAAAATATTTGTTGCATTTATGGCAAATGTGCCACAGTGATTTTGGTTCTTAAAAATATTCACAAAAGTATGTCCACTGTGTGTTTGTGCTTAGAAAATCTCCGTACAGGAGGCCCCAATTTCAAATATATATGTAAAATGTTTTAGATTTGTATTTATATATTTATAAATAAAAAAATATACTTATATATTTATAAATAAAAAATATAATTA
>NW_015547685.1:940908-968881 GCF_001515605.1 Sinocyclocheilus anshuiensis
GTGATGGAGATTTACCGCTGATTACAGAACCAGCTTTACTGATAAGATGCGCGTTAAATATCGCATGCGATTTATCGTGCAGCCCTAATATATATATATATGTATATATATATCAATGAGGAAAAATGTCCTCAAGGCTACTGACCAGCAGGCGTTAAGTCTGAGTTTCTCCTCGGTGTCTCTGATCAAGTTTTGGATGTCCACCTCACTGGAGATTCCTTCCATCTGCAGCTCCACAAATGCATGGTCTTGCAGGAAGTCACCTTGCCAGTCCATCTCTTCCCTGCAAAACAATGAAACACTGGTGAAACTTTATAAATTTGTTTCCTTTTTTAAAAACATACTTCAGCCCTCATATTTTCTGTTTACATCTGTTTAACGAAGACCATTTACCAGATATGTTTTGTTATGAATTAGGGTCAGTGTTGTCCACATACTATATGTGACTAAAGGCTCATCCTCACCAAGAATGATAACTATAAAGATATCTATAACAATATTAGCATCAACACCAATGATAATGTTGTTTATTATTGTTGTTTATTATACTGTGCTGCAGTTTTGTCCTCTGCCATAAGCTCTTTAATGTCAGATGGATTCTGATGAAATAGAATTAGAACAATTATTAAAACTGTATAGTTATAGACATTGTTATACTCATCGCCCTTAGTGTGAACAGCCCTTTAATAATCATTCTGCTGATTATAAGCATGCACTGCTCTTATGTCGTCTGCCGCTGTAAATGCTCAAGCTCTTTAAAGCAGGATGGATTTTGATTGGCTGTCAATGTCAATGAAAAATACTTATAAAAGTGATTCCAATGTAGAGTATCAGAGCGAATCAGACAATTTAAGATTTGATCAGATTGGTGTTGAACAACCCAAAGAGCCAAATTCCACAGAGAGGCCCAAGGCAACAGGATGTCCGTAAATCAGATCCTGGCACCACGAGTCTGAAGTGAGCCTAACAAACTAGCAGCTTCAAACAGCTTTCAACATTAAACAAAAGAACACTTATTGACAATTCCAACTCAGAAAGGAGATTGTCAAATTTGGGGCAAATAACCAAGATTAATGATTGAAGAGACAACATCATGACCATCACATGAGGGAAATCATTATTGGAGACTTTGTTTGGTGGTTTCCCCCACCCAGGACAAGAACCAGACTGAGATTCCTTAGGAGACCTTTTAACCTCTCTGGTCTTCACAGAACATGTCCTTACGTCCACAGAATGGCACAGAAACTGCCTTTCCATGTATATACGCACCCAAAAGGTTGCTAAAAGGACTTATGAGCAACTTTCACTTCTATGCATAACTCTATATCATGTATGTAACCCACACATTTGACTATCATGTTCTAATCACTTATTGTGTATGTATTTTGAATAACTATTGAATAGTTTATAGGATTATATTCATGTTGGGTATGTATGAGTTTGAAAATTCATGCTTTAAACTTTTCTATCAATCAATACTTTGTAAAATATATTATATTCTAGTTATAGAAATCATGTCCAAATTATACGCTGCAAGAGAGGGAAAATTCGGATCATGTGACTGAAAAGATAACATGATGATTTATGTATTGGGAGGAGAAACATAGCAACACCCCGAGCAAATCGAGCGCCGTTCCAGCATGCTTCGGCCTGCACGCCCGCTGCTACTTAGCAACAATGAAAAGAAAACCATCTAGTCTCGTTACTTCTATTCTTCTACTTTAATTTATTTTCTTTTATTTTGAGAGTTTCGTGTTCTGAGTTAAGTTTTGTCTCCGAGTTCACCTCGAGTCTGTGACCGCCTCAAAACAGCCCACAACTCCGCATCTTCAGCCAACGCCCAACCATTGGCTTCCCAAGACGTCACTTCAACGACTACTGAACTTCCAGCCAATCAGCAACCTCGGGAAACCCCCTTTTCTGTAACCTATGACAAGGGAACCCCTTACACATGCAAAGCAAGTACCTCCAGATTTTAGCTGAACTGGTGCATTTAATATTAATTTTAACCTCATTGAGGAACTCAATGCAAGGGTTAATTAAGTGATTGATGGTTGTTCAGATCTATGCAATTGCACATATTGCTGTAAACTTGGGATTTCACATTTTCATTCTCTTAAACTCATTCTTTCTTCACTTTCTCACTTCCTGCAACTTGTATGGATGTGTGAGCGCGTGTGTTCATGTGTTAGACTAGTTTATATGTCTTAGACTTATCCAATAAATTCTTATTTATATTGAAAAGAGAAGTATCTTGTGTTTTGTGCTCACAAGTTAATGTCTTAAACTGCCGATCTTGTTACTGTGCTAATAAATAGTGTTTTTACTATACTTTGGATATTAATATCCATTGCAGAGTTGATGTTATACGGCTCGTTCAATGAATCGTTGGCCGTCTCAGTGATCAGCCGTAAAACAGTGATTCTGTCCAAATTCCCTATAAAATCATAAATGATTCCCTTTGAGCTAAATTGACCGGTTTCCCTTACACCAATGATATCGTTCTCATGTGTCATTATCATTATAGTTGTTATCGTGGACTTCCCTATTGTTTTAAGTTCAGAATTATTTTGAAAACTATATCTTAACTTTATCTCTATCTTTTAGGGCTTGTGACATCATAAAGCTGCATATAAATATGGGAAGTCACAGTTTGCATTTTGGGGCTTATTTCCAAAATATAGTTGCATCTTTGAGATTGCCAATGCTTGGGTTCTCTAGCATAATAAAGTGTGACACATTTCCATCTTTCTGTTTTTTTTTTTCCAGGACTTTCCCCACTCCAATGATTCCTCAATACATTTTTTCCTTTTTCTGAATGCACATGCCAAGGAGATTTATTCATTACCAGCCTTGTTTCATATAATCAGTATTTAATTTTTATTTTATATTTATGTTTCTAAAAAAGCAACAAAATTAAGCATAGGTTTCTCTGATCATAATTCATAAACCTACTCCAAAAATGAAAGGATCAGGAGCTTTTTTTGTTTGTTTGTTTTGTTTTTTTAGTGAGATCTGGAAGCCTAAGCAAAATGAAAGTACAGTTTCCTCTGTAGCAAATGACTGTATTCGGTAAAATACATCTCTATACAGCTCAATTTAACACCTATTGTGGGCACCATAACCTACTTTCTGGACAGCCATTGCCGGTAAAAAGAAAAGCAATGGAAAGAAATAATCAATGTCTGCTTGTGTACTGTATTTGTCTAAATGGGATCAAAGTAAGCTTGAAAAGAGAAGCCTTTACTTTTGATGAAACGTGTCCTCGAACACATATGACGGCCCCTTACACGAAATGATTTGATTTCACCTCCCAACAAGATCCTTATCAGCGGCTGTGCATCAAAGCGCAGCTGGAACAAGGCTCTAGTTATCATCTGCCATAAATATTTCTAGCCTCAATCCATTGCTTTTCATCTATCCACCTCCCCTCTCTGTGTCAAGCTGGAGTGCCATTCAATTTACAGTACAGCTCAGTGGTAATACATGCATATCAGAAAGAGCGGTATTACCAGACGCCGGTGGGATATAGACTGACACATCTTCTTGCCCTCGCTTTAAATAAACAATCCATCTGGCCTCAGATTGCTATAAAGCCCTCAATGTTCAAGTCTTGCACAGATCCAGCACGCGCTAGAGAGAGAAACTGTATCAACGTCGTCATCGCAAGTCAAGTGGAGTGTAATGGAGAGTGTCAGTGTCAATTTGGCTTTGCTGGGGCCCCTCTCCCCTTCATCTAGGCTGATTTTAATAATCCCTGTCAAACACCAAACAGCTCGCACTTCCTCTCCGACACGACAGCCTTTTCTCCTCGTGCAGACAGAAATCTCAACATTAATTTAGCCCGCACAAAGGGAAAGGCTGTCCAGCTGGACAAATATTATTTCCCTCACTTGACAGACTCCGCAGTTAAGCTTGCGTGTTATTATTTTCTAAACTCTATTCAAGCCTTGACTACTGTCTGAGGGGAAAGAGTGAAGAGAGAGAGAAAGTGACTTGTGTAGGTTTTTAAGACAGGATTAGGAACTGAACAGTGTAATTACACTGGGACCGACTGCGTCAATGTCTGTGCGTGCACGCTTGTGTGTAGCCGATTTTACAAAGGGATGTGCATCATCGCCCGTGTCTCATCCACATGAGAGTTGTGGGAAAAGTGTCAGGTTCATGCTGTCACCACACAGGGCCCAATTAGGCACATGCACCCTCCATTTCCTTTGTCTTGTTATCTATTTTGAACTCAAATGTTGTGGAGTCCCAGAGTAGTTCTGAAAGCTGCCACACAAGGAAGAGAGCTGGTGCTGTGCGTAAGTGTGTGTGTGTGTGTGTGTGAGAGACAGAGAGAGAGAAAGAGCTGGGGCAGATGTATTCTCTCGACACTTAAAGACACACTAGTATTTCTCCGCATGTCTACCCTTACAAACTGCTCCACGCTCAGAATGGAGGTAGTGGTGTGAAATATTTAGCAGCCAGTGCATCTGCTTTAAAACTGTCAAGGTTTTCTTATCATGTTCTAGCTCCCAAAACTCTTAAATAAAGCTTTTGCGATATTTAATGTATGAAAGAAGTGCATTGTTTTACTCCAAAATGGTGAGAAAGGTTGTGTTTGTTAGTTGGTTGAGAAAAGCAAAAGTGTGCAATATTCATGCATTACAGGTGAATGTGAAAAAAGAAAGAATATAAGGAAAATCCAGTCTGTGCAATGGCTGTGTTTACCGAATGTGTGCATGTTGTTTTTTTGCCGGATGACTTCTCCTGAGCTTGTCCTCGATTGATTATGAAAATATTCTCACTATATTTCACAATTTTGGCTAACATGTGAACTACTATTTAAAGTATTCATACGTATCCACTGCATTTCAGTTTCAACTGATTTTGTCAAAATATGTCAGGAGCTACAACATGACTGAGAGCTGCAGTACTACATGCGTAAAAAAAAAAATAATAATAAATAAATAAATAAATAGTCACCTGCATATATAGGAAATGTAATGCAAGTTATGTTCACAATTACTGTCTTGATTCATTAAATAAACATTACCATGGTAACCACTGTGGTTTTAATCTCCAGTTTTCTTTTCCTCAGTGTCTTTTTTTTAATTATGTTTATGGACCTTTTGCACCTTTTTATTTTGAGAGCACAGGGGAGAGATGACAGGAAAGTATTGGGCGGAGAGAGGGGAGCAGGATCAGCAAAGGACCTCGAGACGGGAATCGAACTCGGAAGCGAACTGTGAGCGCAGTTGCGCTATACTTAATTTTCAAGAGCTGGCAAGCAGGTTGTTTAAGCAGGTTGAAATGGATACATTTCATTGCAGAGTTCATTCATTCACATTGATTGTGCATTCATAATTCATATTTAGTCAATCACTGTCAGTCATGTGGGTAGTTGAAATATGAATTTGACTTGATTGCAGTCATACATAGATTTAAATTCAGAAAAAAATATTAGATATGTCCATTTCCATTTTTAGCTAAGCACCAAAATTCCAGAAAAGCTCAGAGACATATTATTACACAATAAATTCTAGAAACAAAAGTTTAAAAGCAAAATGTCTCCTGTCATGTAACCTTGGTTCCCTGAGAGAAGGGAACGAGACATTATGTATGGGGGGAAACCCTCTTCTTCCAAAATGCTGAAGCCTGATTGAATCACTCTATTGCTCTGCAATAGCCAATGGCGTTCGAGCATTCGCACAATTGGCGGTCTCAGCCTCTATATAGGCGATGTCGGATGCCAATTTACCTCTGAATCTATTGATGGAACGAGAGTCGTTGAGGCTCTGAGGGATTTTTTCACACAGCAGTTTACGTAATGTCTTGTTCCCTTCTCTCAGGGAACCAAGGTTACGTGAGTAACCGGCGATGTTCCCTTATCGAGTCGGTCTCTCGACATTACATATGGGGAATGTATAAAACCCCACCGTGTGAAAAACCATGCTGGTCCAGCTCGAACCGAGCCGATACAGTAGACTATGCACCTGCAATAGCAAACAAGCATAGCGGCATGCACGCCCCGCCTCCTGCCTCCCTAAGGCCGGGTACTGGCACCGGACCTAGTTGAAACACCCAGATGCAGGTTTGTTAAAGAGCCAAGGCAGCGCCGCTACGGCTGGCGCCTACCTATACACAGTCAAGCAGCACTGGACTAGCATAATATAGGAATTGAAAACAAGGCAACAAACATGTTGGTGCATACATACAGAATATCGCCGGCCTGTATGAGCATGATAGCATGAACCTGTATGATACATAAACGGAAACAAAGTCACTTACATTGTGTTTGTTTGTTCCATTGGTGATTAATTTTATTTTTTTAAGCTGGCCGGTCCCTACGGCTGTGTGAAAAATTCACCACATTCTCATAGGCCGCCGAAACGACCTAGTTGAAATAGCGTCTGGGAGGGGTGTGTCTTCAAGCAACTTAGGCTAGTTGTCCAATGGCTGCTCAGCCTTGTCCTCCTGCACAGACAGAACGTGCGGTGTAAAATAAGGAATATCTAAGTTGTAAAATTTCACAAGTGTCCTGAGACGACCAGCTCTAGTCCCAGACCAGTCTAGTCCTCGGGAAACATAAGCCAAGTGAACAGCTTCCCCAATCCAGTGTGACAGCCTCTATTTGACAGTGATCTGTCTCCACTCCACACACACACTCCAGGACCGACGTTGCCTACCCCTGAACTATATGAAATGATGTAAAGGCCCCATATCTTGAATTTTGTGATGCATTTTAATAGACTGAATAATGCCGCGAAAGAACGCACTCTAAATGCACACGCGCACTAGTCTAACCTACTAGACTTCATCACGTCATGTATGCGTGCACGTTTTGTTTGGATTTTGCAATATACTCGATAATGTCAAACCGCACATCGTAAAACCACAATTACGAAATGTGTAGATTCAGTGGTGAACGCTGTTACCTGCAAACTCTGTCCCACAGGCTTTACAGTGAATGCAGTGCATAGAGCACAGTGCATTTTCATAGCGAAGCAACTCGAAGTCTTTCAACCATTCTCTCCAAAAACTGTACGCCTTCTTTTTGGCTAGTGGATCAACATTCACCACATGATCGCTATCACCAGCACCATTATTTGTAACTTTAGGTGGTTTACAAAAGAAATCTGTCAGTGTTTCTTTTATTATTTTCTCTCTTCTTCAGCCCTTTACATTCCCCGCGGTAGTTAGCTCCCTGTCACCTGACAGCGGAAAGCAGTGACTGAGTGATTGACAGCTAATATTAACCAATCTAAAATCTGCATTAAAGTTAAGAATGTAAAGATGAAGTTTAATTGGTTATGTAGCCTAACGTTTCATAGAACGACAGACAGGTCACCGTATCAACACTCAGAAGGCACATACTCTGAACGTTTTTAGAGAAATTAAAACAGGTCGCACGACAACAATTATATGCACTCGCACAAATGCTCCCAAATATATTTTGAGGTCGCACAGATTAAATTTCGGGAGCATATGCGACCAAAATGGTCGCAATTTCAAGCCTTGTAATGATAGACACAGAATATAAACCAAAAAATCCAGAAAAAACACATTGTATAAAGGTTAGAAATTGATTTGCATTTCAGTGAGTGAAATAAGTATTTGATCCCCTACCTTGTTAATGATCTTAAGGCAGTTGGGACCACAGTCACCAAGCAAAACATTGGTAACACACTACGCCGCAATGGACTGAAATCCTGCAGCGCCCGCAAGGTCCCCCTGCTCAAGAAGGCACATGTACATGCCCGTTTAAAGTTTGCCAATGAACATCAAAATGATTCAGTGAAGGCTCGGGAGAAAGTGCTGTGGTCAGATGAGACCAAAATTGAGCTCTTTGGCATTAACTCGTCTCGCCGTGTTTGGAGGGAGAGAAATGCTGACTATGACCCCAAGAACACCATCCCTACAGTCAAGCACGGAGGTGGAAACTATGCTTTGGGGCTGTTTTTCTGCTAAGGGTACAGGATGACTTCACTGCATTGAGGGGCAAATGGACGGGGCCATGCACTGTAAAATCTTGGACGAGAACCTCCTTCCCTCAGCCAAGGCAAAAAAGGAGAGGCTGCCAAGGCAACAAAGGAGTGGCTCAAGAAGAAGCACATGAAGGTCATGGAGTGGCCTACCAGTCTCTAGACCTCAATCCTATAGAAAATCTGTGGAGGGAGCGGAAACTTCGAGTTGCCAAACGACAGCCAAGAAACCTTAAGGATTTAGAGAGGATCTGTAAAGAAGAGTGGATCAAAATCCCTCCTCAGATGTGTGCAAACCTGGTGACCAACTATAAAAACCGTCTTCCCTCTGTGCTTGCCAACAAGTGTTTCTGCACCAAGTAGGGTGCATATATATATATATATATATATATATATATATACATACATACACATATATATACACACACACACATAAAACAAAGTCCCATGACTATAAAAAACTACAAGCATTCCATGTAATGTTTCCATTAATAAAATCTGAATTCATAATAAAAGAGTTAGCAAAATTGCTGTTAAAATAGATTTATCACTTGTCAAAAGCATTTCATGTTAACAACAATTCAAACTTGATCTAGATCTGTTCCTACTTCTCTAATATTGCTTTGACATTGCAAAAAGCTCTTTGAGAGCACACCTGTTCCTTAAGTGCATAGCCTATATACAGGGCGCGCGCTCTTTCATAGCATTTAACTATTCTACATCACCGCTGATGGTACAAGTTCATTATCACACCAGTAAATAACAGAGGTTAAGGCAAAATACACAGTACCTTTTCACTCTGTGATTTCAGGGGCTCTTCATCACATTAAATCCAACAGCAATGAAGGATTATAAGGGTTAAAATCCAAACAGACTTGTCAGGTGCATTTCTTCCCAAAATCTGTACTTTTCATTGCAGTGAAATGACCTAAATTATCTTTGAAGTGTTTGCTATAGCAATAAAATCTAAAAGCATGAATCTAATAGTGTCGAGTAAATATAGCAAATGAACAGTCTTACAGTAATTTCCTCCATTCTGAGACAGCACTAATGGAAGGAAACAGCGAGTGTTTTAATGGGAATGTGAGAAATAGTGTTTGAATCATTTATATCGATCCACAACATAAGATTGTTGACAAAAGTGTCGTATAAGATTAAAAGGCTTTCAGATGGTTAAATAACATGCTGTCAAGCTCGCTTACGGAGACGAATATATAACTGTTCAGCCGTCGCCTCCGTTTGTTTACAAACACGCGTGGTGAAGCGCTGCTGTGAATCTCAAGCGCAAAGCGTCTGTGACAACCAACCGGAAGCATATCACAATTTCCGTGTTACGGAACAGAGTAAATCACAGAGAAAAGAGGGGCGCGTGTATTTATTCGTGAAATAATATTCTCTCATTCGTTGTTTGGACTTCATAAATAATCTCTGTTTCATTTTTTGACACTGTTCAGTCCGTTTTTATAACTGTACGCGCCTCGAGTTGAAGACAGTCATATTTATGTGAGTTTGAACATACTAGCCCCCCCTAATAACATACCGTGGTCAGGCATCACACTGTACGCTAGTTTTGAAGTGCAAGTAAAACAGAAACATCGAAAGGGAGAAATATCTAATCGATCTAGTCTTACAGTTAGCGTCATATTAATCATGTTTTGTGTGTGTTATTTATACGGTACTGATGGTGCCGCTCGATAAAATGTCCATAGACGAATGTTCAGTGATGATATTTGGCGCGCTGTTGTCGGAAGAGCGAGATTAGACCGTACAATTCATCATATCAGAGTGATTTCACTGTTTTCAGTTTCAGGTAAGATATGTACGCATCTTGTTTTTGTAAAGCAGCTGTTAAAGTCACAATCTATTTCGGATCCCTTAAGAAATGTCAACTTTACTTTTGTTTGTAAACAGCCAATAGCTGTAATGCTAAGCACTCATTTTATGATGGATGCTATTTATCAAATAATCAATTTTTTACTAGGATGGTGGACAATAAATACATCTTTCAAATGTCTGGCATCAAGAATCATTCCCAGAAAAGACAGTTACTCCAGGGCATCAGAAATCTGGGGGGCGTATATATTGGAGGCTCGGTAAGTATTTGCATTAAAGACAGGTAATTTCTTACCCCTTACCATGGTAATTACCGTAACAAACAGCCTTATGAATGAAGAGTTCTGCTGTTGTACAGTAGTTCCAAAATATTTGGAGAGTTTAATCAGACTTAGTGTTTGACTATGATTGCATTAGATACAAAATATCAAGCCAAGTATAATTTATTTAACAAATGATAATAATACACACAAGTGTGTAGTGTTTTAAATATTTAAATAACAATATACAAGTTAATATACCCATATATACCAATATACCTAAAAGTAATTGGAAAAATTGCTCAGAAAAGTGAATTGCAAGAAAAGATCTAGCATCTGCAGGATTGACTTAGCTTGATATATTTAAAGATGTACTTCAATATTAGTTAACCACTCAAAAGTGCATTGCTATATAATACAGCCTTTGTTGTTTCACACAGGCCCACTTTCTCTTCCATGACATCAAGCGTTTCTTACTCTGTGTGCAGAAAATGATAAAGTGTTGGTGATTAGCCCTGAAAAATGTCTCTAATTGCTTCCCGATGCTACAGTGTATTTCGGACCGTGTAATTTTGTCCTTGCCCTCAATACCATCTTAATATAGTCACAGATTGCTCTCTCTACTAATTGAACCCCTCATGAGAATAAACTCAACCTCCAAGTTCTTGACCTTTTCCTAAACGATCTCATGGTAAGGATGAAGACCAGATTAGTAAGGTGACTTTATATGTTAGATAAGAGTATTTTTTTTTTTCTTCTTTTTTTCACTTCAATTAAAGTTCACAATGTTTGACACATGTTTCTATGTTTCAGGTTTATAAGGAGGCAACAACTCACCTTATCGTCCAAAAAGCTTTAGCAAGTGAAAAGTTTCTCGCAGCCTGTGCTGGAGGTCTGTAATATTGAGATTTGACTATAATAATCGAGTAAATAATTAGACAGCATATAATAGCATGTAAGCATATAATAAAATAACAAACTGAATTGGTGACTCTGTTTAGTTTCCTTCTGTTTCAGGGAAGTGGATAGTCACTCCAGAGTTTATTCTGGACAGTGTGAATCAAAAAGCGTGGCTCCCAGATGCTTCATACGAGTTAAACTTAACAGCTCAGACCCCTGAGACACCCAATCCACTGAAAACATGGAGAGAAAGGGTGTCTAACGGCACTGTGTCTGGAGCTTTTCAGGTGAACATCACTATATTGTTAACTCACATAGAAAACTGCTAAAAGAAATGAAGCATGTTTGTCATTTCCCATCTCTACCTGTAGGACTGGGTGGTGCTCATTGACATTGATGATCCAGCGAGCAGAAGTGTGTTTGTCAGGTCAGGATGTACACAGTGACAGCTTAGTTCAGCATACTGTACCTTTAGAAATGTTGTTGATGTTTAACTGGAGGCTCATGGTGAAATTGCTAATGAGAATTTTTACAAACCACATTTTATTTGCAGGATATTAAAAGCAGGCAGAGCTGTTGTCTTCACAGACTGGCCGACTTCATATGCTGTAACTCACGTGTTAACCAAAAATGCATCCAAAGATAAAGGCGAGAAGTGCAGAATCCCTCACTATAGTGTCAGCTATGTAGCCAAACATCTTTTTGGGGTAAAGTAACTTACGTTTTGCATTATATGCTTTTTGTAAGTAATTCATAAAAGTGACACATCTGTCATTGTTAAATCACCATCATGTCATTTCAAACCTGTTGTATTGTTTTGACTTCTTTTATTGAACACAGAATGTTTTTTTTCATAGAACATGTAGTGACTAGTGACTCTCAAGTGCCAAAGAGGGCAAAAAAGGGCTCATAAAAGTTGTTCATAAATGCACAAAGATTTGATGGCCATGGCACTAAACAGTGCCTTGGGATATTGCAAACAAGACATACAAACTAATTGTATGGTACTTTTTTGGTGTTTTTCACCTGGTCACTGCTATGTCACTTGTATGTTGTATTGGAAAGAGCAGCATGAACATTCTGCAAAATATCTCCTTGTGTTCCACTGAATAAAAAAAATTATACAGGTGGAACAACATAAAAAAGTATGATATTTTTGATTAAAATATTCCTTTTACTCTCATAACTCTTATAACTAATATTATGTAATCTAAAATTCATTAAAAAAAAAATATATTTCTTAATACTTTTATTTAGCAAGTATGCATTAAATTGATCAAAAGTGACAGTAAATAATTTTTTTATTTTCTTAATGTTTCTTGAGCAGAAAATCAGCATATTAGAATGATTTCTGAAGGATCACGTGACGCTGCAGACTGGAGTAATGACTGCTGAAAATTCAGCTTTTCCATTACAGGAATAAATTACACTTTAAAATATATTCAAATAGAAAACTGTAAAAATGTTAAATTGTAATAATATTTCACAATATTGCCGTATTGTTACTGTATTTTTAATAAATAAATGCAGCCTTGTAGAGCAGAGAGGTTTCTTTAAAAAATTTAATAAAATCTTACCAGTCCCAAACTTTTGATAGTGCATTTGCAAACAAAAAATTGCTTATTTGATTTGGACTGCTTTTACTTTTTACATTCACCCTCAAAATTTGGTATTGGTGGTTTATTTGTTGTCTTTCTTTTGCAGGGTGTTTGTTCAGAGTTAAACTGGCCCTGTAATTTGGAGTCCTTCGATGGAGAAGAGAGCTGTGAAATGGATTTCGAGGCTGCTGCAGTCACTGACAAGTCCATGGATGTTACTGATGACCTTTCACATAAAGAATTGGAGCAAATGCTCAAAGAATACATCATAATAATGGAGGTCTAATATATTTTTATTCTCCCCATCCACTTTTTATTCTGGTACTTTTATATATCATTTTGAAACATAATTATGGCTTTCACAGATGGATTTTGGGCACAAATGAGAAAGTTGTCACGGTTATCAATGTAATTTCAGTAAAGTATGACCTTACATGACATCTCGTTTCAGCAACGGAAGAAAATACTTTTGACAGTCCCAGAGTTCCACAGCTACTACACACCCAACCTGCCAGTTCAGGTATTGAAACCTGTGAAAAACTTTTCAGCACACCTATCTGCCATACACAAGCTGTTAAAGTGCAAAAATGAATGTTTGACTCATCAAGAGGATCGGGTCATTCAATTTCCTGTGTGTCACATAGAGGAGTAATAAATGGAGGGCTCATCACAGCCAGGTCACCTGATTTAGGCAAATCCGTTTGATCGGTACACTCATGATTGGCATACCCATTAAAGAAACATTGCAATGTGCCTCCACTGGGTTCTCAAGCGGAAATGTCCAAATGCACTCATTTGACACTGACCCTGAGACCACATTATCATCAGTCATCTTATTTCATGTATGTCTTTCTTTCCCTGTTTCTCTTACACTCAGATTCCAGCAGTAGATTTCAGCAATGTGCAGAGCTTGGTGGAGTGTGCCTTCTTCCCTCAAGCTCTGGAGGAGATTCTGGGGTCCCTGCAGCCTGGAGTGATGCCCCCAGCCCTGCTGCTCCAACAGCTAATGCGCCACGCACTGCATGTATGTATAATAAGAGCTATTCTAAATCCCAGAGGCACTTATAAAGCACTGTTACATTCAGTTGGTATTATCTTTCTTAAAAAGCAAAGCGGGGTAGTTTCTTTTTCATTAAGGATGTTGTAAGGAGTGATTTCTGTTATAAAAACAGCATAGTTCTTTGCCAGCTATTGAAGGTCTGTTCACAAAAAGTGCAAAATTTCATGGCAACAAGATGTAAAAAGTTGTTGTTGCTGTTGTTTTTGCTTGATGTAAAAACTCACTACTGTCTTTAACAATTGCCATTGTTGTTCTCTTGAGTACAAAGAACATATAGCCTAATGTCGAGTTCACACTGCACGATTTTCAAACTCGTCGGATCGCCGTTGTTTTCACACTGCGTGACTATCTGGGGTAGCATTCAGTTGCTGCTGTGTTCACATTGCACGATGGATCGGCGACAGGGGGTTTCACATTGCATGACTTCACAATAGGAAGAATCGCCAACAGCTCTGTCTGGTGCAGGGTTGCCAGGTTTTCGCTACAAAACCCGCCCAATTACTATTCAAAACTAGCCTGAAAATAGCCCAATTGCTTTCGAGGGGGTCCCCCAGTAAAAATCGCTTTGGGGGGTAAAATACACATTTTTTTGGTTGGGTTCTCCTGGTACAATTCACATTCCAGGGCCTAAATATCACGTTATTGGGGTCGCTTCAACCTGCTGACATAAAAAACAACCGGCGGCAATTGCAGATTTGGCAACACTGGTCCGCAAACTACGTTTCATATAACTCCTCCCTGAACTTCCCGCTGCCCTGTATCTTGTTCTCTCATTGGCTGTAGGTCATCGCCGATGTGTTTTTCAGTCTGAACTCATTTCACACAGCGTGATTGTGAATCGCCGACAGCTCCAGATATTTAGCATGCCAAATATTTCACGGGCGTCGCCGACGCATCGGCGATTCCCTCAGATCACGTCTTTGATAATTCACACTGTGTGATTGTCACTCGCGTGAACGAGCACCGATTTGCCTCCAATTTCGGGCATTTGTCGGCGATTTCGCAAAACCTGTCGGCGAGGGAAAAATCGTGCAGTGTGAACTCGGCATAACGGCAAGCGAAATGAAAATGAGTATAGAAAATGACAAGCAATTGCATATATGTAAATAACATGTGATCAGTAATATTTTTTTTAATAGGTTAATATTATATTTAGCAAGGACACGTTAAATTGATATAAAGTGATAGTAAATACATTTATAATTTTACAGAAGATTTTTATTTTAAATAAATGCTGTTTTTTAAACTTTCTATTCATCAAAAATCCTGAAAATATGTCATTGTTTTTGCACAAATATTAAGCAGCTCTACTGTTTTTTTTTTTTTTCAACATTGATAAAAAGAAGATTTGTTGTTTGAGCTCCAAATCAGCATATTAGAAGGATTTTGGAAAAATCATGTGACAAAGACTGGAATAATGACTGCTGAAAATTCAGCTTTGCCATCACAGGAATTCATTGTATTTTAAAATATATTCATTATTAAACATACATTTTTTATAATAAAAAAAAATTTAAACAATTTTACGGTCCCCAAACATTTGAACGCTAAGTTGTGAATTGTGGATGTGTCTAAAAAATAAATAAATAGATAAATCATAATAATTATAATAATTCCTATATTTTTAGAATTTGTATTATTATTTGCTGTTATTCTATTATAATTGTGGATATATCAGAATTATACAGGCCCTCAGCCACCTTCCTCTCTAGATATCTGAAATCTTTAGAATAGATGGATGTATTTTATTACAAAAGCTTGTTCTGGTTTGACCAGATAATCCAGTCTTTGCTCTTGCGCTCTAACTTCTAGGGTGATGCAAAGCCATTGTACCTCAGCATGTTTATCACAGTTCTCCACAGTATCCTGCGCAACAATCCTACCTGGGGTTCTCCTGGACACACTAAGTACTTTCTTCAGATCCTCCAGTGTCCTGAATGTAAGGGCGGCCTCTGGTCACTTCTTGAGACATCAGTTCGGTATGAAACTGTCAATGTACCTGTCAGAACAGCTCATAAGCAAATAGAGTTTCTCTCAGTAATGCAATTTTGTCTGATTTATTCAAGAGTGTGTCTAGCAAGCAAACCCACCTGTCACTCACTGCCAAGCACACCATCCACCGAGTTGTTTCGTCTCCATTGTAACCTGCAGGAGTTCTTCCTGAGACTCTTTCAGCTGGAGCTTCATGCTGCTAGCTCAGGGTGAGCACCTGAGCTCTGTTCATCTCTGCTTCAATAAACAACCAATTTTGATTCTGCATGAGCCCAAAGAAAAGAAACTACTGTATTTTCCCACCCCTACACAAAATAAACACAGACAAAATATAAAGAATGTAGAAATAAAACACAACATGCAGCTGCTTGGAGATATGTTGATGTCTTACTGTTCACCTTGTTTTGAAGGTCAAGACTTTGTAGTATTGACATTCAGTCTGTTTTGATAGAAAGACAATGGTTAAGTAACTGCGTTAACCATAGATATTAATGCCTAGATTGTACATTAGCAACTATTCTTTATTGCCACCACGTCTACGTATCCTCCATATTAGACAGGATTACATTTTTTTTTTTTTTTTTTTAATGGATAACCTTTTTAAAACTGCATAAACTATATTATATAAACCCTGAACCTTAAATGTTGCCCGTTTCAACAGGGCAGATCTGTCGTTGTATCTGTAGCAGCTGTATCTACATATTAATATTAATATCTATGGCAACTCTGTCTTTGTCTCTGTGCAGGAGGTCACCTGGACGAAGTCGGGCGTCTGTTCTGTACAGTACCTTCTGGAACATGTGGGAGAAGTCGACTCTGACCTCCAGGGCGGTTCAGCAACTCAGCAAGTTGCTGATCAAGACTGTACTCTGGGCTTTCAACTCCACTCAGGTGTCATTCAAGTCTTCTCCCTTCGTGCTAAAAATGAGGGCATGCTTTATTGAAATCTTCTGTTTTAGACATAAGTTTGTTGGTTTAATGTTGCAATATCATTGTGTTGTGATCTAAGCTCATGCAAAGATCATTTCCCAGCTTAAACTAAAATTTGTCAAATGACACCTGTATGCCAACAATATTATGCCAACAGATTTCCACATTAAATATACCATTTTGTTGAGACGTGTCCATTCCAGATGCTTCATCAAGCTGTGCAGGCTGAGTTTACTGTGTCTGTGTGCAGGAGTGGAGGCTGGGAATGTCAGTCACTCTGCAGGAGACTCTGTGTGTAGTGGTGGAGTTCTGGGCTCAGGAACACAGTCCACTCAACAGCAGTCTGGTGGAAAAAGGCTTTAAAGACCTGGCTGAACACATGGCCATACTGTGCCAAGGTATCTTGTAGTGCAGTGGGAAACTTTATGCACTTAAAGGAATAGTTCACCCAAAAATGAAAATGTGTTGAAAATGTACACACCCTCTGGCCATCCAAATGTAGATGAGTTTGTTTGTTCATCGGACAAATTTAGAGAAATTTAGCATCACTTGCTCACCAATGGATCCTCTGCAGTGAATGGGTGCCGTCAGAATGCATTTAAACAGCTGATAAAACATTACAATAATACACAAGAAATGAAAGCTAATTGAATACTATGAATGACATTAATACATACATCAACAATAAGAACTTTCTTTTCTACAGTATAGCAATTTTAAATTTTTTCCAAAAAATAAAAACAAGTTATGTTTATATTTCTGAATTAATTTTTATTTTTACATTTTAATTTTTATTATTTAATTTTTTAATTTTTATTAAGCTACTTTTTTATGATTTTACAAAACTTGTTAGTTAGGTGTGTACTTTTTTGGCATGAGAGCTTGGAATAATACAGCTATAAATTCATAAACACACTTTCGCTGGAGGACACTTGCATATGGTGGAAAACATTTGGCTACTGATTTGTTTATAACATTCAACCCTTTCTTTCTGATGCTTTCTTTCAGATTTCTGCTCCACATTGATTAAGCCATGATTGTCAGTATCTTGTTGCCATGATGTGATGTTTGATAGTGTATTGTCAGTGAATATTTTAGGGCAGCAGTGGTCACAGGAAGAAAATTGTGTCCTCACTCAGATACACACACATTCACAGACTTGAGCACTGCACAAAGTGATGTTTACTCCGCACTAATGGGAAACTAAATGACCATGTCTCTGTGAGAATGTGGGTGTTTGTACTGTTCTGGTGTGTTAGATTGTGCCTTGGTTCTGAACAATCTAATTACTAGGGAACAAGACACTCTTCCTGTGGAAGCAGGAGTCTTTATTCCTCTGACAGCACTGTCCTTTAAGGCTTCTCACAGCCTGACTCCAGGGCTTGCAAAATTTCAAAATCCCTGGTAGCCCTTCGGGCAGGTACTCTTCAGATTTTGGTAGCCCAAAAATTCTGGGAATGTCAGTCACTCTGCAGGAGACTCTGTGTGTAGTGGTGGAGTTCTGGGCTCAGGAACACAGTCCACTCAACAGCAGTCTGGTGGAAAAAGGCTTTAAAGACCTGGCTGAACACATGGCCATACTGTGCCAAGGTATCTTGTAGTGCAGTGGGAAACTTTATGCACTTAAAGGAATAGTTCACCCAAAAATGAAAATGTGTTGAAAATGTACACACCCTCTGGCCATCCAAATGTAGATGAGTTTGTTTGTTCATCGGACAAATTTAGAGAAATTTAGCATCACTTGCTCACCAATGGATCCTCTGCAGTGAATGGGTGCCGTCAGAATGCATTTAAACAGCTGATAAAACATTACAATAATACACAAGAAATACACATGACTCCATTCCATCAGTTAACATCTTATGAAGTGAAACGCTGTGTGTTTGCAAGAAATAAATCCTAATTTAAGGCATTTTAACTCATCTACATCTTAAATCATCTGGCCTGAGGGTGAGTAAATTTTTGGGTGAACTATTACTTTAAATACAAGAAGTATGAGTTGCAGTTTTGTCTTGTTCAATTCATATATATTTATTTGTATTTTAGAGGGAATGTACATTAAAGATTTTAAATAGCTTAATGGCTGTAAGTACCTTCCTGTCTCCTCCCTTAGACCTTCACTGTGATATGCTGAAGGAAGTGATTCCAGCCCTTCGCTCCTCAAGACTCCGGATGTTCACTACCGACGCCATCTATAGAAACATCTGCTGCAGCAGGGGCCTGATGCTCAGCTCTGAATCACTCTGCCTGCTCAAAATTGTGAGTTTTAACTGGTGTAAACATCAAGATTTATAGCAACTACACTTCCATCTGCAGCACATTTTGCCTTCCCAGAAGTCTGCATTCGTCATACAACACAATACAGTGAATAGAACATTCAGTGACAGATAGAGAAAAATAGTGAGAAAAAAAATGCTAAGATTTATTTTTCTTGTCTCTTGCCAGGTCTCAACCTACCTCAAAGCTCTGGGGAAGTTGTGTGATCGAGGACCAGTCCAAACCCTGAAGGGACAGACTGACAGAATAGAGATGAATCAACCCTCTACCAGTAGTGCCGCCCATGTGCCAGGCTCAGAGTGAGTTTCAGCTCCGCCACATCTATCTGCTCATGCTGTTGTCCTCAATACTGACACTGCAGATCACAGGAGAAAAGCAAGAACACTTTCACTTTTTTTTTTATATTTGTATCTTTTCGATGAATAGACCCAGTACCGATGTTTACTTTTGACGATGTTTCTCTGTAAAATCACAAGAATTAATAGGTGTCATTTTCTACATCCTTGTGCAATCAGAGCATATTTTGAGATAACTACTCTCCACTTACAACACGATAAGATCCTCTTTATGTCTGCATCCATACATGTATGACAGGCAGAGAGTGCAGTAGGTGCCTTTAATTGGACAATTTTCCACCATTATGGGGCATTAGAGGGGTTTAAGATGACTAATGGAGAGAGACAGGGTGCTGTCCTTCTCTGTTGGGGCAACCTGTGATGGCAGCAGACCACCAGCCCTGTTACTTATGGTGACGTGAGGGTAATTGAGGCTCTGTGTCTCTCCTACCAACTCAATCAACTGCTGCATATCTGCCTTTTTTCTCTATAGGAAAAAGCTCAGCTTCAGCTGAGACATGGTGCTTAGACAAACCACGACTGCATTTAAATGCATCCTGAGAACAGTGTTGTTGCAAGCTAAGAACTTTATAATTGCTTTTTTGAATTGAAATAAAACTGAAATAAAATAAAATATAAATATGAAATGAAAAATGTAAAAAATAAATGAAAATGCGAAATGTACTAAAAATTACTAAAACTCGCTGGGGTCAAAATTAGGTGTAAACAGCATGAATCTATGGATGCTTCCTGTGTTTTGAGTTGGCTGTTGGCAGTGTAATGATACTGGAAATGTTTTCCTGGCAAAAACTAAGCCCCTTAATGTCAAATGAGCATAATTTAAATGCTAATTCACACAAATGTGTTCTTTCTGACCACCCTTTTATGACCAGAAACTGTCTGTCCATTTCAAATTGAAATTACCAGCAGGATAGCACTCCATGTCACAGAAAACACATCAGTGGTGTTGACAGCAACCAGTGTACTTTATTGGCCTTCATTTTGCTAAAAAAAAAGTGTGAAAGGACAGCTATGTAATACAGTCAATTCCATTACATCTGGGAGTGAATTTTCTTCCCACTGCAGGGCTTGCAAAATTTCAAAATCCCTGGTAGCCCTTCGGGCAGGTACTCTTCAGATTTTGGTAGCCCAAAAATTAATTTAACTAGCCCAAATAAAAAAAAAGGCCTTTTTTTTTTAATATAGAAAATCAGATAGGAGTTTAAATGTCAATCAAAAATATTTTCAATACACAAATATCAACAAATATGAAGAAAGGAATTTTATTTCATTATTTACAGGGTATCTGCAGAATTTGTAACAATAAATTTAAGGTAATTTATGACCCATTTTAAGAGCTGCACAAGTAAAATGAACATAGTATGAGTGGGGTTGGACAATGTCTATGGTAACATACAGTACTCAGCCATAAAATGACATGATTTACAGTTCAGATACAGGTTTTCACAAAAACAAAAATCTTATACAACAGCATTTCAGACTTTAGACCATTTTTATGAAAAGGGATAAATCAAGCATATAAATTGTCAATTTAATACGTATAAATATTACTGTCTTAATTGTTTAGATTTTTAGAAGGCACATTAACTTATTTCTCATTTACAACGCTGTATTTGCTGCGTAAAAACATGAGTTGATATTTGCATTGATCTGACCATAAACAGCAAGAAAGGCTTATTGGAAATGCAAATTCATTCTCTGCCACGAGGTGGCGCTTTAGGAGCTCTGAAATATTGCGGTTTCCCCGGTAACGGCTGTACACAAAGCAGCTCATAAAATTAAAATGCCAACGACACGTTTCTGAGGAGAGACACTATAGAATACCCTTAAAGGAACACTCCACGATTTTTGAAAATAGGCTAATTTTCCAACTCCCCTAGAGTTAAACAGTTGAGTTTTACCGTTTTCGAATCCATTCAGCCGATCTCCGGGTCTGGCGGTAGCACTTTTAGCTTAGCTTAGCATAGATCATTGAATCTGATTAGATTCAGTATAGTACTGATTATTATAGTTCCTAGCCATATCGGCCTACAAAATCGCAACTTTTCATTTTCCGTCGGACTTAGTTGTGTTTCTTTAAAGGGACTTTTGGGACAGTCAGTTCCCTTCAGATACATTCAAATAAAGACATCCGCGCCACGTTTTGACTTGAAACGTGCAGCGCTCATATTTATTCAATGACATAATTTCCTTTTGAAGTTTAATCCAGCCGTATCGCGACTCTTGTCTTTGCGTCCCCAACTGTAAAACCTCTTGAAATTATAATTAAGACTTATACCATTTAACAATTTCTTATACCATTTAACGTATTTAAAACTTTTTATGGCCTTAAGTTTGATACAACACGTTTTTAAGGACCCGCGGGAGATCTGCATTTAAGATAGCCCGTCGGGCAGAGTGGTGATACATTTTGGTAGCCCGACTGGAAAACACAATAGCAACGGGGGCTTCAGGCTAGCGATTTTGAGCTACTCTACACTGCCTAAAAAACTCGCGTTTGAATCGTCAGTGGCAAATTCTTTAAATATAAAAAACGTACTTACAGTCTGTGAGTCAGAACAGCCGGCATTGTAGTCTACTCTACCAGGATCAGGAAACAGTCCTCCATCAAATGCGCTGTATACATCTGAATATTTGGGTTAAACTGTTCTGGAACAGTGTTGTAAATACAACTTTACCACTGATTTCTAGTCGTGTCCTCTTTTGGAAGGCCAAACAAAGAAGTTTCGCTTTCACAACGAAACAGCGTCACACGCCGCGGCCTTGAGTGAGCGGAGGCCGGAGGCCTAGAGTGACCGACAGACTAGAGTATGCGGAGGCCAGCTTGAGTGAGCAGAGGCGGGCGGGCTTGAGAACGGCGCGGCCGGTGGATTCGACGAAGGAGCCAAGCTCTTTATGTACCAAGAGCTTGTAACACTCCAAAGAGAAAGGAAAAATTGAAATCGCATCATATGACCCCTTTAATTTTTTGATCTTCAATCAAACCTTTGCAAGAATGTATTAAGGATTATTAAGCACTTACCCTCATATTGCTGCTACATTTCCTTTTCTGCACAGTGCACTTTGGGTCCGTCCAATTGTGGCAACATTCCTGGGCATCTTTTTTCTATGTAGGTAATAGTTTTAGTAACATCTTTAAGTAAATCATAAGTAAAATCTGATGAATTATCATAAATCTAGCTTTAACTTTAGAAACTATTTTTCAGGTTCGTCCAGCTCTCATACTTGTGTACATTCTAATCTAGACCATAGCAATGACTGAAAATGTGACTGATGTTTTAACTGTCAAGTCAAGGCTTCTATTCTATCTTGCAGCCACCATTTTGAGCTTTCCCATTGATTTTTCTGCAAGACATTTTACAAGTAACTAGTTGTCCTAGCAGCTAGCAAAAGATAATGAAAATAACTGACAAGGCGCAGATAAAACTTGTTAAAGAACAATTTGGGGGGGGAAACAAGCAGCAACACTTTTAAAGAGCTGCACAGCTTTAAGTATGACTGAAGAAGATTTGTTTATTTAAATGTAAGTTTTTAATGTTATAAGCACTATTGCAGAGTTCATTTGTATTCTTTAAGGGTCCCCACAGTCAGGAAACCCTGAATATATCACGGAATATTTAACATTATGATTTCCAGGTCTAGAAAATGCATGGAAATTTAATGTAGTGAATATGATTTTTTTTCTGGTTTTGCTGTGCTCTATAATATTGCATCAGCTAGATTAAAGGATTTTGCCTGCAAGCCAGCATTGAGGGGATTATTTGAGACATTTTTAAAGTATAATCATTTTAAACTATTAATTAAAAGAAAGATGTTATTACATATCATAGAGTTGAAATCCACCTTAGCAATCTCTAAAACTAAAATAGACAGATAGATGGATCGATGGATGGATAGATAGATAGATAGATAGATAGATAGATAGATAGATCTTTATATCCCTCCATCAGACTGACATTGTCCTTTCTCAGCTATGTGTCTTAGTCAACACTTGAGCAGACAGACAACACACTTCACTCAACCAGAACATCAACTGCAATCCTGCCTGCATCACTGTAGCTCTTACTGTGACATTTAGTGACAGTTTCTTAAACACTGGCCAGGGACTCCATCCTGGGAGAGCTCCACAGGGGTTTGAGGGGGCGGGAGGGTTGGATTGCTGTCTCCTCGCATAAAAGGATTCAGTAAGTACAGCTTAGATAGATAGATAGATAGATAGATAGATAGATAGATCTTTATATCCCTCCATCAGACTGACATTGTCCTTTCTCAGCTATGTGTCTTAGTCAACACTTGAGCAGACAGACAACACACTTCACTCAACCAGAACATCAACTGCAATCCTGCCTGCATCACTGTAGCTCTTACTGTGACATTTAGTGACAGTTTCTTAAACACTGGCCAGGGACTCCATCCTGGGAGAGCTCCACAGGGGTTTGAGGGGGCGGGAGGGTTGGATTGCTGTCTCCTCGCATAAAAGGATTCAGTAAGTACAGCTAGCATACATGCTGGCTGATAGTTGCTACAGGCAATGCACTTAGATGCCAGTCCCTCAACTCCATCCCGCAGTAGTGTGAAAATGTTGTGACAGTGATATAATGATGTTTGTAGACACGAGTGGTGGTGTAAAGTGGGACGTATTTAGTGAACATTCTGTTAGTGTCTCATTGCTCTGATTTGTTTTGGAAGTTTTAAATATTGCAGGCTTTTTCCAGCATTCCAGTCCTCTGGCTATGGATAAATTCTTAATTTAGCCGTATTTATGAGCAGTTTCATGATGTGCTGATGTTAGCATTCATGACAGATCCTATCTATTCACCCACAAGCTCTGTGAACTATTGTCCCTTCAAAAACACATGGCTTGATGTCTCAATCTTTCTGTTAAATGTTACTGTGTGTTCTTTTCAGAGCTGTGAAAGACTCGGCAGGTGGCTCAGGTTCAGGGAGAGAGACTGTCCCGAGAGGTTACCACAGAGTCAATGCTGCAGGTAAGAGCTGCTACGCGTCAGTGTCTGCATACATGCTGTAGAGGTGCAGGGCATTTATTCATTATCGCTCAAAAAACTCTTTATCTATGGCATGCATCATGCTGTTCATTTTTAGCAAAGTTTATTTTTACATTTTTTTTTAATTAACTTGTTTGTTCTATCATTCTATCTATCTGTCATTATGTTGCTTTTTCTATAATTTTATGTAATTGTCTGTCATTTTATATATCTGTCTGTCTGTCTGTTATTCTATCTATCATTTGTTCGTTCATTCGTTTGTTCTATCATTCTATCTCTGTCGTTCTTTCTATCGTTTTGTCAGTCTGTCTGTCTGTCATTTTATCTGTCTATCGTTCTGTCTGTCTGTCTTTCTATCATTCTATCTCATTCTTCTCTATCTATCTATATCTATCTGTCTGTCTGTCTGTCTATTGTTCTTTCTATCTGTTTGTTTTTCTATCTCATTTTATCTGTCTGTCTGACAAATTCCAATTAAAATTCAATTTATTACAACAATGACTGTCACTGTCTGTCTGTCGATGTATATATCTGTCTGTCTGTCATTTGTTCGTTCATTGTGTTCTATCATTCTATCTATCTGTTGTTCTTTCTGTCATTCTTTCTATCGTTTTATGTCATTGTCTGTTATCTATCCATCTATCTATCTATCTATCTATCTATCTAATCTTTATCTCTCTGTCATATATCAGTTCTGTAGTGCATTCAGCTAGGTCAAAAGCTCTCGACAGAACCTCCGTTTATAACCTCAGGCAACAGCATTTACATTCCACATGCTTTTTACACTCCCTCCATCCTTTGGTGAGGAAGAGGTGGAAAATACATAAAAATCAGGCGATACACACAAACATAATGCTTGTCAGATCCCCCGTTTAAGAATATTAAACACTGCAATTAAGATTCTGCTGTGAGGAAGGAGAGTGAAAGAGGGGGCGAGAGAGAGAAAGACCGAGGTAGCCAAGCCTGGAAGTTTCTGTAATTAGGAGGTTGGCACTCTGTGTGAACGCAGCAAGGTGTCAACGCTCATCTTTCCCCTTCCACCTGATCAGAAAGACCCCAACGCCAGAGCAGGGAGCGGGAGAGGGCAAGGATAGAGAGAGACAGCCCTGCTTTCAGGAGACTCAAGGCTGCTGCTCCCTGCCTTGTGTTGTTTTTGCACTACGTGCTCCCTATACCGATGTGTAGCCCATCAATTTTTGATGAAGCATCCGCAGGCTGTAGATTTCTGTGGGTAGATGCTGCAGTGTTTTTCACAAGGTGTGCAGGTCCATGGTGCCTTGTTAACTTCACCCTGAGCTGTCTGTCTGCTCAATACACTTCACTGTGGCTTATGGCTACAGTTAATGATGCTATAAGCATACTGGTAATGGCTTTGGGTTAAAGCTCAGATTGGGATATCAGGATGATTTCTTTCTTCAGAATATATATATTCAGTTGTGCACTTGTGCCCTTTGCAGAATCCTTAGGATGTTTAGGCATTACAGTAGCTAATAATGCAAGAGATAAAACTTTTAAAAATGCTATTATATTTTTTTCTTACTCTTTACAGAAGCTGCATAACAGATGTTTAAATAGTTTTAGACACTTTATTCTTAGCTACAGTGTAGGAATTGCATTGCATTATATATAAAATATAGTACCAACCAGAATTAAAATCTGTTAACACATGATACTTTTTTTTGTAATTTTTTTTTTGCAGTTTTGTAAAATGTTTCGCTTGAAGCATGTGTTTGTGCTATGTTTAATAGTTGCAGCCTTTTATGATAGCTGCCTTTTATGATAGCTGTGTATGAGTCCCTCACTTGAATGGCAAAGATAGATCTCAAACCAGGGACTATCAAAAAGGACAAAAAAGTCAATTTGTGTTCATTGAGTTATTATTTTGTATTGTGTACAAGTACATATTTGTTATGTTACAGAGCTTCATCTGGGCAGTGATAAATAAAAAATGCATCAAAATGCACACAAAAAAAGCATGTGCAAGTGGTGTATAAACCTAAAATAAATAACTTTGACCCAGTTATTATTGGCCTCTTTCAGTTCTTGTCCACAATCCCATAAACTAAACCTCTTATAACTCCTAGAACTACAGGATGATGCTTAACCCTAAAGGTGGTCAAACTGAAAATGCATCCTGTCATCACAGTGTTTAAATGCACTTTTTGTGACAAATAGCCCATTATTTGAACCATTAGCAAACCTGCTCCAGAGCTGTCATGTCACAAAACACGCAAGAAAGTACTCTCTTCAAGAAAAAATGAAATAAAACGACAACCGCAAACGCTACACACACTTCACAATTTATAGAAAAGGACAGGATGGATTTATCCTCTTTGAGCTTGTAAATGCTGAGTATGCAATTACCCCTATAATGGAAGCGTTGTGTCCAAATTGGAGCCATTAAAGTGATTTAACTGAGGGAAGATTGGTCCTGGCATTTCTGAGACTGTGTACACATGGGGAGTTAAGAAATGGTTAATCACTGGGTTTCAGGGCCTATTAGGGTGTGAAAAAAGGGCCAGTGCGAGCCAGTACTTGTCATGGTGCTGAGGCACTCATTAAGTCATACTTTTATTGCATTCTGTTTCATTTTTTCATAATACCCAGCTAATTATTTTCGTTGATTTTAGGTTGCGAGTCTTTATGATCTTGCTTTCATGTACTTTGACATTTGAGTTAGGGGTTTGTTGTTTCCTACCCTCAGTACCCTGTTGTTCCTTCCTTTGAAACAGAGAGAGGTTATTATAGATATGTGGTATGTAGTCTGAAACATTCCATTCAAATGTTGTCAGAACCGGTTTACACCTGATACTAATATCCATCTCTGGTGATCCGACAACTCATGGTCTCCCAACACTGTGCGTCTCAGATGTGTTTTCTGTAACCACTTGTGATCAGATTTTTAGGAGAGGGTCTCTGGTTTTGTGACTTCAGACATCTGTGTCACTATGTACTGTTAGCTCATGGTGAAAAAAAAAAGACAGAAATAGCACGCTGTTATTCCTAAACATACTTGAATTTAATTCTTAAGTGATATTTTAGTAAGTTAAGAGGTCACATTTATTAGTTGAGAACCATGTTTCAAATGAACTTCTGATGTGCACATGATCTGTGTCACTACATGTTGATATCAGGCATACTGAAAAGCTTTTGTGACAACCCTCTACGCACACCTTGGCAATATAATCGCCATTGGCTAGTACATTTTTTTGTTTACTCGCCAGACTGATATACTATTTTACACACACACACACACACGTTTACTTAGCTATCTAAATGGGGACATTACATAGACTTCTATTGTTTTTATATACAGATAGTTATACACTTTTTAACCTAAACCCACCCCTACCCCTCACAGAAAACTTTCTGCATTTTTACAATTTCAAAAGTAAAAAAAAAAACTTTGTTTACTTTATTTTAACAGTTTTACAAATGAGGACATCCACAAATTGAGGTTTTTGCTGATTTTGTCAGGCTTTGCTCACTTGGGTACAAATTTGTACCCAAAAGTGAGCAAAGTAGGTACACACACACACACACACACACACACACACACATGATTCCACCCAATCAGCTTATCTTTGTAAAATGAAACAGCTTCTTAAATAACTGAATGTGCAGTCTTAACTTCAGACAATCAAGCATTATATTATGATATTATGATAATTAAGCACTATTTAATGATAGAACTAGTGATTAGAACTAAAACTTGGTAACCATGAATGAATGCATATTTGTCATTTTAACTGAATCTTATTAAAAGATACTACTACTACTATTATTATCTGCTG
>NW_015547685.1:969119-976424 GCF_001515605.1 Sinocyclocheilus anshuiensis
TGTAAAATCTAAGAATTTATTAGCCAATGGCTAATGTTAGACATTATTTAGTCGCCCAGAGTAAGATTTAGTCGCATTTGTGAGTGATTTACTCGCAATGTAGAGGGTTGTGTGAAGTATATTTATGCATATATCTATTTATTTCAGTCAGACGGTTAGTTTCTTTTTAAGCAGCATGCAGCCAGCAAAGTTTAAAGCCTTTGTTTTAGCACAGTAATCCTTTGATGTTGTCCAAGACTTACTGTATATTACACTATGAATACAGAGTTGTCGCTTGGTAAAACAACAGGATTCTTGAAGAGAAAAAAAAAAAGAATTCTTGGAGTCCATCAGTCCAAAATGGGTATTAAAAGTCTCCAGTGTCTAAACCGTGATTCCACTACTTCCGCATCTTTTTTCTTTATACCATGACAGACGTCACTCTGCGTACACAAAGTTGCAGACAGATCAGCCTTCTCTGGTCATTTACGTTTTCTTCTAACCTAATTTTCTCTGTTTGATCTGGCTTAAAGGGGCTTCTTGAAAACTCAACCAACGTATTGATGTGAAAGAGGATGCCGCTTGTCCCTTTTTCCCTGCCACAAGAAGAAAGAAGACTTTCTGCTTTATTCCCCCCTCCTCATCCCCGCTGCCTCTCTCCGCTTTGGCTCTTTCAGCATGCCGGGTTTTATCTAGCCGGCCAAGGCTGCAGAGAAATGGGCACCCTGGTGAGACCCAGCAAAGTATTTATTAGCAGCTTTGCACAGCGGCATTATAATGGCAGCCACAGAGGCACTCAGGTTTGGCCTTTTACTTTCTTGTGAAGTTCAGCCACACATGAAAGAAGGAAACAGCCCACCCTCTAATATATTCCCGATCTGATATTGTATCAGGAGAGCAAGGGATGAAGGCTGCCTTACAAAGGGAGCAGGCAGAAGGAAAATGTAAATAAAAGTCCCTGGAGGCTTTTGTGTCTGGCTGTTGTAGTTTGCAAAAGTGAGAATCACGTGTTCCCATTCGTACTGCCCAGTGGAGCTTTTGAACTCTGGCTGTTTGAAAAATCCCATCAGAGGCTTTGTGTATGGGCTCTGTACCATAACTTTCCCCGGCTGAACAATACCGGACTGCCAGGAAGCCTTTTCCCACAATCGCCTTCAACTTGGGGTGCTAGTGTAAGTAAAGAATTCCCACTGTCCAGAAAAAAGGGGAATAGAGACAAAGAGAGCGGATGAGTGCCTTTCTTTTCTCTCTCTCTCTCTGCTTCCTGTTCCTCTTCCCCCAAAAAATGTCTAGCTTTTTTTTCTTTTATCTGTTTAATTTTTACATTTTCCATGTCGTTTCAGTGTGTGCCCGTTTTTATGTCGAGCACGGGAAACGTTAAATAAGCGGTTATGGGACTGTGAGGGCAGCTGGCAGGATGCACCCTGAATTTTGGATGTTGCCCACTTCCCTCTTTCACTTGCCCTTTCTCTCTCTCTCTCTCTCTCCCTTTCTCTCTTCTCCAACCATGTGTAGGCGAGACACTCCTTCATCTAGCCTGCAAGAAGAACCAGGTGGAGAGGTTGCTTCGTATCCTCAGCGTGCCTGGAACAGACATCAACATTAAAGGTAGGTTTCTATATTCCTCCCCTGCCCTCAATAGAATCATCCCATTTCTTCTGTTTTACTTTTTTGTGTACTGAACAGTTAAGTCAAACAAAGGAAAGCGTACGTCACCCGTCTAACCTTTTAGATCAAATGTAAGGGTGTGTCTGGTAGGTTCAGACAATGTTTTAGGCTCGGTTTAATATCGTGGTGTCATGCAAATTTTGCACATGCCTTTCACTTTCCAATCTTGTTTTGAAATCTTGATATAATCATGGTTATTTTAGCCATATAGCTTGATGAAAATTCTGCCTTTGTTGTTTTATACAATGTTGCGTTATTTTTGTTTTGTTGTTAGATTTCTTTTACTCAAAAAGGGATTTCTTTGAAAATTCATTTTAGAATGAGCATGTTTGCGCAATTATGTTGACATACAGAAATATTTACGATTGAGGCCTCTTTGCTAATGTTTTTTTTTGACAGTGTTACACTGTTTGTTGTTTTCTTTCACTCAAAAAGACTACAGTGAGAATCTTAAAATGGGATTTGTTTGAGAATTACTAGCAAACAGTTGCATTTTAGAATCAGTATGTTTGTGCCGTTGTTATGATGTACAAAAATCTTTGCGATTGAGGCCTCTTTGTAAAAAAAAAAAAAATAATTGCTATTTTTATAGGTGGGTTTTCACACAAAAAGACTGCATTAGGAGTCTTAAGATAGGATTTATTTGAAAACTGCTAGCATGAAATTGGATTTTAGAGTCAGTTTGTTTGAACAGTTATGGTATGATGTACAGAAATGTTTACGAAAGAGGCCTCTTTGCTAAAAAATTTCAAATAGTTGATGTTTTGTTTATTTTTATTATTCTAACTCTATTCAACAAAAACATTCTATGTTTAATAATATACTGGACATAAAAATTCCCTTGTTTAATAATTTACTTCCCATTAATGTAACAATGTAAAAGTGAATATTGTCAGAAAAACACTACGAAGAGAAACAGTAACTTATGATGAGCTATTTAGTTATGACATTCTGTGACATTGAATTTGAATTGTTAATATACAATTTTATGGCAAGGATTAAAAGTACCTATTATTCAAGTGCAAATTACACAAATTTATTTGCTTTTTGCTTTTCTTTCTTTCTTTCTTTTTAAAATTCCACATTTGTCAAGCAGCTAAGCTTGACCTTGTCAATGTATGTAGGCACCAAAATCATCACAGTGTATTGTGCGCCACTGTTTGTAGATCACGCTGGCTGGACGCCCCTTCATGAAGCCTGTAACCATGGCAGCATGGAGTGTGTGCAGGCCCTGCTCCAGCACTGCCCGAACCTACAGCTGGGCAGTCAGGTCCAGGGAGTCAGTCCACTACACGACGCCCTGCTGAACCAACACACGCACATCGCCAAGATGCTGCTGCAGCGCGGCGGTGAGTGCCCGATGTACACATATATGCAGTCTGAGATCAGACCTTCACAAAACAATGCATACAAACACATATATACATAAACTTTCAAGATACATACTGTGAATACAGATCTTCACATAAAAGGGCTGAAACCATGACTCGCATGCACACATTTCGCATAAACATAAACCCTTCAAACGGCAACTTTGAATTTCAAAAAAGTGATGAGTTCACTTGTTCCTCCTGGTTCAGTCTCTCACGAGTCTCTTATCCAGTCACAATCAAACGCGCCCTTCTATGAGAGCCTGACTCGTATTGAATACCATATTATACTGTATTTCTTCAAAACATGTTCAGATTCCGATTCCTTTGAGAATGATGCTGAATTTATCGAGTCATATGGAAGTGTCTCTCTTACTGGAATAAATAAGGAGAAAACTGTTTCTGTTTCCATGTGTGATGTCAGTATAAACAAACTGATGAGTGCAAGCAGCAGTAAGTCACATTACAGCGGCATTACACGTGTAAACAAACAAGTGCTTTGTAGAAATCTTTTAAATCCAGGCCTCTCCTGTGGCTTAACAGTCGAGATCTACCACACACACACACATAGTATCATCTTCTGCCATTCAGGGTTCAAGATTTTTTATGTTCTTTCCTCTATAAAAACCATCCATCTACAGGAATAACCCATCGGCATGGATGACGCTGTTAGCATCCTCCTGAAGAGATTCGACAAGTCAGGTCTGCGGCTCTCGTGAAATTCACATGCTGGTTTTTCACTGGGGAAATCTGTCAGAACAGAAATGTTTTGGCATGCCTGGCTGTTTGCGTGCCACATGCAATCGATGTTTGCGAGCTTTGAAGCGAACGCGACTTGTGTCAATGCAGTAAGCGCGGGATGGCTTGACGACGGGTAGGGACTAAAGGAGAGACAAAATGAGACGGGCTCCTGCTTTCCCACATGCCTTACTGTCACTCTCACTCAATCGCTTGCTTCTCCGTTTTCACTAATTATAGTTAATTTGATTCTGCTCCCCTATTAACTCATGTAGATATTCTGGCCTCAAAAAGTAAATTAGATTGGGATTGTTTGGTCCCGGTGAGAATGTTTTTTTTTTCTATCTCTCTTCTTGCTGACTGAGATTGGTCCTATACCAATGCATGAAAAGAGGTCAGGAAAAGAAGCTTTTTTTCTTTTTTTTTTTTTTTCTTCATGAAATTAGAATTGTGATGTGTCTGGGATACAGACAGCCATTGAGATCCCTCTTAAGACATGGAGGTGCACACACACACACACACACACTCAACCTGAGGACTGATCCCTGAAATTTGACATCTTATTCACAGACGATCCTGTGGATGTATATGTGTTTGTGTGTGAACCTGGACCACAAAACCAGTCTTAAGTCGCTGGGGTATATTTGTAGCAATAGCCAAAAAAATTATATTTTTATTTATGCCAAAAATCATTAGGATATTAAGTAAAGATCATGTTCCATGAAGATATTTTGTAAATTTCCTACTGTAAATATATCAAAACTTAATTTTTGATTAGTAATATGCATTGCTAAGAACTTCATTTGGACAATTTTAAAGGCGATTTTCTCAATATTTTGATTTTTTTGCACCCTCAGATTCCAGATTTTCCTATCCTAACAAACCATACATTAATGGAAAAGTTAATTTATTCAGCTTTCAGATGATGTATAAATATCAGTTTGGAAAAATTGACACTTAAGTGGTCCAGGGTCACAAAATTCTCAACTATTAATTTTTAATGGGCTTAAATTGTCCTTTTTTTAAATTCTGATTATATATTTATTTTTTAATCCTTTTTTAATCCTTGTCCATTAATTGCTGGAAAATGACTTGAAAAGACATGGAAAATCATTATTTAAAGGGGTATTTAACCCAAAATGAAAATTCTGTCATTTCCTCACGTTGTTCCAAATCTGTATGATTTTTTTCTTCTGCTTCACAAAAGAAGATATTTTGAAGAGAGTTGGCAAATAAGCAGTTTTTGACTACCATTTTTCCATACTATGGAAGTCAGTGGAGACCAGCAACTGTTTGGTTACCTACATTCTTCAAAATATCTTCTCATTACAGGTTTGGAGGGTGAGTAAATGTTTTCATTTTTGGGAGAGCTAGCCCTTTAAAAACCAAGGGAACCCTTATAACAATTAAATTATTATTAAATGTTATTAGATAACATTTTTTAGATGGATTTTAGTACCTGTTTACATAAGATGCCTAGAATTTACATAGTTTGCTCTTATGAGACGGGTTCACAAAGTCGGTCATTATCAAATGGTCATTCTTATTGAATATTGAAAACTATTTCATAAAACATACATAAAGGAAAAGATTCCAACCAAATGTTGGTGTTCAAGTAAATGTGCTTTCTTATGGAATAAAAAGGACAGGCGTGTGTACATGAAAGGAGCAAACATTCACCTCGCTTTCACTGTTGCTCTCTGCTTCCAAGGTCATACAACTCTTACACTGTGCAAAACACGGCTTTCTCAGTATGAAATAATAATGAATGTTAGTGGATTGGGGGGTGAGGGGGTAAAAGACTAGATCCTCCTCCTTCTGCCCATGGGCACTGGCAGGCTAACCGTGCCATGGCCAAGGGCAGGGACGGGTGTCATCAGCTTGCCTAGCCCAAGGCTGCCAACTCAAACCTCCCCCCAACACACACACACACACGTTGTAAGCGTGGTGGAGCGTAATTTCATTCAGCCATTTCCTGATTGGTATTGCGTGCGGCTTCCAGCACCCAGCGGCTTGTATCCAAAGAAGAGCAGAGCGAACAACGGCCATGAAAGAGCCTTCGAGTTACTGCCATGGCCTTCGAATCTTAATGGCTTGATGGTTGCTGTGAATACAGCTCTGTTTTCAGGACTGGAATGGATTAAGGCTTGCTGGCATGACTCGGGCTCTCTTGTACGAGGGTCAGCGTCTAACAGATAGTTCTGCTCAGTCCTATTCACAATGTACAAAAAAAAAAAAACTTGTCGCTTAAAACCCAATTGAGGTTTTCTGTAAATGTTCAGCGTAGCCTTTGATGAGATCCTGATGCAGGTCTGATGTCATTTATATAGCCGTTTGTGCATCGCGAGAATGAAGTTATTGGTATGAAGAAATCTGTGAAAATTTAGCATGAATTTCAGAATTACTTCGTATTTGGTTTGTGCCCCTTTAATGACATCTGAAATATTTCTTATTTTGCATCAACTTGATTTTTATATATTGTTCAAAATCCTAAAACCTTGTTTATTTGCAGATTTAAAGGGGACATAACACACAGTTTCATCCAATCTCATATGTGACCCTGGACCACAAAACCAGTCTTAAGTCGCTTGGGTATATTTTTAGCAACAGCCAAAAAAACATTGTATGGGTCAAAATTATCGATTTTTTTAATTCCAAAAATCATTAGGATATTAAGTAAAGATCATGTTCCATGAAGATATTTTGTAAATTTCCTACTGTAAATATATCAAAACTTAATTTTTGATTATTAATATGCATGCTAAGAACTTCATTTGGACAGCTTTAAAGGCGATTTTCTCAGTATTTAGATTTTTTTGCACCCTCAGATTCCAGATATTCAAATAGTTGTATCTCGGCCAAATATTGTCCTATCATATCAAAGCTTATTTATTCAGCTTTAATGTTTTGTATAAATCTCAATTTCAAAAAATTGACCCTTATGACTGGTTTTGTGGTCCAGGGTCACATATTAATCTTGAGTATCTATATAGTAATATTGCATCCTTCATATCTCTGAAGAGTCTTCAGTTTCATCATATTTATAAAAGAAAGATACAGCTTTACGCTTCTCTCCGAAAACAGCCGAGCTCCTGGAGGTGTGACGTGGGTAGAGCACTGATGAGCCGATTGCCAACAAAACACAGAAATTTGATGCAGTTTTACATTCCGCCTGAAGTTCCAGCTCATGACCGGGATCTTTTATCGCTGGGACAGCTCCATCTTTCAGTATCAAACTATGTGCAAATCTAGTGTTGAACTGAGCCTTGTTTATAAAACATTCATCACCGAAATGACGGGAACAAGCAAACACACCTGCGAAACTCAGTTGCTGCCCTGGAAAAGCAAACTCCATCCACTGTTCACGTAACGATGGGTTCTTTGGGAAGCTGAACAAGGTTATATTTCCCTCACATCCAAAAACATACTTCTTTGGAGACATTCTTCTCAAGCAAGTCTTGTGCAGCACTGCCGACGACTTCCGTAACCTGAATGAAGCACGTCGATATGCTGCTCTTGTTCTCACTCTGTTTGCTGTGTGCACACGCTC
>NW_015547685.1:976742-977220 GCF_001515605.1 Sinocyclocheilus anshuiensis
CCAGGAGAAGTGGCCATACAAGGAATTCCGACCTTTATTACGTCATGAAGAGCCATGCTCCAAAAAAACTTTCCGAAACTTATACGAACCCGGAAGAAGTGTATTTGGCACAGAAATACTCCGTCATGCTTCCAAATCGTTTTTTGAGACTTTGGTCATGTTTAACATGAAAATCCAACTCTTTAATAGTGTAAATACCCGCCCCCCCCCCTTTAAATTAGATTTTCAGTATTATCACATTTTTCAGTATTTCACTAGTAGTGAACAAAGTACACAAATCAAGTACTTGAGTAAAAGTACAGATCCGTATAATAGAATATTACTCCAATAAAAGTAAAAGTACTCCGTTTTCAATTTTACTCGAGTGAAAGTACAAAAGTACTTGATTTTCTTATGTACTTAACGTTTTATATAGGCTACTTTTATCATTTAATTTTATATTAGCATATATTTTTTTATAATCCTACTGCTCAAAATA
>NW_015547685.1:977429-978078 GCF_001515605.1 Sinocyclocheilus anshuiensis
CAAACCTTGTCTGTGGTGTAAAAACACCCCTGGCCAAATGCCCCCAGAGGGCATCACTTCCCACTTTGATAATTACTGTAGTTACCATGTTCTGAACATCACATCCTTTCATTTTCCCTCAGATGTAATCTATCTAGGAGGTTGAATAAATATATTTGGACTTTATTATTTTTTAAATTACCTCAATTTAGCACCAGCAAGCTCGTTAGCTAGACAGTTAACATCAGCTAACATTGACTTATTTTCAGCATGTTATGAATAAACATTTACTCGTAACATGAATAAACACGTCTACTCGGCTAGTTGATCCAGATACATAGTAACTTAGGCTATGCTCTCCATGTAAACAAATGGGACTTGAGTCAAAATAAATAAAAATAAATTACGCTTCCAATACAGTTTTCCGAAAGATGGTTTTGGTCATTAAATGTAGTTGTTATCACGCTGATATATGTTCAGTTGTTGGTTTTTGTGATAAGTTTCATTTTAGCTAGTAATTTGATGCTATAAAAACGGGGCGTGTCTTTATGGTTGATTGGGTCTGCGGGAGTTTGATACCGCGGCTCCACCTCACGACACTACTGCGCAGACTCTGGCTCCAAACAAATCTCTACTGCGCAGACTCTGGCTCCAAACAAATCTCTACTGC
>NW_015547685.1:978171-983087 GCF_001515605.1 Sinocyclocheilus anshuiensis
ACTCAAGATGGCAGCGGCCATACTGAGATGCTTTGGCTTCACTTTTCTATAGTGGAAGGAATAGGAGACGCGTCGTCCCATTTTTTTTTTACAGTCTATGGTGCTGACAATATAAAAACAGACGTCACATAGGGCTAAATGCATAGCATTTTAGTAAAACTGCAGTGGGGAAGATGAACGTGCATGAGTTATTTTATTTAATCTGTGTTATTTGAATGTTTTTTGACCTAAAACATAAACTTGAAAAATGTACTTAAGAACAGTAACGAAGTAAAACTACTTCGTTACTGTCCACCACTGTTTTTCCACTGTAGGTAAAGTGATTCCTGTAATCAATATTTGTGGCCATTAGATACTACAGCCAATGATGGACAATTTGTCGATATTTTATCTATGTCAAGAATATTAAATCAAAATGGTTTATTAATTGATGTCCCTGGTCATATTATACATGATTCAGAGAAATGTTTCCAATGTTTTCAAAATCTATAAGCAAAATATAACATCTTTCTTTCTGCAGTACCACATCTTCAAAGCTGCTTGGATGGGGAAAAATAATAGACCGTCCTGATCAACAAATTTCCAACAAATCCTGATAGATAAAATCAAGTCCAATCTTATTTTGTTTTCTATTTGAAAATTTTTGGCGGTCATCATTTATTCACTCTCATGTCGTTCAAACCTACATGACTTGCATTCTTCTTTGGAACACAAAAGTAAATATTTTGTAAAAATTTCCAGTGTTTTTTGTCCATGCAATGATATTCAGCTGGGTCAAATGGTGTTTTGAACCCAGTTAAATTATATTATATGGACAAAAACGTTCTTCAATATATTGTTTATGTTCCACAAAAGAAAGTCATACAGGTTTGAACAGCACGGGGTGAGTAAATGATTACAAAATTGTCATTATTGGGTGATCTAACCCTTTAAAATAGTTGCATATACCATTTTAACATTGTCTGTAAATAGATAAAGTAGTTTTACAGTATGTTTTACCCAAACAGTCTTGAGTAAAACTATAATCCACATCATTGTAGTTCCCTAGCATTTTCTCATGACTTTCTGAAGCTCTCAGAAGCATTGTTGCCTCCAAAATTTGACCGTACATTAATCACTTCTCAACTATACTTCATACCCATCGTCAATAGTATAGACAGTAACTCAGTAACAAAAGAGCCATGATTTCTTTTGTTGTCGTATTAGAGTATAAAACACTTAAAGCACTGTAATGACAAATGATGGCTCAATGTCTTTGTTAATAAGGCTGAGTTCACATGCAGTTGTTCTGCTTTTCTTCCTCTCTGTGTACATTAATAGGAGTATTTCCCCCTCGCATTTTACATTGAAACCACGTTAGATTAAAGCTCTGGCAAAGCTCTTGATTTAGTCATTACACAACTCCTCATGCTCTGTTTGTTTGTTTGTGCTAGTCACACCAAATACATTAATCAGCTTCTCTTCTCAGACTTCTCCCCCTCTATCCCTGTTTTTCTTTCCTTCAGTCTCTCTCTCCCTCTGATTGCGAGTGCCTTTGAGCTTCCTCTGCATAATTGTTCTCCTGTTAAAATGCATAATTAACCAAGTCACTTCCTCACACTGAGTCACTTCCTCACACTGGCCTCACCAGGCTTTCAGCTGTGCCACTGTTAGGATCAATACCGAATGTTTGACTCTAAATTGGGTGTGTGTATGAGTTCCACCAAACTTGTGGCATGCCTTTTTTCTTTACGAATGGCACAGATACTCTCTTTGAAATATACTTGCACAGTAATGACAACAGCCACAACCACGACAAGCAGCAGGACATTTTGTCAGTCATATTGGTTTCGATTTTTGGTGCATTGTGCTGGATAGCCCTGCCAATAGCGAAATTTCATCGGTATAAAATCTTGCTGCCTATAACCACCAATTAAACAGCAAATACCTACTGATTGGATTTCGATTTTGGATAATAAAATTACTTAATAAAACTACTACTACTACTAGGACACAGTGTAACTCACAAGCTTTTGGGAAAATGTTTGTATGTAGTCTCATATAGCCAGACTGTTTATTATTGGCTATTTGCATGTACTTTTTGCTTATTCTGGCCAAGAAATGCCCACTTGGACAGGAAAGGCATTTTGATGCAGTCAGTCATAGCATGCCACATGCATGACACAATAAAAGCACAGAACAACCTTATTTGCTCAAAACTGGTATTCTAGCATACACAGCTGCAAAACACTGGAAAAAGACTTGTATAGAATGTATAGACCCTGAAATAAGATATTCAGTTCATCCTAAAGTAATATGTACAAATTATTTTTTCAGACATGACTCAGAAAGCACAGTATACACACTTTGCTCATGGCTGTCTCGTTCACATGCTACTGTCTTGAGTAGTTATAGTTTTTATATATATATATATATATATATATATATATTTGTATTTCAATATTATTTATATAAATATTATTAAATAATGTTATTAATATAATACTAATCTGGCATAGTTTGGACAATCCAGTGATCAGTTCTCATTGCACAAACTACCTTGTCAAAACAACATTTCTTTCCAAGCGGACTGGTGCACTTTGACTCCCAGAAGTTAATGAGATCAGAACTGATGATTTCATCCAGCTCTTGCCATTTTCATGTGCAATATGCATCAGACTGCGGTCTGGCGTGCCGTGTGAAGCTGAGACTAGACTGTTGAAACGGACTCAAATCTTTAGTGTAAAGTGACGTGACGTGGCCAAGTATGGTGACCCATACTCGGAATTAGTGCTCTGCATTTATCCCATCCTAAGTGCGCACACACAGCAGTGAACACACACCCAGAGCAGTGTGCAGCCATTTTTTCCGGCGGCGCCTGGGGAGCATTTGGGGGTTCGGTGCCTTGCTCAAGGGCACCTCAGTCGGGGTATTGATGGTGGTAGAGAGCGCTGTACATTCACTCCCCCCACCGACAATCCCTGCCGAAACGAGACTCGAACCCGCAACCTTCGGGTTACGAGTCCGACTCTCTAACCATTAGGCAACGACTTCCCATTATAGAGCTTTATAGTCCAGAGGTGTAGCTTCATCTGCATGCCATAACCGACAGTGTGCTGCTCTGATAATCTAGGTGGGATGAATGGCACCTATCTTTATCAGTCTAGTGTGGTGGCATCTAGGGGTCTGTGCTGTGTTTGTAACATGAACCCGAGGAGGGGCTCGTGTGGCTTGAGTGCGATGCCAGGGAATCAGGTTTACAAAAAGCTTCTGTTGTGCCCCCCATGCACAGTAATCTGTCCTAATCTCTGCCTGCCTGGCCTTTTGTCTTGGTCAGTCTCTGTTAGCTCAGTGTAATGTGATTTCACACACACACAAACAAACACACTTGCGTTGGGTCGGTGATCATCTGCTGTTTCGCAGCATGACAAAGAAGTATATCGTGTGCCCTATAGACTAAGGGCTCATGTTGTCTAGATTAAATATGTGTGGATACAGAACGGATGGAATCATTTTCGCTGTTTCTGCCTCCCCTCCTCCACCTTTCTATTCCTAGTCTTCGTCTGCCCTCTAAAGGCTAAGGGGCGGCTTGCTTTGCTCTGACTGATGTGTGGTTTACATGCATGCTAGCAGCAGCAGCTCGTCTGTGGCAGAGGTGCAAATATCTGCGAGGGCTGAATCCCCCCGCATTGTTGTTGGTACGGGGGGCATAATTACCATCGCTGGCATTTAATCCCCCCAGGTGTTTTATTTATCTGCCGAGCAAAGTATCTGACACATCACGCCAATACCTGGACTGACTTCAATCGTTTGACATGACGAATGCGCCAGCGTCGTCTCAAAACCCCCGACTGACCACTCCAGCGGCTGCGTGTGCATGGCTAAGCGCTGACAGATGTGTGTTTCATGGGCCATTGTGAAGAAAGGCTTGCGGCTGATCGTGCCGTCCTGAGGGAGGGAGATCTGCCCGTAGCTCGCATTCATCAGCAGTCGCTGGCGAGCTCGCATTCACGCGGGCGGTCGGGAAAGCAGGGCCCCGTTTCAGCCTTTGTCACATTCCAGGTTTCGGCCTGTCAGGTATTTGACAGTTCTGCAGCGGGACCGGCATTAAAAAAAGCGTGCTACCTGATTCAGATGATGGGCATATTCTCTACAAGGAAGATTCTTCAACAAACTGGAGGAGAATTGTGTGCTTCAATGATTGAGGCTTATTTATTTAAAGTCTGGTTTTTTTTGTATCCTGGGTTAGTGAAGACCATGGTTTAAACAGTAAAATTGTGGTAAAATCATTGCTTAAACACTCTCGTCATGTTCTAACATGGTTTTTATAAATGCTTTTTGAATACCAGTGCTTTATTGTCATCATTAGATTACGGTATGGTGGCATGGTACTTCTAGTGCGAAATGAACTTGCACTTGAGCATGACTTAGTGTGTGCGCCCGTTTTGGTACTAATGAAAAAGATGTTTGAAAGTCTAGTGTGTTGTGAAGGATGCAAGTGTTCCTCGTCACCTGTACAGGAGAGAAAAAAACAACAACTGTTCAGAGCTCGGGCACCATTTAACCATGCATAAAACATGGCCTTCTCTCTGTCCAATTTTTATCAGAGTTGTAGAACATCAAGCAAGGGGAAGCTGGAGGCAATCCAAGGCCTCTGCCTGCAACAAAGAATAGACATTTGCAGTTTTATTGAATTGTCACTGTATTCCTTTTATTGAAAGGAAAACGGCGTTTTCTTCCTGTCAAACAACAACACTGTTTTCCCTAAAGCCAGAAACGTGCACACTGAATACATCTGTCAAGGATTCAGAGAGGTGCACACTAACCTTAAACTTGTGTAGTTCTTGCTTGAGCTCTGGGCAAGGTCTCATCCGTGGGGTGGGGGGGGGGGACATGGTGATGACCTGTTATGAAGAACTTTGTTGTTCTTCGCCTCG
>NW_015547685.1:984044-1003036 GCF_001515605.1 Sinocyclocheilus anshuiensis
CCTGTTATGAAGAAATTTGTTGTTCTTCGCCTCGATTCTGTCTCATGGACTTACTGTCTTCTTCAGCTCCTTGACCTCAGCAATTGCTCTGACCCCGGATTTTGAAAACCCACTTTTTTACCAAAGTATACCAGGAGTTGTCTGTCAGCATAAGCAGGTTTTCCTATCAAATTAAAGAGACTGTGATGGTATCACATTTACATCGCACGCTTCTATCCAAACCAACTTACATTTATATATGTATTTTATCAGTTCATGTATTCCCTGAGCACAGAACCCAGGACTTTGGTGTTGATCATTATATTATTTTATTATACAATTTGTGCATTTTCACAGATCAGTAATCAAAAGAGTTCAATTGAAATAGATTGACCAAAAAGAGAACAGAGGCAAGAAGATTTTATATTTTTTTTGTGGCCCTGTCTGTAGTAATTCTGTGATATAAAGCAGCATCTTTTTTTCCTTTTTTTTTTCTTGCACTTGTGCACATAATGATCCTGTCTTTTGATAGTGGGATTTCATCTGAGTATCAACAGCGAGCGGAAAGCACGGCAAAGCGTGCAAAGAGGTGCAGAGTTGTATGAGCTTTAGCAGAACGGCTGCCACATTAGCACAGAGGTTTAAGAGTCAAGTATCGTCGAGAGCAGTTTGCCATAGAAATGGGGAGATCTAAATGCAAACAAAGAGCGCACTTGACACGGCTGGCGTTTGCTAAGCCAAGAGCGAGTGTTCATGGGCTTTACCTTCAGCCACACTAAAGCCACTTTAACTGCAGGCACAAAAAAAGAGAAAAAGTAATTTAACCAATTCATATATGGGCATCTAGAAACTCTGTCGTGAAAATCAAACATCGCTGAGAAATGTATTATTGCGAAGAGCTGAAATTGAATTTGAAATTTTTTTTCAGTTAATTTGTTTTTTTTCCTGCTAAAATCATTCATTTCAATAGTGCCAGTGAATAGTTGAGCCCACACTAATAGAAAAACACTGAAAAGTACCATTTACCTTTTTTTTTGGCCATATATCATGGTATTCCCTTTGAATACTAAGGTGATACCATGGTACATGAATATAGTAATCATTTAGTACCATGAGACATATTCGCCACAGTGCACTTTTAAAAAGAGCACGCTTATGCTAATCTTGTAAGATGTTTTTATTTTAAATGTGTGCAAAAATTATTTATTCTAATAAGCACAATGTCCTAACTGTGATGCTAGCCTGTGGCTCAACATTAGACTAATAGTGCCTGGAAAATCTCTTCCTCCTCCTCATAGAGCTGTGTTGTTTGTTTGTCCAGCTTTATTTGATAAAAAAAAAAAAAACTGACGGTGTGTTTAATAAATTAAAACAATTCAGCAGATTGGATTTTCACGTTGAACAACAATGATGACTCAGTTTGCTGACTTTAGCTGGAAAATGACTCTTTATTGTCCCCTTGCATTATTGACAAACTCTTTTCCTGTTTGACACTGTAAAGCTGCTTTGACACAATCAGTATTGTATAAAGAGCTATATAAATAAAGGGGACTTGACTTTGCTGTTGACTTTACCCATTGCTAATTGTATTGATGTGACATCAGTCACCTAAACATGATATATTTACCAAAATTTAACTAGCCCTACCCTGCTGAAAAACAACAGATAAATCAGCCTAAGATGTTTGCTAATGGTATAACATGGTCTAGCTATAGGCTCATATGATGGTCTCCCAGCCTGACCAACTGACAAGTGTCCAAAATCCCCCTAAAACAACCAAACCAGACCAGCTTGACCCCGTTGGGAGACCAGCAAGCCATCCTAAGCAGGTTTAAGCTATTTTTAGTAGTGTAATCCTCATCTTAACTACATCTGATTATCTCAAATGGTCAATGTTGTTATAAGCCTGTAAAGTATTTTGTTTTGTTTTTTCCAGGCTCTCCTCTTCTAAAGTTGCGTGACAGTGAAGGTCAAACCCCTCTGGACCTGGTTTCTTTCGAGGCTCTACGTGAGGAGCTCCTTCGCTGTGCAGAAGAAGGTGACAAAGCTCTTGCAGCTCCCTGCTTGGAGGTTCGGGATCTGCCCTTCATAGAGTCCTGCTCATGGGTGCTCAGCTGCCTGTTCCTCACGTACCTCCAAGAGCGACACGTACCTACCTACAAAACCCCACTTGCACCTCTGGACCTCAGTCCCACTGTATGCCGCAGCTTGATCCGTCTCCGTTCAAATGAGCTAGCCTCCAACTGGGGAGATTCCCGTGCGGTGACCCTGGCTGAGGACCTGAGGACTGTGTTGAGTTTGGAGCAGTATGTGTCACAAGTGAGCCCCGCACTGAGACGCTGTCATGGGGATCAAACCAGGCTGTTCGTGCAGCTACTTGATGATCTGCAGGCGGAGGGGGCGGCACTGATCTCTGGACAATCTGATTTTGATTAGTTCTAAAAGAGTCTCTATAGAGGAACAAGAAGAAATGGGCATCTATCTGTAGACCCGTGGTAAAGCTTTTGTTAAACTACTAGTAAAATGTGTTTCCTGGTCCAATCAGTGAGTTCTGAATGGATACAAATAAGAATTAATATCACCCAGACTGCATAGGACTCATACTGTAGTGATTGTGCACTTTTTATGCTTTGATTTTTGGTTGTCATTATTCAAATCTGGGGATTATTTGATTATTGTATGGGCAAAATATTTTTGTAAAACACTAGAAAAAAATTTTGAATGTTATTTTTACAAGCAGCTGAAAAATGTTTTATAGAAACTGTTATTCTTAAGAATTTAATTCCTAATATTTCTTGAATTGTATAAAAAAATAAATAATAATAAAATAAAAAAGAAAAGAAAAGAAAGATCATTTGAAATGTTAAAATATTTAAAATATTAAATTTTCACATCCATTCGTAAGTGTGGACACACCTGGGCACTTATTATTATTATTATAGCTATTTTCCACATTTTAATTGTCAAAACTATGAATTAACACAAATGGATGCAAGAAATATATAGAGAACAAGCAAATGTTAAATCAGAACTGGCAATACTAATTCTTGTCTCGATTGCAGCTCAGCACACTTTGGACCTCAGCCTGGGAAAATTTTAAAATAGATTTCACATAAATATTAGACACTTGGGCTGATTTTCTGAGTCTTATCTGGTCCAACTCATTCAAAAAAGTTGTACGGAAATGTATAGAAATTCATTTGAGAAGATCACGAGAAATAACTTTTCACTTGCAGCGTATGTAATTTGCAGTCAATTAGATGACTCTGCAATACTCCTCCATGCCTTTGTTCCAAATCAACAAACCTAACTTTAGTTGAAGCCCAGCCCATAAGACATCGCTTCACAGTTCTCTAATCCAGGATGATGGAGGGAACTCATATGTGTGCCATGTGGGGTTAATAATCAATCCCCTCCAAACAACTGATTCCAGTACAAAAGCAAGAAATCTATCCAAGACCTCCATGAAGAATGAGCCGTTTCCTGATCGTGCCCTTTTCAACTACAATGCAGCCTCCGGAGGTGACGAGGGATCACGGAGTCCAGGTTTGGGATTAGAACCCAAGACGCTGCGGATGGTCTGAGCCAGACAGCCCAAGAGCGTTGGAGAATGCTGAGGTTAATAAATAAGCTCAAGTGTTTTTGCTTTCAGCGTGGCCATGATTATTAGCGTATGGCAGAGCGGCCGTTTGTACTGGATCATGCCGTGTGATGATACGGTGTCATATTGAATAACAGCAGGGATCAGACAGGCAAGAAACAGCCAGACTAACAAATGATGGGAGGCCACAGAGGCTGAGGGCACAGGGGAGCACCTTTGGCCCCCGTGGAGGAACACACAGTCCCTCCATCACTCTGAGAGTGTGTGAAGAGCGCTTACGTCGGGAGGTGTTCGGTAGGGAAACTTGGCTCATGGTGAACATCTTGAAAAATGGCAGCTCTGGTGAAGGTGTAAGAAATGAATGACTCTGCGTGTGAAAGATGAACCAGATTGTACACACCTGTGTGTTTGTCTGCAAACGAAACCGCTAAGATCTATAGATGAGACCTTGTACCTTCCGTATGTAAACTCTTTATATTCACAGTACTTCATATTGATTCAGATGCAAATCACATGCCTAATGTCGTTATTCATTAAATAAAAAACATTTTAGTTTTAGATCAAATAGCTGAAATAATGACGAACTGAAATAAAAAAAGCAAGCTAAATAGAAAAAAACAAGTAAAAATTCAATATTAATATATACAATAATAATATACAGAAATAATACTAAAATAGCACTGCACAAGTCATTCTTGTTTACATGCTTTGAGATTTTTTTTTTATTGATGAACGCAAGCAATAATTATATAAAAAGGAAACAAAACATCTTTAAAAGTAATGACATAAATTATTATAATTATTCATAGTTCATATTTTAGTTAAAATTGTCACAATTCTGCCAGCTGCGTTTCAGCCAGTCACAGGGAGCAGTATGACATCACAGGCAACAGGTTTTAAAATGACACACAAGACATTACAATTTCATAAACTGATCACATATATTCTGCCTTTTTTGTCTGTTTGTTTTTTTACAATAAGAATATTTACAAAAAAACAAAGGTTTACGTTAAATAAATAATTTTAAAAATCTGCTATAAATGAAAGTGCCTTCATCCCTTTTCCACTGAATAGATAAAGTACATTCTACATAGTTGTCTCTCTTTTTTTATATATATATATATATATATATATATACTGTATATATATAATTTCCAAAAAAAAAGATCCACTTTGGTTTGCTTGCAAACATAGCATGTGCACTTTTACGAAACAAAAAACTTTTGGGATGCAAAAACCATTCACAATAAACCCACTGAATAACTTAAATCAACACATACAGTACATAGAAACACATTCAGGCTTAAAAAACTATCCTTTCTGCTGTTCAAATCATCTGTGTGTTGGTTTTTTAGTCACTGAAGTACCGTCCGTGTCCTGCTTAGTGGGGATTGTGTTGTCTTTGTAATGGAATTCCCTCAGACAAATCAATGGTCTTTTCATATGATAGATGCGATATGGCAAATGAGAAGTCAGGAGGCAGGCGGAGGGACAGGGCTAGCGTCCTTTCTGATGTAGCCTGCGCTGTGATCTTTCATCGCTTGCTACGCCGAGGTCCCTCAAGAGCACCCCGCAGACCCATCCGTGACCTCCCTCACAAGCGAATGGATGAAGGAGAGGAAATGACAGAGGGAGAGAAAGCAGAATAACAGGAGGAGCGCTGCAAAAGCAGCTCGCATCCTCCTTTTTCTCCACGGCGCCGTCAGTAAACCTCTGCCCTCCAGTACCCCCCGAGTCCCTAAAGCAGCCTGTCACACGCTATCGACTTCTTGTCAAGCAGCCAATCCACAGCAATGAAAACACACAGACATTCGCCCTTCAAGTTTGGGATTTTTGGAAAGATTTCGGCCGTTTTTTTTCCTGTGTAAATCAGCACTTGGCCTTTAGAGATCAAAGTTTGAGCTGGCGCCCACCGTAGGGCAGACGGGGCGGCTGATGACCGCATATGCGGTGGCAGAGTTGCGGCACATGGGAACATCACAGAGGAAGTTGCTTTCAAATGAGATGTGCCTCTCTCACCACACGATCAAAACTTAGGTCTTTATTAGTGGAGTGGCATTGTGTGGTGCTTTGGGAGCAAAGGATGAAAAGGGAATGATGCAAGGGTACGTAAACACTCTAATCCCCACTATGAGGACAATGCTGCCATGGTTACTAGTACTAGTGGTTGAATGTTTACAATAAACAATCCCAGCATGCATCATTCATACCGTTAAAAGAACATCAAAATGACGTTAAGATATCGCAAACCTCACTGGCACTGGGTGTTTTTTGAGTCATTTCCACGAGCACTTTAGTTACAGCCATAAATCGGACCGTAACAGGCTCAGCTGTCGACTCCGATAACTGCTGCTCGACAGCTGCGGATAGCTTTAGATATGGCAGTTACTGTGGCGCGTAAATTATAGGGTGAAACTGCAACTTAACCACCGTCGTTTTCCCTTCTGTAGAGGCGAGGTGTGTCGGCACAGGTGGGCGTATTATCAGCTGATCCTGCTATTTGTGGTTAGTGCGGCTCCCTTTGCTGCCGTGGAAGGACACCTTGGCTTTTAGAGCTGTCTGGCTAGTGGCAAGCGCTGACAAATAACCCAGACTGTTTGACTCTAAAAGGGGTCAAGAGCTTTTGGCGCTCTCCCCACCACAAAAATAAACCCAAAAAAGGACGGATGGTAATTAACAATGGTCCCGTTTTCACTCTAACTGCGCTCTTTAACTCTCCACGCCGCAGCTAAAGCAGAGAGAAAAAGAGTGAGGAAGATAGACAGAAAGAGGCTGGTTGCCGGTCAGTCCTCTCCTTCTCCTTGGCGTTGGGAGAGCATCCGTGCGAGAAGAGGAGCTATCCTGGGTTGTTTTTCTTTCTTTTGTTTGGGCTGAGAGTGGGCTCCACTTTCAGCTCTCGGTACTGCACCTGTTAAAACACACACAAGCACACACATGGTCAGGTGGGCGGATTGATAGCAGGGGATGGCCGTGAGGATGAGAAGCTTCTGAGAAGGGCTCGGTCAAACACAACAGAGGTTGCAATGTTGGAGAGCAGAGCTGTGCTGTCACACTAAAGGCTCAAGTTAACTATTTACTGGAATCCTACATACTCACAGCCACATATGACTTAAAGGCATATTACATTTGCCATAATTTAGACCGATCACATGTTGGTGATGCTTCCAGAATTGACCGAGCTCAGAATAGCCCAAGCAATAATATATGTTGATTTTACACAACAGTTCAAAAGTCTGGGGTCAGTACTATTTATGGATTGAATGATTGATTGATGCATATCATTGCTCTTTTGTTGATTTTGATTGCTTCCATTGTCCTCATTTGTAAGTCGCTTTGGATAAAAGCATCTGCTAAATGTCTAAATGTAAATGCATTAAATTGATCAAAAGTGACAGTAAAGACATTAATAATGTTACAAAACAAATCTGCTTCAAATAAGTGCTGCTCTGAAAATGTATTAGAATAAGAAACACCTATTTTAGATTGTAATAATATTTCACAATATTTGATTAAATAAACTCACTTTTTAAAAACATTTTTTTAAAAATCCACCAACCACAATTTTTGAATAGTCAAACGTATAAAAAGCAGTTTATTAAACACCTTGATTTATAATTATAATGTACTATTTAACCCAAAATGTGAGTGCTATGTGTATGCATATTACACTATACAGTTGTTGATCTCACATTGCTTGTATTAAATCAACTGAGAATAAAGTGCACTATGTGTACAACACAGAGAGTTGCAATCTATATAGTGTGTTCCAAATAACTCTTATGGTTCCATTCCAGTTAGGATGATGTCTTAAAAGGCAGCTTACTAGGTTTTGGAACAGAGCAGGAAGGGGAAGCATATCGGCTCAAAATTCACAGGGTTGTCACCATACTAGTATTCACTTCCAGACAAATAAGACAGCAACAGTCAAGCGCCTTGGAGTGAAACAGACAGATCACTAGTTTTCCCTCAGATCTGGCCCTCAAACTGACTGACGTCATGTTTAGACTCCCTAAGAAATGTGGTCCATGTACTGCCAACTCGACAGAAACATCAGTCACCACCTACACTGAGAAGTGTGTCCATCTCACAGCCATCCATCTTGTAGGTGTGAGACTAGGTTTGTCTGTGCCACATTCAAACACTGCAGCAGTAGCTGAGCTCACATCAGATGTGATCCACAAAGGACGTTAGTAATGTAGTTTTGAAGTAACGAGGATGAAAAATCATTTTTTACAAACTGAGTTGGTCTGCTTTGTAGTTTGCGTGCATCTTTTCATCAAAACACAGGTTTAAATGTAAGCATGGAAAACTGATCAAATTAATTAATAATAAATTACAGTTAGAAGCACACTATCATTCATGTTTTCCTTTATTTTCTTTTTTTTGCAGAATTTATGTTTTTGAAAGAAGTCAAGGCTGCATTTATTTGATCAAACACAGTAAAACAGTAATATTCTGAAATATTATTACAATTACAATAACTTTTTTCTATTTTAATATATTTTAAAATGTAATTTATTCCTCTGAAGGCAAAGCTGAATTTTCACATCTTCAGTGTCACATGATCCTTCAGAAATCATTCTAATATACTGATTTGCTGCTCAAGAAACATTTCTTATTACTATCAATGTTGAAAACATTTTTTTGTGAACCATAATTTTCAAGATTTTGATTATTACAGTTTAAAAGAACAGCATTTTGTAACATTATAAAAGTTGTTACTGTCACTTTTAATTTATTTAATGCATCTTTGCTGAATATAGGTATTAATTTCCTTCAAAAAATAGTGAAAGGTAGCGTACATATTCATTTAATATTAAATACAAAAATTATTATTATTTAAATGTACACTAAAGAATTCTAGGCTCTCTATTGACATCTGTGCTTGAAACAAAACATTGCTAGTTATTTGCAGAGGAACATCTTTCTACAGTTGTTAATGTAGGTCAATAATTCATTTCAAACTAAAAATTAAAATTGTCTGCAGTGTATAAAAAATAACACAATAAAAAATAATACAATTAGCCATGCTCCCTAACGAGAATGTAATACATTTGCAATATCCAAAAACATCTGATATATATGCGATTAATCTGATTAAATTAATCAGCACTTAATTTAATGCATTCAATTATAAAAAAGCAATAAGAGTAAATTAAATTTTAGTCCATTTAAAACTGGCAGCCCTAATAAATACTAATTCAATGTTGACAATAGGGGCCATAGCTGCAGCTAGATGAATTCTGGAGGATTTCAGAGCGGCCTGGCATTCGTCGTCTTCAAAGCACGCTTTAAACTGCAGCCTAACAGGGTCATTATTTTCATATTCACACATCAGGGTTGCGTCTGACTTCAGAAGCCTTCCTTGAACTGCATGTAAACAAAAGTTTACGTGTCAAGGTGAGGCAATGAAGATCAACATTAGTGAATCTAATGGAAGAAAAGAAATGAAGGCAAACAACAATAAAGGCTCAATCAAAAGTAGCGCTATAAAGAGCATGTGGCACGTCAGAGGCTCTATTACACTTAACTGCTGACAGTTATGCCACCATGTATGGTGCAACAAGCACTGCAGCTTTAATGACAGAGAGCTGTCCCACCCAAGATAACACAGCGCACTAGTTACAGTCAAAGCAGCATGTGGAAAAAGTAAAAAAAGGGAACAATACAAAGAAAAAAACTTTAGTAGCTGGAATAAAGGGGGGTTAAAAGTGACTACGGTGAGATAGCAATTTGGAGCAAGTGTCAAGCACAAAGAGAACATGCGTGGAGATGATGGGTAAAGACCTTCCGCTTCTCAAAGGCTGCTCCACCCTCGCTCCGCTCCTCCATGTTGACAGTTGCACTACAAAACACACTTTGAAGTGTGCTCTCGCGGAGGGGGCGCCAAGCGCACCAGCGCCTCGTTTAGCGGTGTCAGATGCCGTCCCGGGACCTGCCGCAGCCGAGTACGCCATATCGTCCCGCTGCTAAGCGTGGATCGGGGTTTGAAGCCACATGGGTGGCAGGCAAATACAAATAAGTAAATGAAAGCTGAACATTTTTAATGAAACTATGCTATGCTGTTTATAGAGGAGCAGAGAAATCTCACCTACTTCATCTCCAGTGACACCTAACCTTGCATTAGGGGCATTAAATGCTCCTGTAGAAGAAAAAATGGGCTCACAGACGCCCACAGGCAAGCTCACATCCATTGTTGAGAAAAAAATAAAAGTGTTTCGAGGTGAATAGAGAGGGAAAAGGCACTGAGGAAAGTTTCTCCTAACTTTTTTTTTTCCTGAGGTAAGGTGCTCACTAATTGCTTGTTTAAACTCTGAATAGAAACCCCTGGTGCAGCAAAGACAGGCCTTCGATATGCACGACTGAGAAAAGATTCAGCACCTGGGCCGACAGGACATGCTCTCTCCTCAGACACAAAAATGTGATTGGGACAGCTGTGGGAGGGATCACAAATTTGCCAAATAATTAAACGTTATTTGACTGTTTTGATAAATAAACAATGTATGGCTCTGATATCTGAAGTCTCTTATGCTCACCTAGGCTGCATTTATTTGATCAAAAATACACTAAAAACAAAAATATTTAAGTATTATTAGGATTTAAAATAACTATATATATATATAATGTTTTTAACAAAATGAAAACATTTGCTTGACAATAGACAACACTTCCTCTCTATTATATACATGGCTGCTGCAAGCTAAAAGTGTTGGGAGCACAATCAGCCAAGGCAAAAAGTGGCCATAAATGACTATGTCCTCAGAAAACAGACTCATTTTGCTACTGTTTGCCCTCTTTTCTTCTCTTCTCAAGTGTGTGCCCTTCGCATGTGATGAACTGGCTAAGAGCTGAATCGTTTGTACGCTGCGACTGGATTTTAATCTCTGCATTTGCATAGGCCATAATGGAGCCCTTGGCGTGCTAATTGCTAGCGTCCCAGTTACGCACGTAGTTCCTCCATTGGCTAATGGTACCATAAAGCATGCGATAGGACACGTCTTAGACACCTGGTAGAGAATGTTAAGTTGGTAATGCCGGTTGGCCTCATTTAAGAGATAAAGTATTGCATTATATCAGAATGTGCTTTATTCAAAGCAGCGAGGCAGGCACACAGCAGGTAAAGATATTCTCGGAGGAATCTATAGGCAGATACATGAAAAGAACATAGAGTGGGTAAACTGGGAGAGTAAATCAAAGTGAATATGCACCTCGCAGCAGGTTTGATACATCACGGTTCTCCTGCAGTGCACTTAAAAGGCCATGGGCTCTCTGCACAGAGGTGGTACTGTATGTATTGAATTCTACAACCACACCTCAGAATAACCACAGTACTTGTGTATAGTGTACACTTAACCTGCATACCCTTCACCACACCGTGAACTTGGGCAATTAATAAAGTAATTTAATGAATGTATCCATTTTAAGGGCATTTTGCAAGAGGAGAAAAGGACAGCAGTGCCTTCCCCAAAAATCTGGAGGAGAAAGTAATCAGCAGTCCAAAAATAAAACAAACCACTAATGTAAATGTAAACCACTAATTTTATAAAGTGTCCAACAGCGACACCAGCGGATACAGTTTCATAAGAAGGCCTTGAGCTCACCGTGTTTTAAACAATGGTGTGGATGTGAGTGTGAATAGTGAAACAGAGGTGCAAAATAACAAATCAAATAAAATATAATAAAAAAACATTTTTTTTTTATTAAATTAAATTATTAAAAATTAGCCTGAATTGATAAAACTAAAAATCTTTTAAATGACTTGTAACATCAAATAATCTAAAGGTTCTGGTGACAATTCAGCTTGTTTATGTTAAAGCATTCTTGGTATGGCGAGAATTTGTTGACTGGTCAGACAAACAGGATGACTATAAAAAAAACAAATATAATAAAAATAATAACAGACAAACAACAGCAAGCAGAACAAATCAAACATATTCAATATTAGTATTACTGTTTTAATTTTGTTATTTTTGTTTTTGAAGCATGTAAAAATTTTAAATGTACATACAGTACTAACATCTTATAGTATTACTTCTATCCATCCATAATCTCCTGTATGTTCGAAGGGGGGGGGTGATGCTGGTGCCTTTTGTAGTATTAGTTGGTTGATAAAAGTTTGGTAAATGGTGTTCCATTAACCCAGTAATTGTGTAAACATCATATGGACCTGGAACATTAATTTACATTGGAACCCCCCACCCCCACAAAAACAAGAGAGGGAATTTGCCTCCTCATTTCGGTCCACAACACTCCACTGATCTGTATCCACCGAAATGCATATGCATATGCAAGCAGTGCACTCAAAATAACACAGACGAGGTTAGTAAATACATACACCCACAGAGCTGTGGGAGCTGTAAGTTCCCACTCAAAGACACTCTGTACTCACAGACTGCAGCATAGATGCCCTTTATATTAAAAAAGGCATTAGAAGCTCATCAGTTCATGTTGTTCTGAGGCTCCTCCAAATGATCTGTAAAAGAGGCAATGCTGGCCTCTCTCTGCCTTGCAGGGCTTTTATCACGGGACAATGCGGGAGGTGTGGGTCACGTCAGAACCTCAAAAATAGCCCTCCATTTGTCATTTGTGCGGAACATTCGGGCCCTTGGGCATATGCAGATCACACCCCGACACTTTGTTTGAGTCTCCGAGGTCCCACAGAGATGCTGCCTCCACCCCACCCGTCGTCTCTAACCCAGAAAACAGAGGTGAATGGATCTCCACGGGCAGTTGTGCGATGCAGAGCGGAACGTTCTGCGCATCACGCCGATGTTCAAGTACTTTTCTGGACTGTCCTAAATCAAAAGCTGTAACAGGGCACCAAAAGCCCGTGGCGGCCTGCTCTTCTGAGCGTGAACCTAACCGTACATCATTAGCCAGGACTCCTCCGGTCCTCCTACCTGCAGGGACCTTCTGGGCTCCAGGTGTTTGGGGTAAATGCACCTTAGCTACCTAGCCACATTGGGCTAATTTAGAGCAGGCTACCTGCAGCTGCAGGGCCGATGTAAAGCCACGCAGGGGCTTGGGATTACGACTCTGTAGACATCAAAGCCTGCCCACCGCCCCGGGCTCATCAAAGGCGAGCGTGTCTGTGCTGATGTGGCAAGTGATTGGTCCTGGATCAGAGACCCATGTCACCCCCGCCGTCACCACTGCAGGGTTTATCCCAACACAGAGGAAGCATGATAACAGGCCGGGCTTGTGTTTACGAGCTCAGGTTTTAATTGCAGTTAAACAGCAGCACCTCACCGCTCGAACAGAACGCTGCTGATTACAAACGGGACAGTGGGGCGGGCCGCATAACTCAGATCTCACGGTTAATGCAGAAGCAGACTGGGAGAGGATTACTTTACACTCATTACACTCAATAACAAAGCATGACTCTACAGTACAACACAGCAAGAAGTCCATAAATCTACCGAGAGACACGTGCAGATTAAAAACATCATAAGCCATTTACATTCAACTTAACTAACCGAAATGTATTAATAACATTCTTCATGAAGACTATTTATATATTCAGCTTCATTTTTACCACATGATCCTATGGTGGAAATTAAATTTTAAAGAGATCTGGAAGAAACTTTTTATTATTATTATTATTATTATTAAGGCTAATTTTATAGCTAGCAATAATTAAATTATATTTTAACATCTTTTCAAACTACTTTTTAGAATTTTAGAAGGTTATAGATTGACTGGAAATTATGCACAATAAAAATATTCTGTACATATTATTGATCACAAGTACACTAACTTGAAATGATAGGGCAAAATTTTTGTTCATGATAAAAATGATGCAATAACTAATGGACAGATGATAACTGTGAAAGTAAATGTATTATTGTTTAATTAATTCCTTTAGATGATCATTTTGAAGCGTAATAATATTAAATGATGGATTTTCACGTTTAGATTGAAAACAAGATCTTTACAATATCTATATACACAATAGCATCATTTTAAATCTTTCATAATTTTTAATCTTTTTTTTTAAAAAGGTGACATGATGTGTGGCCAAGTATGGTGACCCTACAATTCCTGCCGGTACCGAGACGCAAACACGCAACATTTGGATTACCAGTCTGACTCTCTAACTATTAGGCCACAACTGCCCCTTAAATTTGAGCAAGAATGGAAAGTAATTTCCAAGTTTTAGCATGACTTTCAAAAAAAAAACTGTAGCACAACACCTGGTATATTAAGATACTCATAGTTAAAGGGGTCATATGATGCGATTTCAATTTTTCCTTTCTCTTTGGAGTGTTACACCCAATTGCAAGGAGCGAAATCAATAAAATATTAATTAGCATTATATATTTCCACAGAAGAAATTGCCATTATAGGTATAAAAGTTTAGGTGAAGTTTGTAAGTTTAAAAAGTCAATGCTCTTTCCATGGTAATGAGTCACAAGGCTGTCTGTGATGACAAGAATAGAATTCCCTGATTCTGCATTTATGCATATTACCATGAGCAAGAGGCATAAATTAAAGCATAGAAAATGGAACGGGGAGACAGGAAACTCTGCACAAATACTTTCTCACACAGCAGAGTTCATTGTTATTATTTTATTATGTTTGCTAAGGCTAGCATCACTATTACTGTTGCTCATACTTAGGGTTGGAAACTAAGTTATAAACCTAAGTGTTTAACTTATAAAAGACATAAATGACCCCTCAAATTACATTAACTTTTGACATCAGAAATGACATCATTTTGGAATTTGGCTAAATCCAAATATACTGAACAAAATTATAAACGCAACTTACCATGAGCGGAAAGCATAAATTAAAGCATAGAAAATGGAACAGGGAGAGAGAAAACTCTCCACAAATACATGAGAGTTCAACCCTCATACTTAGGGTTGGGGATTAAAACAAACCAATAGAAACTAAGTTATAATCTTAAGTATATAACTCCTCCCACTCAGTTTGTACTACAGGCATAAATGACACCTCAAATTGCATAAAATTTTGATACATCGTGTGACATCAGAAATGACATAATTTTGGAATTTGGCAAAATCCAAATACATGCAGGTGTCAAGAGTTGCAATCCTGGGGTAACCAACAGTAGGGGTGAATGTTATAAGGAATACATACCACTTGAATGTCTGAGGGCACTCGGGACAGGAAGTCCAACAGCTCATTGTTGTCAATGCTGTACGGGTCTCGCAGTTTTTTGGTGAACTTGTTCACCCCTGAAAGTTGAAACAACAGTGGCGCATTAGACCTCACTCACAGAGTGCATTTCGGGAGGACCTTATAAGATCCTGTACAGATTCTGAACCGTCATCTTTGTACTTTAAAGGATCAGCTGCTATGGAGCTGACAGGAGCTGTGCTCTCTGACCTTGCAGAGCTTCAGATCTGAACACTGTATGAAAGAGCACACGGGGCATTAGCTACGAGTGAGTTTGCCCTGAGCTCAGCAGTTTACTGTCTTCTCTGCTGTGCTGGTGGCGAATCCCTGGAGCATGCAAACCTAAACTGCCACTAAACTCTATGATCTCCTGCAATAGTCTATTTGAAATCCTAAAATACACATTATGTAACATGCTAATGTTATTTCATCATTCATGACACATTATGAGCGTAATGACAGCTTACCCCAGGCCAGTACAATGTATCTGAGAGGAATGAAATACACCACAAGAGTGGCCGCACACAGGGCCACTATGGCCAGCCAGCTGAGGAAAGGCACAGTCCAGTTCAAAGTACTGAGAACAGAGAAAAGGGTGAGAAAAGGATGTTATTTCCTTCTACACAGTTCTATGTCATGTCTGCACCGGACATGAGAGACAAGCTGCAACAAAATCCAAGAGAAGCTATTATAATCAGTGATAATGTCTACACTGAATGCAGTAAACCGATGCCACATTCTGTTTCTAACATATTCCACACACTTGCGCTACTATCCGACAACAGGACAAATGGATTTAGAGCTTTTATTTTGATGCATCCAGTGCAAACAGCCTAAAGTTATTACGGCAAGTGGTCATACCCAGTGCAGACAGTTTCATGTTAGTGGGGCCATATTTTATTTTATTTTTTACTATAGTTACAGTTTCTATTAAAACACCATAGTTACAACAACACCTGTAAAATGATGCTGTCATGGTATATATCAAGATGCAAGTACAGTATTAATATTTCATACCGATGAATATCATTTCACACAAAAACATCTTAATTTGTTTAAAATTTATTAATTTAAAATAAGATATGTAAGATAATACTAATATGGTATTCATTGAGGTTTATGCTTAAAACAAGAAAAAAAAAATGACTAATGGGGTAAAACAAACTTTTTTTTCCGTTAAAACGTTTGTGGCCTATAAAAGTTTTTTTTTTAATGTTTCTGAAAAAAGTCTCATGCTCATCAAGGCTGCATTTATTTGATCAAAGTACAGTAACAGTTAACAGTAATACTGTGAAATATTATTATTAACATTTGAAATAATTGTTTTCTTTATTAATATGAAAACGGTGGAAACAGTCTATATATTTAAAACAGTTGTGCTGCTTAATTTTTTTGTGGTTAATATTTTTTGTGATACTTTTTTCAAGATTATTTGATGATTAACATTTTTTGAAACAGCATTTATTTGAGATAGATTCTTGTTTTTAACATTTTAAATGGTACACTCTCATTCTCTAAGGCAATTTTTGCTTTTTAGGTAAATTTGGTTAAGGATTTTTAGACATTCCACTGGAAAACAAGACAAAAACACTGATTAGGAAAATGATTTTTTTGCAGTGTAAGCATGTGTGTTTGTGTTTGTTTATCAGGCTGAGTAAGATGTGACAGAGGTTGGCACGGTGGTGCCCGCGTGTCTGCTCAGGCACAAGCAGCAAGAGCTGAGACTTACTTCTTTATCCTCTCACCATAGGAGGCCACTTCATCCAGAGCATTCTGCACACTGATACACACATCCTGAATGGCATACAGCTTATTCATGAAACCCTTTCTCTCGGAGTCCTGAAAGAATGAGAGGGAGAGAGAGACAGGCTGGGCAAATGCATTTCCACACAGCTGAAAGAGCATGAGGTGCATCAAAGGCTTGGTGAGCTCTCTCTCTCTTTCCAAGTTCTCCATGCTGCAATAAACATGTTTGAAATTAATCACACGTTGTGTATCAATAAAGAGAAGAATATTTATTCTAATACTTTCTTCAGAGAGAACTAGCTATGTTGGATAACCAGGTTTTACAATGGTGACATCGTTGTGGCCATCACTACCATCATTACTATTTGCACCAAAAACTTGTGATGGCCTTCAACTTAAAAAAAACAACAAAAAAAAACACTGGCCACAAGACCCTCAAAAGTAGGCATCAGTTAAATGTTTCCACAGTCAAAAAGCTCAGATTTTATTCTAACAATAAGAGCAGTCATGCAACAGTTGGGCTGACACAGAATGTAGTGACTGAGTGTGGACACACAGACAGAGACTATTGTAGTGCATTGATGTGCTGAGACACACACAAATGTACACTTCCACACTCACCTTAACCCTTAAGGGACTGTTCACACAAAAATACAAATCCTGTCATTATTTGCTCATCCTCATGCCATTCCAACCCTGTTTTTTATTGACAGAGCAGCCTGAACAACCTGAAAAACATCTTCTTCTGTATGTTTTGCTGAAGAAAGTAAGTCATAGATGTTTGAAATGAAGCAAATGATGACAGAATTGCCATTTTAGGTGAACTATTCCAAAAAAGTACAAGATCAAAACTCAAGAACTTACAAAACACTCAGGCAAAATCTATATTGCACAATTCTGTCTGTTTGAAGAGAAAAAACGAAATCCTGGCCTATTAGCAATGTGAAAAATAAGCTACGTCCAGATTTCCAAACCCAGACACAGGCTGTGCCCCTCTGGTGGGCCTACACAAATGGACTGGCAGCACTTGAGAAGAACGAAATGTCCTGGCAAAATTATCCCAGCGAGAGGGCACTGCCATGCAGCGGTGAGCATCACTATGCCTTTGCCCCGGGTCTGCTTTACAAGAGCTCCAGGCCTCTGCTCAACCCTGCCCAGGTTTATCTGGAAGCACTTCAGTCGCCATCCTCAGGCCTTTCATGGAGATCAATTGAAATGTCACTGCAGTGGATCATGTCCACAATGAGTCGACCAGCTACGGAACCTCTGGATCAAAACCCACTGTGCAAATCAAAGCAGGAAAAGAGGGATGGTGTCAATGCATAGAGATGCTAACATAAGACATATCTATCTTTTTTTTAGCTTTATAAAGGAATGCAAGTGCATGGATACTGTACATTATTTGAATTGAAAGAGATTTTACGCACAAATTTTAAATACACATCATGTATTGGCTCTGAAAGACAAGCACATAACACTGAGGTCTATTGTAGTCTGATTAACGTGTTTACATGCTGGGTGAAGCTGAGCTTTAATTATATTATCAAGGTCTGTTACTCTGATTTGGGGTTTTATCAGTAACTAAAACTTAAACCATTCAAAAACTTTCATTACTTGAAATAAAATTAAATAAAATGAATTAAAACTATTTTAATTGCCATTCCTTTTTTTTTTTAAATAACTAGAAATAAATAATGCAAAATATAAAAACTAAAACTTAAACATTTAGGAAAAAAACTAATAAAAATGACAAAAATTAATTACAATATTACTACAATTTTATCTGAAATGAAAATGAAAACAGAAAACAAAAACAAAATCTAATTCAAAATATTAACAAAAACTATAATAGTATATCAACAATACTAAAATTAGTCAGTGCATTTAAATTGCACTGAAATTTTTTTTTTCATTCTTCCAATTAAAATAATTTAGGGTAATGATTCACATCTATATTTTTTAACTTGAGCCAATGAAAAATAGGGCAAGTTATTTATTTTTCACTGGCTCAAGTTAAAAAATATAGATGTGAATCATTACCCTAAATTATTTTAATTGGATGAATGAAACATTTTTTTCAGTTTGTATTTAAACCAGCAGTTCTCAAAATTTTTGACTTCAAGGCCTCTCCTTGTAGAAGGCAATATTCAAAGGCCCTCTTATTTGAGCTGAATAAACAAAAAAAAAATATTATGTTTGATGTTGTACATCTTTAATATTTTAAATAATATTAATGTTAATATAATTAAATGTACATAATTCTAAGACGTATTAGGGTCACATAATGGGCCCTAACCCCCTGGCTGAGAACTTATTTCTACATGCAGAACAAATGTTTCCAGAACAGGTATGTATAAGGGTCCATACAACTCAAGCCACAGATGAAGCAATGAACGAGACTGGTACTGGAATATCATCCTCAAAATGAAAAAATATGCTTACAATACTGAGATGGGTCTCGGAAAAAAAAACAGATCAAACTGTTTGTACTCCCTCAACACACACACACACACACACACACACA
>NW_015547685.1:1003548-1029164 GCF_001515605.1 Sinocyclocheilus anshuiensis
CACACACACACACACACACAGAGTATCCCATCCATCTCCCAAACTTTGTACTGGATCCCACATTTGAAAAATGAAGCCCAATATGGCCTGCATAACCACATCGCCTTCCCAAAAAGCCACACAAGACAAATAGATATAATTAGACCATGTCCCAGGGTTATTTTTCTTAGCAAATATTTAACAAGACTCCCCTGTCCTGACTCCCATCTGGTTTGCGTTATCAACCGTAACAAAAGTCCAACATGCTCTCCACTGTATTGGGCACTATATGAGAAAAGAAGACTTTGAGGGACAAGGTATCTGTGTGTGCGTGTACGAGCGAGCGAGCGAGGGTGGACATGCAGGTCATGGGTCTCTACAGTCTAAACCATTACCACATGGCCCTCAAACCATGAGCTAACTCTGATTTCCTGCCTTCAAAAGTGGATTGAGGAAGGCAGGAGGTTGGAATAACACTAGCCTGGGGAGAGGCTTGTTTTCACTGCTCCTCTGCACTTCTCTCACACACACATAAACACGCTCACACCGCTGCGAGCCAAGGAGCAACCTGCTGCAGAAGAGCCTGCTGTGGATCCTGGCTGAGCTGTGGCCCGCTGAAGTGACACATGGGCTTTCTATTACCTCAGGTCCTCTTCCTCACGTATGCGGACACACATCGGCACAGTGGGAGGCACACTTGATGTCAGCGGGTGGGGGAAATTGATATTTAGTCAAAAATCAGTTCTGTTTAAAGTGTCTTCCAACAGTGCAGCCTAATCTGAACTCTTCTAAATGCACAATGTCAACATATATAGAGTTTGAATAATGCGATATCACACTAGCAAGAGTGTCCTGCTCTACTGAATATCAGCACTGCTGCAGGCCACTGTGCATTACAATTTCAGTACAACCACACGTTTACACGTGCATTGATTTTAAACTACAGTTCTACAAACAAAATTTTTAAGGCTCAATGAGTTACAGGGGTGTCCATGATAAAGAAAGAGTGCACACATCTTCACAATTATTTCAAAACATTTTCAAATATATTTTTAAAACTACATGTTTATTTCAAATATCATGCATTATCAGCTCCTGAATATCTTTGCTAATAAAAGTAATGTAATTAAAAAATAAAATAATATCAAAATGAAAATATTACTGGAACATCAGAATGACATGAAATATTTAAAAATAGTAACAATATAATCAATATTATAATTTGTGATATTAATATTTCAATATCAATATTCCATTTCAATCATAGTAGATATTTAAACTACTGCATGTACTGTATATATATATATATATATATATATATATATATATATACTATATATGTGTAGATATATATGGAAAATATTACTGGAACATCAGAATGACATGAAATATTTAAAAATAGTAACAATATAATCAATATTATAATTTGTGATATTAATATTTCAATATCAATATTCCATTTCAATCATAGTAGATATTTAAACTACTGCATGTACTGTATATATATATATATATATATATATATATATATACTGTATATATGTGTAGGTAAATGTTTATATATATATATAGTAAACACAGTACTTTAGTATCTTAATCATATCTTCAACGATTTGAATAAGAAATAACGATTTTGGATTAGAAATAAGTGAAGAGAAGTGCTTTAATAAAAAGAGATTTCCTTGCTCCATATGCATTACTGTAGACCTGATTTTGTTTGATTGTCCAAACTGATGGCTTTTAATCTTTAAAGCAATCAGAGATTAAATCTGCACCTTAAATGCCACAGATGCTGTTGACAGCCTCTAAACAATCCTTTAACCACAAGGCCATGTCTCCAAGATCTTTAAAGCATTGTTCTCAATTTTAAAGTGTCATTCTTAATGTGAAAACTGATTACCTGAATAATCAAATAACACCTCAATTACACTAAAAGTTAAATAAGCTTTGTGACATCAATGGCTGGCAAGTAAATGAACAGACTCTCCCATCTTGAACAGTGTTATCATTAAACAGTGTGTAGGACTGAGTGCAGCTGTCCGGGACCCCCTAGCGCAACCCCATTACCAAACTCCTTAGGGCTGCTAGTGCTGCAGGCAAGCAGAGGCAAGTCCATTCTAGCCAGTTCCCAACATCAGGCTATTCACACCTTACCGTCCCATCAGGAGGCTCTCACTACCTTGCAATGGGCACCCAGCATAGCAGGAGACTGATGAGGTTGGCACAGAACAGGACAGACACTTCGTAGAGGGCATATCTTGTTTGTTAACGACAGCAGGAAGGGGAACGATGTCCCAGGGGCGCCAAACTTCATTTACACCAAAGCCAGAGCCCCAATGCAAGAGGACGGACCCCCAGCTGGGCCTAATCCACACCCACGCCCTTCTCTCGGCATGTTCAGAGGGAGAGAAAACAAGATTCTTTGATCTACGCAGCACTAAAGGTGAGGGGAACAAAGGAGGCAGATAAGATCGAGATCAAGATGAAAATTAAATCATTTCACCCGGGCCAGGCCTCTCCCTGGATACATTATTTGTTTGTCTTCTCTCATTTCGAGCCAAAGGCGCACTGACCCAGACGGGCAGAAGTAGGGAGCGATATCACCAAGGAAAAGAGTTCCACACCTCTTACGGCAAATAAAGCCAAGAGAAGTCCCCTCAGACAGACGTGAGCCCACCTCTTATCAGTGAAACATGAAACGAAAAACAACTTCTTTAAATAGACATGTGCATTAATTTTCCAAAAGTAGTTCATTAGCACTTTATTTATAATGAATGGGACGGGGGAAGAGACGTACAGGGAAAGGCTTGTCAATGAAATTGTTCCTCGTCTTCGAGTCTGAGCACTTTGGGAGGTTAATTAAAATTGCAGTTTAATTAGATTTGAGGTGTGTGTCAGACTAAATGGAAACTCCCCTGACTGCCTGCTTCATCCCAATAACTGCTATTCCAAATACTGGAAGCCAAAAAGTATTTCACATCAAAAGGAAAACCATTCGCATTACCGTTTTTAAGGAGTAAATATAAACAAAAAAAAATCTTTTGACACAACCTCAAATACAACATCAAGAAAATTTGTAATTTACTCTTTAAGGAGTATTCTGAGAGCTGTTTGGGACCTTTCTCTTTGATTTTCCTATAAAAGAATCTAGTTTAATTCAACACTTGACATATATATATATATATATATATATATATATATATTAGGGAAATGTTGCAGACCAGATTAGAACCAGTGTTCTTATCAGAGACTCAACATGTCACAGGCATGTGTTTTTAGCACAGCATTACGGCCCAGACAATTTGCGGGATAATTTAACAAAACAACTGTAATATAACATCACAACAAAACAAGAATTTTACACACACACACATACACATAAAATATGTGAAAACATCTGGGAGTGTGACAGAAGTTCAGAGGCACTATCCTCACCTCCCCAATCCCTAGGTTCCTCCTTCCCTCAAACCTCTAGTGAAGCTCCAAAAATAGGTGTGATGCTGAATGCCACGCAACAGCATGTGACCACAGAGGCAGCAAAAAATCTATTGAGCTATTCTCAGGAGATCCATACGCCCTCACTATGGTATTCCCTCTGGAGACAGAATTCTGGGCCAAGGTCTAACAACAGTCATTGTGACTCTTCAGCAGGTACTAAACATCATTCTGTTCAGAATGGTGCATTTTGAGTGTTTGGGTTCTAATAAGGCAGGTTTCAAGCATTTTATAAATCAAATTAAAAAGAAATTCTTACTGTTTATGGCAGGGGCATCCAATCTTGCTCCTGGAGGGCCATCTTTCTGCAAGGTTCAGGTCCAACCCAAAATAACACACCTGAATCAGCTAATCAAGGTCTTCAGGATTTCTAGAACCTTCCAAGCAGGTGTGTTGCCAGTGGGGCAGGTTGGAGCTGAACTCTGCAGGATGTTGAACCTCCAGGAACAGGACTGGACAATTCAAAACAACTCAATCAAATCAAACATTCCACACCTTCTGAAAATGGTCTGTCCAGGCTTCTTGGCTAAACTAGCAAGACTTGATCAACCAGCCTCTGGAAATTCATGCAATCAAAGCTGTTTTTGTCATCAGGGACTACACAAGATAAAGGTGCTAGTTTACTGTAGCTAATTAATCCATGTGGAGATTATGCAAAACATTGTCCTCCATAGTAGCAATTAAAGAGATATGCTGCACTCTTCATTCAAGTTAAAGATATATAGCAAACCTCTATTTCGACCTTTCCAATGATAGCTCTCTCTGTCTCTCAGACACAAAAGAAAGGTTTTAGTTATGGTGAGCGCCCTCAGTTTTAAGGAACCCCAAAAAAAAACACTGTACTGTAACTGCTTCCACACCAGCACCCCATTGTCCTGCGCTTCCAGTACATCCCTGTGCCATGACGTGCAGATGAATAACACCATAAACAGGGAGAATAAGCTTTATTTTATGTCCGACCTCTGCTTCCCACTGCTCCCTGCTAAAAACAACAGCATTAGGCTCTAATGGATCCGCTGGAGAGCCGGGTTCACCTTCGCCATTACTCCCCAGGCCTCCGCACCCAGCGGGCAAGGCACTCCATCAGCCCCAAAGTCAACCTGATAGTTGCCCCTGTTCTCCAGCCTCTCTGATGATGCCCCTCACCCCTGGAGCAACCCCCCTCCCTCCTCACCTCAGATCACTTGCGTTCCCCCTGCTCTCCTTGCCCTGTCCTCTCTGGGTCCCTGGATGCCACCTGATGATGAATGGAGCACAATTAGCTCCACCCGCCGCTGCACTGGATTCGCCCCTGCCCTCTCCATCTCGCAAAAATGAGGTCGTCAAACTGGGGAACATCAAGCTGGGCACCAACAGGCAAACCAATATAGCCACTATGGATGTGCAAAACCACACATTTTCAAAGTGGACTGGACAGTAGATGTTCAACAACAAACATGCTGTATAATTAGGCTTGTCCTGAGTTCACATGACTGCATTCAGACATTTCTTAGGGGCAAAAGATATACAAAACAGTTGTTTCAACATTCTTTAAAATATAATCTTTGTTAGAGACTATGACCTTGTGGGCAGTGCATGGACATGCGGTTTCAGCAACCCAAGTTTGAGTCCCAGCTCGTGGTCCTTTCCCAATCTCACCCCCCTCTCTTCCACTTTGCTTCCTGTCAATTCTCTGCCATAAACACCAGAAATACATATTTTTTTAAATTAAATTAAATAAAAAACATAAAAAATAAACGTATAAAAAATATTTATTAAATATATATTAAAATAAAATAAAATAGGTTAGGAACGAGATGGGCTGAGCAAATCATGACAGAATTAATTCATTTATTTAACATAACTATTCCTTTAAGCTGTCAGCATCCTAATTAATGCATTGCTTCTAAAAAAAAAATAAAAAAAATCTAATACATATTGTTTAAAATCTGGATAACTAATCAACTAATTGGTTGTTGGACTAGGTAACCATCATGACCCATCCCTAGAAGGTACCATGGCCAGTGTTGGGGAAAGTTACTTTTAAAAGTAATGCATTACAATATTGTGTTACTCCATAAAAAAGTAACTAATTACGTTACTTAGTTACTTTTTATGGAAAGTAATGCGTTACGTTACTTTTGCATTACTTTTTAAATCTGGACAGGGCTTGCTTGTTTGTTTTTAAAATAAAAAAGATCTATTTTTGGCAAATATAAAAGCCTTTTCACACCAATAGTGAAATGAATAAGCCTTAGGTTGAAGGGAAAGTAAATTTACGTCCGTACAGTAGAATGCAGAAGAAGAAATTTCAACACACTTCAGCAATAAAAAAAAAAAACACACAAATGATTATCTAGAGACATTTTTGCTTATTAGTACGGTTGAACTGGATCATCGAAGGTCAGAACAGTAACATCTTGTGATTTCTCTCAACATGGGGACAGGAGAGCTGTCAATCAATAAATTGGAAAAAAAAAGTAACTTGCGTTACTTATTTGAAAAAGTAACTCAGATATTCTCTTGTAAATTAAAAAGTAATGCGTTACTTTACTCGTTACTTGAAAAAAGTAATCTGATTACGTAACTCACGTTACTTGTAATGCGTTACCCCCAACACTGACCATGGCTTTTAACAATTTAACTCTTAAATTTAGTTTCCCATTACACTAGACAGTTCAAAATGACACCCAGTTCTCTATTACTTATGAATGTGCTGAGATGCCATCTATAGTGAGTGCATGTAGACGTTCTCAGTTTCAAAAGTTTCCTTGAGGAATGCACTTCTCAAAAGGATATAAATGGCAATGGCATTCCTCCACTTCAGAGACAAACATCAATACACCCTCATAATTCATTCATAAACCCTCTTCTTGGAAGCTGCTTTCCTTGTTTACACAGCACAGGTTCGGTGTTTCTTCTTCGTGAGCCGAGCTACAAATCAGTTTCTCATCGAGTAAGCCATGTTGGGCTTGTGGCTGGTTTGAAAGAGGTTAGTGACAGCACAAACATGTAGGCCCCAGAGCACCTTGAATGCTTGTAGACACATGGTTAGTAAAGCACACCGCTATGTTTAGGCCAAAACAATATGGAGAAAACCCAGCCCCAAAAGACTACTTTCAAAACTACTTTCAACCAAGCATCTTGCTGTACTTAGATGACCTAGCATTAGCACCCACCGAACAACCCATTTTATGAAGTGTAGGAAGTTTTCAGCTATTGCAGATTCAGACAAATAACTAAGCACCAGGCGATTTCTTCAAGATAAAGAAGGTAAAGTGATAACTGAGAACAAAGTGAGAAATGAAAGGGAGCGACACACAACCCTGCTTGGCGTGACAGACAATGAGCCATAAAAGTGAGACACGGGGAACATACGGACCGCACTTACCACCATCACGCGTATCCACTCAAAGTGCCAGGAAGCCAAAATATCCGCAAGGATATGGCTTTCCGGCAGCCGGCCATCCTGGGAGGGGACTGAGCCCGGCACCTTGTGGACCAGAATAAATTGAGATCTTTTTAAAGCAGGGCTACAAAACGAAAATAATTAGACAAAAAAAAAAAACATTGGTGGCTACTAAGATGGCTTAGGAACCTTGAGAGAGAAAAAAAATCCACCTGATATAAAGGCAAAACAGAGAAATCAAACAATTAAGCTATTTTACACAACAAGACAATGCCCTGAGTGTGTGTAAAGAATTTTCTAATCTCTCTTTATTAGCCAAACATGATTAAAATGCAGTTCCTAGGAGCATCTCTCCCCTAAATAAGAAGAAGGGAAAAAAGCCAAGGAAAAATGTCAAAAGCATCTTTTACAGCATGAAGCTTTTCATCTTTTAGAGGTGCTGAGAAGAAAAGGAGCCGGAGAAGCACAAACATTCTCTCTTTCTCTCTGTATTCTCCTTAGCACTGAAGAAAGCCACGCTACCTGAGGATACGCATCGCATATCACAAGCTCAATAGCCCCAAGTTTTCAGTCTCAGTTTTTCAAAGTAATAAAAATAATCCCTAGCACACTCTTTAGTCCAATTACATACCGCCATGTAGCTATCGCCAAGATCAACCCCCTGCCTCTGCTCGGCTGGGTTTAATCCTCCGTGTGTTATCTACAGATAAGGCTTGCTTGTAATGCTAGATTCTAGCGGACATAAATGTGCATGAACCGGGATCAGATTGTCAGCGTTTCACAGTGCAGAGAGGTTAGCTTATGTTTCTCCCTGCTAAAGTGGCAGTGGTGTGGTGGAGAGAGTAGGTAAGAGTAGGCTAAACTCTTAAAATAAGGCCAAGTCCAAAGAGAGAGAAAGAGAGAAACAGGAGATATTTGTATTTCTTTTGCAAATTTTTTTTTCCTTTTACACAGAAGACTTTTATTCTTTATTCTCTAGACTATTTATTATTTTGCTCACAGTACATTGTTTATTTTTAACACTATAAATAAATGAACTATATACAGTAATACAGTAGATCTGCATTCCTATGTGCGCTTGGATAGCTGGAATTAACATAGACTGTCTTACATGGCCAGTTTTCTCTTTAAGGTCAACAACTGTCATGGCAGATCAACAGTTTAGAGAGTACACAGTTTCAGGGAGTGTCAGAATACTGTACATATAACAACGTTACAATTAAAAGTACAAAATACGAGTAACTGCATTTACTTGCAGTTAACAATAGTAGTTGGTAATCAGTTTACAGTTAAAGTCAAAAATATTTTATTGTGAATTTTTTTTTTCAGTTTAATCTTTAGTTTATTCACTATATATCAGTTATGCAATCTGTGGAGTGTTTGAACAATGACAGCTGAAAAGCTTGATGTAACATGAATCCGGTAAATTTCTCCCAAACCTTTCAACACAATAGTGCACTACCATTCAAAAGTTAGGGGTGAGTAAAATCCATTCATTCATTCATTCAAAAAATATTTAACAGCACAACTGTTTTCAGTATTGATAATAAGAAATGTTAGTCGTTTTGTTAAGAAATGCATATTAAATTCTGAAGGATCATGTGACACTGAAGACTGGAATAATGCCTTCTGAAAATTCAGCTTTGCCATCACAGGAATAAATTACATTTTAAAATATATAAAAATAGAAAACATTTTTTAATTAATAAAAATAATATTTCAAAATATTACTGTTTTCACTGCATTTTTTGATCAAATAAACGCAGCCTTGGTGAGCAAAAGAGTCTTTAAAAAGACAACAAAAAAAAAAAACAGTTTGACCCAAAACTTTTGAATGGTAATACACATGCCCTTCAACTGTTGATGTGTTTATATACTGAACAAAATTATAAACGCGACACTTGTTTTTGCCCCCATTTTTCATGAGCTGAACTCAAAGATCTAAGACTTTTTCTATGTACACAAAAGGCCTACTGTATTTCTCTCAGATATTGTTCACAAATCTGTCTAAATCTGTGTTAGTGAGCACTTCTCCTTTGCCGAGATAATCCATCCACCTCACAGGTGTGGCATATCAAGATGCTGATAAGACAGCATGATTATTGCACAGGTGTGCCTTAGGCTGGCCACAATAAAAGGCCACTCTAAAATGTGCAGTTTTACTGTATTGGGGGGTCCGGGGGGTCCGAAAACCAGTCAGTATCTGGTGTGACCACCATTTGCCTCACACAGTGCAACACATCTCCTTCGCATAGAGTTGATCAGGTTGTTGATTGTGGCCTGTGGAATGTTGGTCCACTCCTCTTCAATGCACATTTTAGAGTGGCCTTTTATTGTGGCCAGCCTAAGGCACACCTGTGCAATAATCATGCTGTCTAATCAGCATCTTGATATGCCACACCTGTGAGGTGGATGGATTATCTCGGCAAAGGAGAAGTGCTCACTAACACAGATTTAGACAGATTTGTGAACAATATTTGAGAGAAATAGGCCTTTTGTGTACATAGAAAAAGTCTTAGATCTTTGAGTTCAGCTCATGAAAAATGGGGGCAAAAACAAAAGTGTTGATTTTATAATTTTGTTCAGTGTAGTTAGCTACCTGAACTATAATCGCATAACACTTATCCTATGGCACAGATATTTAAAGTTAACTTCATCGCCCCCTTGAGTTCTGAGGTTTCCTACCACCACAGTTTGTCTGCGTGCTTGACAGTGTCGGCCAAGTGTCTGCATTTGCATATTTGCGTAGTTTATTTAGCCTAAAAGCTACATTTAACTTTAATTAATTCACAAAACTGAGACTTTCATGGAATCCAACAAGCCTTTGACAACAAAAAATATCTTGTTTTTTCTCTTATTCTGTCACTGTTTTGCTTCACATTCATATTGAATGCTTGTTTATTTATAAGACGTACAGCATTCGGTTACATGCCATCTTTAATATGCAGTCGAGCAGGCAGCACAATCACACACACTTCCTAACAGCTGTTGGGCATGTAAGGAGGCGTGCGTGAGATGTGGTAAGCCTGTGAGCATGACATGATTGCAGTGTGTATCTTATCTGGGGCGGCTCCTCCTCGGGCTGTGTGTGTGTATGTGTAGGACCATTACTCCAGTGCCCAGCCATGCGTATACTCCTAATCTCAGCACTCTTTCACCCTCTCTCTTTCGCTCCCTGGAGACACTGGCGCTATCATACTGGCTGCTTCTCAGACGGAGCACTAGCGCTGAATATCCCTCCGTACTCCACTCCGGACACATGTCCGCACAACACTGGTTCTAATGGCGTCACAAAAATAGCCGTACCATCAATTAGCATGTGCGCAAAAAAAAAAAAATGCATGTTGCTGAAAATACATTAAAAAAAATAAATAAATAATAATTTACTCACTCTCATGTCATTACTTTCTTCTATGGAAGACAAAATGAGATGTTTTGTGAAAATGTCCAGGCTACTTTTTTTTCCATGCAGCTAAAATTAATGCTAACTGGAGCTTTTAATCTTCAAAGAAACAAAACAGCACCATAAAAGTGGTCCATACAACTTTTGCACTATATTCCAAGTCTTTTGAAGTCATACAATGTGCTTGTGAAAGAAACACATTGAAATATATGTTGATCACTGACATTCCTGAAAGTACTGTAGTAGTTATGTCTGATTTGTGGATGAATCGCTCTTTTGAGTAAAATCTTTTCAAATAATTTGTTGATCCAGTTAACAAAATCTTTGTGAATGATTCATTCACAAATCAGACTGATTTGGTTCTTGTGTTCAACTCACTGACTGATCATAATAGTTTATCGGTGAACGATGACTTAATTTTTGGTCTTTGTGTATTGCTTTAGAAGACTTGGACTATAGCAAATGAGTCATCTGAACCACTTTTATGGTGCTTAGGCATCTTTTTAAAGCTAAAAATCCATCGCATAGAAAAGAGTGACCAGCGCATTGTTCAAAATTTCTCCTTTTGGGTTTCACAGAAGAAAGGAAGTCCTGCAGGTTTGTAATGACATGAGGTTGAGTAAATGTGAGTAAAAAGTGAATTATTCCATTAAAAACAACACCACAGTTCATCTCAAAATATTATTAGAGCAAGAAAGACTGGGTCCTCCAGCATCTGTTTTATGACAGGTGAGGAATAGCTGCATAAAAAAAAAACGGTAATGAAAATACAAAACCTTCGCAAACTTTCTTTGGGAAAGTGGGTGCACACAAGTGCGAGACAGCTGTGGCACAAGCGGAGCATTATAGTGCGTTATCGTAGCAAGCCCGATGCTAATCCTTAATTCCACACTAGCATATCTGAGAGAGGTTTAACAATGTGAGGCACATTAATTATCACCTGGATAATTACCTGCCATTCTGCCTGTGTGTTTACATGTGTTTGGCGGAGCAGGTGTTAAAATATTTTGGCTGTTATTGCCGGGGTTGCTGATGAATTTGGTGGAGTCGGTGAGCTCTCCAGAGAGCTATTCAGCACTGTAAACACACACATGTACACATTCACATGCACACACACTGGCACTAGCCTGGCAAAGAAAAAAGGAGAAGTGTGTGGCAAGCATATGGCTCACACAGTTGATGTACCCAGCATGCTTTTGCATATAAAGCCATCCAAATTGTGTTAAACCCTAAAATTCATTGTCAGAAAAAGTGCTGGAAAAGGTACTTTGAAACTGTAGCTTGCCAGGCTAAAACTAAAGCATTTGAGGGTAATATGAAATCATAATTTATCCTATTTGCATTCTCATTTCTGTTCTTACCGTGGAAAACTTGTATATTGGTGTACTTTATAAAAAGAACTGCATGTCTTCAGAATCTATCATCTAATGTAATAACGTGCTCTTCCCAAATTTATGTTGAAGACCTGCTAGCTTGAATGTTTGCACTTTGAAGAAGCTGGGATATTGAAGAGGTCATGGCTGTGCTTTAGGCATTCCACTTTTCAATGCTCTTAAAATCTGAGGTAACACAAAATGGCATTCATTTAAATGTTTTAGTAAAAGTATTCAATGTTGTTCATTGCTAATGTTAATTTAGTGGAAAAGGTGTTGATTTTTATTTTTATTGTGTAGATTTTTTTTTAAGTAAAATGACAACTATAAACAATTTCAATGCAATTAGCTTTTGTAAGTAACTGGCAGAGTAGCAAACTACTGTTTTAATAGGGAAAAACTTCTTTAAATTATGAGTTTCACTGCAAAAATCCCCCGTTTTAAAACACTTTTACAGTGCCACTTGCACTAACTTTGCTTTCACCTGATCTTCTTCTCTTTTTCTCCCTCCCTGTTTCTTGTTTTGGAACCAATTGCCTACTTGGGCAAAACAACTGAGCCGTCTCCATCAATTAGCCTTCACTTTGGACTTTCATTAAGAGTAATTGACTAATATCTGCAGTGAGTCTGAAGAAAGACACTTTTAACTATCACAAAACAGTTTGTTAAGTAAGAACACATGTTTTGGCTCATACTACGCCTGCAAGAGGTCCCCAGTCCAATGCAAAACAGGTGCCTGCCATGTAATACCCCATTTAGCCCCTGGAGCAAAAGTTATCCGGCTAATAGCTTTCTAGTGGAGACTAAGGAAGAGCTAGGCCTGGCCTAAACATCTGGGATATATTGCACACACTTGCAACATATGCTTCAGGTTCAATTAAAATGAGGCCTTGGCACATTTATAAATTTTTTCCCTCCTTCATCCAGTAAAAGTGGGCCTTCCCTGATGTGACCTCAGTATTTTACTTTTTGAACAAACAGAAGAGGTAATGAGAGTATGAGGTCATCAACAAATTGACATGTAGAAGTAAGTAAAGACATAGATGGGGGGGAAAATGCAAACTATTGAGGAGGAACTGAAAGTATGTATTTCAGTTATTTTATTCTCGAAATAGTGTTTCTTTTAAAATAACAAGCCACTTTTTCTAACTCTTAGCGTTGTAGCCTGACAAAATTCTGCATCGCGATATTTTTCATCACATTGCTTTTGTGAAGCCTCTGTTGTCTGTAGCATTGGTAATTCTGATTCATTTTAATGAAACCGTTCAAAATACATAATATTTGACAAATAAATTATTACAAATAAAAACATAATTGATCAATGAATGATTCACTGTTTCAATATAAATATTTACTGAAATGCTTCTGTTCACCACTACATTTTTACTTTTAATTTAATTGTGTGCTTTCTAGTTCATAAATAAATAAATATTGCAATTGTTTTCAATTCAATACTGTCATTCGAATTAGTTTTTGCTCCAAATAAATGTTGCAATAGAGCGCAACACTGACCGTCCAACAAATCATACAAATATTGTTCAAAAAACAGTACTTGACAATGACAAATAAACATCTGTGTACTAAATGTCACATTAACAAAAGCATTGAGAATAACGCAATCAGATTTTAACTATGGCACAACAAAATTCTTAATTCATAGACATTTAATAATACATTTTTTTTGTGTAACTTGTCGCTAAAAAAAATATATACATATACACTGACTACATTTTAGTACTTTTATCATTGAACTTTTTGATCTAACTGTAGTTCCCCCTCGAGGGAACTCACACTGCGTCGGTAACGACACTAGGGGAACCCCCTCAGCGTAGCACATCTGAAGCATGAATGAAACTATTCCAATCCTGATTGGTGTTGCGTCATGACGTAACGTGACGGCATAGTCAGAAGCTACAAAGGGACGCCGGCACACAACAGAGTTAGCTTTTTGCTCTTCAGCAAGCGCTCTGTGTCATTGTGTGTCTTATTTGGTGTTGTTTGTCACAAGCATATAGATTATCATGGCGAGTGGACAGTTTAAGCGGTGTGTTCATCCCTGCCCGAGGTTTTTAACGGTTGGGGACACACATCAGCTGTGTGTTTATTGTTTGGGAGCGCAGCGCAGGGAGCTGCCTGTGCGAACTGTGAAGCACTGCCGATCAGAGAGGGCCCACTCTACTAGAGGCATGGCGTCCTCTAGGGCTCTCCTGTCAGGAGTCCCATTGCAGGAGATCTGCGATGTGGCTGGGTGGTCCACCCCGCATACTTTCATCAGGTTTTATAGCCTGAACCTTCCCTCCACGCCGGGTGCACGAGTGCTCTCGTCCTAAGTTGTGCCTTCCAACCTAGTCTAATAATTCAAAATAGCCTCCACAATACTGATGCAAACTCTAATTTAAACTATTTAGATCATTCTAACCAGTTATGAAGAAAACAAAACTATGCAAACCTATGCGAACTAAGACTGTGCAAATGGAGAAAGAGAAGGAGAAAGGACAGAGAGAGGACATCAGAGAAGAAAAGCCTAAAACAAAGAATCCCAAGTAGCTCTTTTCAACCTTCCAACCTCTCAACTGAAGCTACTCTGTCAGGAGGAACAACAGATCCTTGACAACATACCCAAGACCATCTACATACACACACGGTACGTACACTTCATGCTCTTTAAAAGTCCACTAAGGAGAAATGTGAGTAAGATGTCAAAGGTTATGTTTTCATCTTGAGTCCGCACTGCTCAAAAATGTGCTTGTTGACATTCTTATTGACCCATTTCCAGACAAAGTACATAAGTGCTGGCATTTTGGCGGGCAATGACATGAATCTGTCTGTTCAGAACCATTAAAATGCTTCCTTGTGAATGCTGCTGGGGCATTTGGCCTGCGGTCATTAGAATGCTATTAATTGCACTTCAAAGGCCTTGAGAAATATCAGAAGCTCAACATAGAGACTCTGAAGCCAAGTTTATTTATGCCTATGTGATTCCCCCTTATTCTGGGTAGAAAGGAAACATGTACTGCAACTCTGTAGACTTCAGACGCTTGCAGCTTTGACTAGCTTTGGACCTTGACTCTATGAAAAGTGTCCGAAAGCGTTAAATACACAAGAAAACAATGACCTACTGGTATTTGAGTGAGGTCAAACACAATAACTACTACATTTTCATTACATTTCACTTTAGAGAAGAGCATTTGAGCATTAAATATACATCTGTTACAATACATGTTTGTGAGTGGCACCAATAATTACCTTGTCATCTCTGTCAAAGTCTTCCTCCTCGTCCTCCAGCAAATCCTCCACAGCTTGCTGATGTGCATTGTGAAGAGCAGAACAAAAGAGAGCAGAAAAAAAGAAGAGAGAAAAAAAAAGAGAAAATCAATTTCACATGTACACTTCGGAACATCTCCACATCTTCAAGTGAAAACAAATGATAGCACATAGTCCTCGGATAGAAAGCAAACCCTCCAAGTCTGACCTCAGTCTCTAAAGTCATCAGTTGTGTGCTCTTGTCCATAAGGTTAAAACCTCAATAGAGCTTTTGGCAAAGGGAGGCTGATGACATAGAGCGTTAACTATGTGCTTCAGTGGACCAGATCCAGGCCTACAATGTTCCCTTCAAAACCCCTTCAGGTTTTCATACTTAACTCAAGCACACAAAGAGTCGTATGCCCATGACCTCAAGAAATGCTGCTGGCTACTCGATTCTCCCAGAAGAACATGTGAACACAGACCAGCAAAAATGATGAAAAGAGTCATGCTGAGAATATTGAGAGCAAGATAGAAGGCAAGGAATCAACTAATGTTTAGTTAAATATTGATTTCATTTAGCAGTCTAGAAAAATTGCAGGCTATTTCTATTGTTCATATAATAAGCAGTTTTTTATTGTCTGAATAATCAGAGTTTTTTTACCTAGCAGAGTGCTCAAATAGTATATTATACTATAAATACATTTTTTTAAATACGTATACAAAAATATGTACAGTATTAATTATTACACCCAGCCATACTGTATCTATAGACCAAAATATCACAGCGACTTTGAGGTGGGCTCTTCCAGTTTAGACTCGTAAGCAACCACTTCATAAACATCCTAGCAACCACCTAGCAACACTCAAGAAACCGCAGTAGCAACATGCTCACAACCACTCACAACGACCGTAGCAACAGCAACCACCTAAACATAACATCATAGCCGTGGGTTTTGTACAGACAATCACTATTTACATTTTTGCAGTGCTGAAAGGGATAAAATAAACCAAATCATTAAATAATATTCAAGCCACTTTCATTTGTTCTTGGGAAATTGCAATCGCTGATAGAAGGAGTTGTTTATAGAATCTAAAATATGCCACATATGTTTTACTCTCAGACAGAAAAAAAATCCTTCCTGTGTGTGCTAGTAATTTGGCAGCATTAATTATTCATATATCATTGGCTTGTTAGTCAGAACTGTAAACACCAAAATAATCAGACAATATGTTGGCACACAAATAAAGAGTTTATCTCGGTCAACTGAAAACATTATATTTGGCCTCAGTGGCTTACGGGAGCCCAGAGGAGTGTGTGTCACATGTCTGTTTTTGTTGTCGGAGGACTGAAAAGACACAGATCATTATTTCTCTTCTTGTAGTTCCTCCTGTCAATCCCGCATCAAAGCTTCAAGGTCATGTGTGTGCTATTTACATACGACAACTCGGGCATCTGAAAACACCAAAAAGCTATCAGGGGAGGAATACATCTTCTTTTTTATGATTTTTCTTTTTTCTGGCTCCATGCATTTCATCAGTTTTTTGTGACATCCAAAAATTGTTACTTAGCAAACAATAGCTTTTGTTCCTTTGTTTTCTCTAAAAGAGAGAGTGTATGGCTGATATAAGCCTCTTATGTAAATGCAGCCTGCGGCAGAAACAAAAGGAGGGTTCAGGATAGATACAAGCAGTGTTGTGAGGAGACTAGCGATGGTGTTTTGCACTAGCCTAATAGCACGCGGATCGTCTAGAAGAGCGATGCTGCTCCGGCGCTGGGTTAGCCAGAGGTCATACGCTGGGTAAAGGAACTTGGAGGAAGTTGAACTTCAAGAAAACCCGCGGTAGCATGAACTCGAAAGTTTGGCAGTCAATATGTCTCACTTGCAGACAAAAATTCAGACTAAAATAGCATCACAGCCAGACTTTAAGTCCATTGTTTGGCCTTTCGGTTAGCAGCGGCACCATCTCCAGACCAGCGCCGTCACATCCATCCTGGCAAGTTAATGCACTTTCTCTTGCCTTCTGCCATCAGTGGAGGAAGAACCCTGCTATCTGCGCTTTTAATTCTAACCTTCCCCGTGACAGGTGCGCTGGGAATAGACGCCCTAGCTAGACAAGCCATCCAACATGAAGATATGCACTTTCATTTTTTTCCCTGCCTCTCAGCTCTTGAGCTCTCCCCTCCTAAAGCTCTTCTTTGAAATGTGAGACATCTCTAGCGTCTCCAGCTGCTCAGGGGCTGGCCCTGCTTTGTATGCCGCGTGTGGACCAGAGGCCCGGGAGAGCCCAGGCCTGGAAGGCTGATAAGGGTTCTCGCCGGAGCACATCGAGCCCAAACAGCCTCTTCACAGGCTGTCAGAGCCCTGCTGGTCAGAGGGAGGGCTTGAGTTTTTGCCAGCACTGGCTGACTGTGGTCTGACCTCTGCAGGGGCTCGAGTCAAAGAGTACGACTGTTGGTGCTCGGAGAAACTCTGCCGGTTCTGTTTGGGCATAGTATTAGGTTTCAATAAAAGTGGTCACAATTCAAATATGAGGACAATGGGCAAAATAATTGCTGGGATGTGTGGGAGAGGGACAGCGCAGCCAGTACATCTCTTTGGGGCTGAGTTGTACGGGGTACATGGGCCGGCAAGAGGACGCGCCAGGGTCGTGCGTATCCAGAAGCCACGGGAGTCAACGGTGTTGTCAGTCCCACGGCTCGAGCTCTACTGTAATCCGCAGCAGCCCTGAACCCACAGGACCCATAAAAACACTCTGGCTTTCTGTTCCGTAAATAAAACCCTGGCTTCCCGAGACAAGCCTGCATCAACAATGGCAGCAGCAGCTGTGACAAAAATCACACAGTGCTGCAGTGTTGTTAGCAAAATCACGGGTACAAAAGTTCACAAAGACGAAGTTCAGGAGCTGCCAAAGTTGCTCCCCGCCTCGCCTCCAACCTCGCCTGCGAGCCATGGTGGCACAGGGGAAATCAGCAGGGCAACAAACGCTGCCAGTTCGAAGTGACATGACCTTTTGATTTTGTCACCTGTCAGGGGCTGGCACGGAGGAGCGGAGACGTGTCTGCCAGGCGCGAGTGAAGCGCTGTCTCGCTAACGGGGGCACGGCGCTGGAAGAGGTGGTACCACTGAAGTGGATTAAAGGCCGAGAGCACCTCTCGACTCTTCTTCTCACTCTTCCTCATCCTCTCCCAGCCCTGCCGTCACACTTCTTGCTTTTTTGTTGTCCCCGTTGAGCCTGCAGCTGAAACACCAGCCTGAGAGTAAGACAAGCTCTACCATGAAGCGCCTCTAGGAGCACGGCTGGCAGACAGACTCTTGCTCTGGTTCTCTTTATGTTGTCGTTTCGTGATTGACACTGGAGGTGGGCTTGACAAGCCTTCGTTTCCCCCACAGCAGCCCACCTGTACCAGCGTATCCTTTATTCATGAAGCTCCATCTAGGCTGTTTGTTTTTTCAAATTACACACACCAGAAGAAAAAGACAAAACACTCTCAAACCAGACAAAACAAAAGGTGGGAAAAAGTTTATTTGCTAACTTGCTTTCCGTGCCATGCAAAACACTAATACTGTTAGTAGTCAAGAAATAAACAAACAGACTAAGAACAAACAGCTATAGGTTTGATCTCGTCAGTCTTTATATATTTACAAAAAGATTAAACTAAAGGTGAAGGATAATTTATTCACCACTGGCAGCATCAAATGAAATTTCAAAAATAACTATTTACAAACTGGTCTCCCAAACACATCTACTGGCCTGTCTTATTCATAAAACAAGCAATCCCACCTTCCAATCACGGCATTAGTTGAGCCAGACGTTTACATGATGGATCACTGTAACAAATACAACAGTTCACGCTCGTTGAAAAGTCATTTGCATTGGATAGGAAAAAAAAGTAGTTTAACATTTACATTTTTCACACATTTCACTTTCAAAGTTTGCATGAAATGTAAATTCACCCCATCTATTTTTTAAATGCATGTTATTGATCTTATTGTAAATTATTAATTCATTCATATATTTCAATTTTATTTACCTTATTTTATAATCAGAATGTCATAATTGGATCTTCTGGTCAAACATCAGACTTCTCTCTAGTGATATATGCCGGACTTCTTCAATCATTTTCCAATAATCCATTTTACTCAGACGTACATCCCAATGTACAAAAAAAAATTCCATTACATTGTGACTTTAAATGAGGGGCCTTTTTCTTTATAACATCTCTTACTGTCAGGTGTTGGTGTCAGGTGGTTACAGTGGTGTTCACCATGGTTGATAGGTGGTTGTCTACAAACATTTTATCATCTGCCAAGTAAAAATCGTAAGTCCAATCACACTGAAAAAATATCACACCTCTCCACGACAAAACACATATCATTAGTGCACATTTCATAAATTTAGAGGGATGAGTTACACGTTGATATTTCAACTGACTTTTTCCCCTCAATAACTTTTTTTTAACACAGAATCACTATCTTATAGAATCACAAAACAATTTTTGTTAAATAATTTAATTAGTTTTCAACTATATCAACATTACACCAAAAATACCAGGGGAAAAATTTATGTTGCACATCGGGGGCCTTTAGGTTAAGAACCACTGATTTTGCTTAAAACCTTAAACCCAAATATGAGCTACAGTAATGTTCACAAAAAAACAGGCTGTGAAAAACTGATTAACCTTTTAAAATATGCCTGAGGAAAATGGAGAAACTGCGAGTTTTTGCTAGAGGACACGGTGAGAGTAACCCTGACAATTAAGACCCTCTCTGCCACCACTGACAAGGTTGCCGAGAAAGAACCTCGAATGCCTAATTGTGCTTGAGCTGGTGAAAGAGACATCATTACGTTGCTCCAGCTCTGACAGAATATGCTATAATTAACACCTTCAAAACATCTGGTAAACTGTTTTCCAGGCCAGTGAATTCAGCAGCCCGGGTCTTCTAGGGCCAGCCATGGGCTTCACTCCCTTCCATTCACACCAAGCTGTCCGACGCTTCACTGAGCCTGAGCGGCCACACTGAAGCCCACCCGAACGCTTCCAGGTCTCCAAATAAAAGTAGGTGAGGGGTGGTGTTAGGTTGGTGAGCACTGCCTCTCTGCTGGAGGTGAGCAAGCCACTGACAGCTGCTGTCAGAACAGCATTGACAGGCGTAGTTCAAAAGTCACATCCCTTTGTCTTGCATCTAACCCATGTTTATTTTTCCATTGTCTATTCATTCTGACACAAAAACCAATACTGTGGCACTACGCGGCAGCCCGGCTAGCTAAGCTTCTGCCATTCTGTTGATTTAAAACAACGTTTTGGGAGTGTAGTCTAATGTTTAGTGCACAGCCATTCCAGATGGTAAAAAGGATCTTTAACAATAACAGGCTGTGACAGCGAGGTCAGGTATCTGGTGGAAGGGTGGCAGGCGGAGAACAGCAAAAGAATACGAGAGTCAGGGGTCAGCTGTCTACAGGTTAAGAGTTGAGCTGGCATGTCACATCTAGAGGTAACAAGTCCCTTCAAGAAATGTGACAGCTGAAAGTGGGTTTCTGTTTTCCCAAAACACACTGGGCTGTGGACATCAGGGGTACAACAAACAATGGATAATATACGGTCAGTCTGAAGAAGGTTGATTTGCAATAATTACCGGCTATTATTCTGCGATAATGACAGCTTCTTACCGAAAAAATAAAGGCCATGAAATATTGATTTTACCTTAAATTACCTTATTATTTGAGAAGAAAGGGGCTGCATTATTAAGTGAACCTAGCACAGCTATTATTATAATAGAATAAGTATGTCCCACAACCCTAAAAAATAAAATGATATACATATATATATATATATATATATATACACACACACACATTTATAATTTATTAAAATGATATTGTATTATTAATATATTATATTATTAAAATATATGATAAAATAGTGTAAACTAATTTTGCTTATATATATATACAATAAAACACCACTATATATATATATATATATATATATATAACCCATAAAAACACTCTGGCTTTCTGTTCCGTAAATAAAACCCTGGCTTCCCGAGACAAGCCTGCATCAACAATGGCAGCAGCAGCTGTGACAAAAATCACACAGTGCTGCAGTGTTGTTAGCAAAATCACGGGTACAAAAGTTCACAAAGACGAAGTTCAGGAGCTGCCAAAGTTGCTCCCCGCCTCGCCTCCAACCTCGCCTGCGAGCCATGGTGGCACAGGGGAAATCAGCAGGGCAACAAACGCTGCCAGTTCGAAGTGACATGACCTTTTGATTTTGTCACCTGTCAGGGGCTGGCACGGAGGAGCGGAGACGTGTCTGCCAGGCGCGAGTGAAGCGCTGTCTCGCTAACGGGGGCACGGCGCTGGAAGAGGTGGTACCACTGAAGTGGATTAAAGGCCGAGAGCACCTCTCGACTCTTCTTCTCACTCTTCCTCATCCTCTCCCAGCCCTGCCGTCACACTTCTTGCTTTTTTGTTGTCCCCGTTGAGCCTGCAGCTGAAACACCAGCCTGAGAGTAAGACAAGCTCTACCATGAAGCGCCTCTAGGAGCACGGCTGGCAGACAGACTCTTGCTCTGGTTCTCTTTATGTTGTCGTTTCGTGATTGACACTGGAGGTGGGCTTGACAAGCCTTCGTTTCCCCCACAGCAGCCCACCTGTACCAGCGTATCCTTTATTCATGAAGCTCCATCTAGGCTGTTTGTTTTTTCAAATTACACACACCAGAAGAAAAAGACAAAACACTCTCAAACCAGACAAAACAAAAGGTGGGAAAAAGTTTATTTGCTAACTTGCTTTCCGTGCCATGCAAAACACTAATACTGTTAGTAGTCAAGAAATAAACAAACAGACTAAGAACAAACAGCTATAGGTTTGATCTCGTCAGTCTTTATATATTTACAAAAAGATTAAACTAAAGGTGAAGGATAATTTATTCACCACTGGCAGCATCAAATGAAATTTCAAAAATAACTATTTACAAACTGGTCTCCCAAACACATCTACTGGCCTGTCTTATTCATAAAACAAGCAATCCCACCTTCCAATCACGGCATTAGTTGAGCCAGACGTTTACATGATGGATCACTGTAACAAATACAACAGTTCACGCTCGTTGAAAAGTCATTTGCATTGGATAGGAAAAAAAAGTAGTTTAACATTTACATTTTTCACACATTTCACTTTCAAAGTTTGCATGAAATGTAAATTCACCCCATCTATTTTTTAAATGCATGTTATTGATCTTATTGTAAATTATTAATTCATTCATATATTTCAATTTTATTTACCTTATTTTATAATCAGAATGTCATAATTGGATCTTCTGGTCAAACATCAGACTTCTCTCTAGTGATATATGCCGGACTTCTTCAATCATTTTCCAATAATCCATTTTACTCAGACGTACATCCCAATGTACAAAAAAAAATTCCATTACATTGTGACTTTAAATGAGGGGCCTTTTTCTTTATAACATCTCTTACTGTCAGGTGTTGGTGTCAGGTGGTTACAGTGGTGTTCACCATGGTTGATAGGTGGTTGTCTACAAACATTTTATCATCTGCCAAGTAAAAATTGTAAGTCCAATCACACTGAAAAAATATCACACCTCTCCACGACAAAACACATATCATTAGTGCACATTTCATAAATTTAGAGGGATGAGTTACACGTTGATATTTCAACTGACTTTTTCCCCTCAATAACTTTTTTTTAACACAGAATCACTATCTTATAGAATCACAAAACAATTTTTGTTAAATAATTTAATTAGTTTTCAACTATATCAACATTACACCAAAAATACCAGGGGAAAAATTTATGTTGCACATCGGGGGCCTTTAGGTTAAGAACCACTGATTTTGCTTAAAACCTTAAACCCAAATATGAGCTACAGTAATGTTCACAAAAAAACAGGCTGTGAAAAACTGATTAACCTTTTAAAATATGCCTGAGGAAAATGGAGAAACTGCGAGTTTTTGCTAGAGGACACGGTGAGAGTAACCCTGACAATTAAGACCCTCTCTGCCACCACTGACAAGGTTGCCGAGAAAGAACCTCGAATGCCTAATTGTGCTTGAGCTGGTGAAAGAGACATCATTACGTTGCTCCAGCTCTGACAGAATATGCTATAATTAACACCTTCAAAACATCTGGTAAACTGTTTTCCAGGCCAGTGAATTCAGCAGCCCGGGTCTTCTAGGGCCAGCCATGGGCTTCACTCCCTTCCATTCACACCAAGCTGTCCGACGCTTCACTGAGCCTGAGCGGCCACACTGAAGCCCACCCGAACGCTTCCAGGTCTCCAAATAAAAGTAGGTGAGGGGTGGTGTTAGGTTGGTGAGCACTGCCTCTCTGCTGGAGGTGAGCAAGCCACTGACAGCTGCTGTCAGAACAGCATTGACAGGCGTAGTTCAAAAGTCACATCCCTTTGTCTTGCATCTAACCCATGTTTATTTTTCCATTGTCTATTCATTCTGACACAAAAACCAATACTGTGGCACTACGCGGCAGCCCGGCTAGCTAAGCTTCTGCCATTCTGTTGATTTAAAACAACGTTTTGGGAGTGTAGTCTAATGTTTAGTGCACAGCCATTCCAGATGGTAAAAAGGATCTTTAACAATAACAGGCTGTGACAGCGAGGTCAGGTATCTGGTGGAAGGGTGGCAGGCGGAGAACAGCAAAAGAATACGAGAGTCAGGGGTCAGCTGTCTACAGGTTAAGAGTTGAGCTGGCATGTCACATCTAGAGGTAACAAGTCCCTTCAAGAAATGTGACAGCTGAAAGTGGGTTCCTGTTTTCCCAAAACACACTGGGCTGTGGACATCAGGGGTACAACAAACAATGGATAATATACGGTCAGTCTGAAGAAGGTTGATTTGCAATAATTACCGGCTATTATTCTGCGATAATGACAGCTTCTTACCGAAAAAATAAAGGCCATGAAATATTGATTTTACCTTAAATTACCTTATTATTTGAGAAGAAAGGGGCTGCATTATTAAGTGAACCTAGCACAGCTATTATTATAATAGAATAAGTATGTCCCACAACCCTAAAAAATAAAATTATTTTGAGGGGACGGCAAATTTACACTGTTATACAAGCTGTACACTCACTACTTTACATTGTAGCAAAGTGTCATTTCTTGACTGTTGTCACATGAAAAGATATAATAAAATATTTACAAAAATGTGAGTGGTGTACTCACTTCTGTGAGATACTGTATATATATATATATATATATATATATATATACACACAGTATAAAGAAAAGTCTAATTAGTCTGCAATTTATTGTAACTGTAATGTAATTTTTAAAATGTGATTATCACTGAGGCTAAAAAAGTATAAAAAAAGATAGAAAGAGGTAGAGAATATGCCAGTAAGAATTTTTCTCTGCAGCTTTTGTTCATACCTATAGTCTCACTTTTACCTTCCTTCTCTGCACGTGCAGGATATTTGAGCATACACGCTCATCCACTGCATTCTGTGCATGAGACGTGCTGGCCCACATTACAAAAACATGCGATGATGATAGTCAGATGTCATACAAACATTTGGAAAAGTTTCATAGAATGTCTTGCCATCTAGGCTGGGCAGCATCTCCGTTTCTCATTTCTGTCTGTCTCAGTAACAACAACAACAAAAAACATCTTGGACTGTTGGAGTGCCACTGCCTGCATTTATGTGTCAGCAGGTTTAGTGCAAAGCTACAGTTAAGAGTTATCTGAAATGACATCCTGCCAGGCACAGGGAGCCTGGCATCTCTACTGTAGTGATGAAAGCATGAATGGGACACTTTCAAAAGTACATCAGTCCTCTGAGTGTGTATTAATAAAAATAAAGCACAAATTGTGACTCATGCAGTGTGTTGTGGTTACAGTCGTCAAAATGCAGAACAATGGCCTGAGGGGATGTGGAGGGAGGAATAACAGGTTAAAGGCATTACATCGGACTCCAGCCCTCTCGTGTGTTTTAAATCCTCAGGTCCTGACAGAATCTCTGACCCATTACCTAGTTCTGAATCCCTAACTTCTGACCCAACTGGCTTAAAACAATGAAAGAAAACACACAAACACACACACACACACACACAAACACGCACACACACACACAAACACGCACACACACACACAAACACACACACACACACACACACACACACTTACACTTCGCTAAATCATCACACTAGCTCATTACATATAAAAAGTACAATATATTATTAAAATATATCATATAGTGTGTGTGTTATGATAAACCAGTTTTGCTTATTTAACATATTTACCATGATTATCGGAACATGCAATCCCATTACATATATTATATTATAAATATAACATAAACCCATACATATATGATTAAACATTTACCACCACAGTTTAAATAAAAAATACAGATTTTTCCATGTTATCTATGCATAAAAACATATTTATTTTGTTTTGTTTCTTTATAAATTATTGATTTGTTTCTAAAAACATGAGGAAAATGTATCAGTATTGACATGGTAACTAATACATATACAGATAAGCCTACATGAATAACAGAGCTCTGGTGAGTTTTTGCAAACAATGTCGCCATCTACAGGACAACATAATTATTGTACAGACACTTCCTAAAGGTCCTTTGGCTCTTGCTACTTTTTTACCGCCTCTATTCTATATATATATATATATATATATATACATACATACATACATTATACATACATACATACATACATACATATATA
>NW_015547685.1:1029261-1055602 GCF_001515605.1 Sinocyclocheilus anshuiensis
TATATACATATATAATGTGACTATTCCTGGTAAAAACGTATGTACACCCTGTAATAGTGATCTACAATTAATTTATTATCTACCTTAGGTAGTGACGATTTTATTCAAGTCCAAAGCTTTTATTCAATTACTGTATGAAGTTCTCAAAGTCCAACTAAATGACTTTCAAAAATCTACACTGGTATAAAATTGATTCCATTCAATTAACTTCCAAGGTGAGCTCTCTTTATATCTTTGTTGCACTGATTCTTTAAGCTCACACATTCAGTCAAACAGCAGCTTAAAACGACACAAAAGACAACAAAATCAAAGCATAACTGTAATGAAAGTGCTGCAGAGCATTTCAGAATCCTCTTCAGAATGACACTGTGCTGGCACATTTTAATTAAAATATTTAAATAAATAAACAGCTTGAAGTGCCACGCAAAAATGCTTGAGATCCCACCTGTTCCATACTTAGAAAAACAATCATTTTCAAAAGTTTTCTGAATTTCAAAAGTGCTGAATGAAACGAAATATCTGGAATTCAAACAGATTTCAGGTTTTAATACTCAGAAAATATTAAATACAGAAAGTGGAGAGGGTGCTTTTAAATGTACAAGATACAAATACAGGTGCAGGTGAGCGTGTGGCAGAACTCACCACATCTCCCTGTCTCGTGTCCTTCCCTGAAGCTATGAGAAAGTAGTTCCAGGCCAGCAGCATCAGGAGAACCAGCGGGAACATATAGAGCTCAAAATTCCACACGACCACAACGAAGAGCTGCAGAAAGAGGGAACAAAATGAATGAACAAACAAAAGGAAAGAAGATTGTTCTGAAGATGCATTTATAAAACACACACATTAAAACACATCAAAAACATAAATTCTAAAGAACAAAAAGACCAACATTTGTGATTTATTGCACCTTTTTATATTTTTTGGAAAACTGTTAGAAAATCACCTTTTTCTAATCTCTAAATTTAATTTCTTCATATCTAAATTCGTTTTTTATTGGATACCTTTAGAACACCTGACAACCAGTAATAAATAACAGTAACACAATGATTATTTTTCACAATCTGTCATGTGTGAGCACAGATGATGCTTTTAAAGTCTTTCAGTGTGAAAACACAATGAATGAGTCAATCATCTGCAACAAAATCTCATTCTCCTTAAATAACATTATAAAGGCTCAAAACTAAGGCTAAAAAATACAGCAAAACACCCGTTTCTGGTCTTACTCTATAGTAAATGTGACCCTACTGCCCATCACCCCACGGATTCAACCAAATGTGCACATGCTCCGCAGAGGGAAACAGAACCTGACCATAAAAAGGAGAAAACAGGGGTAGTAATTTGATATTTTGGTTTTTAGCTTTATTTACTGAAAAAAGGAAAAATCTCCACACTTTGATTGTTTCTGTGAGACATACTTACAGCTAAGCAAAAATCACAGCATCACAGCCATGCCATTATATATTATAATATTATTGTGTAAGTATTCAAGTTTTAGAAGTTCTGTAAAATAAAAACAAGCATCCTCATACAGTATATGAAATGCACTTATACCACACATCCACAGACAGGCTATATAATATACATAAACGCACCCCACAAAGACCTCACTAGATTTGAAAAGTTTACATAACATTAAATTACACCAGACCGGACATGCCGACAAACACTCAGTGGAAAATCTCTGAATCTTGCAGTAACAGGTCAGATGTATTTCCGTGCCCTTCACACTATCCATTACAGCACTGTTGCCTAACGCACACACACTGAACACTGAGACATGGGGCACAAATTAGGCACCTCTGAGGTGCATAATATATATGTGCTATCAACACCGGTTCAAATGTTATCTTTAAATGGCCTCTCACAATTTTAATATTAAAACTTTAAATACATTTTGAAGAAATGAATTTGCCACATTTAAATAAAGCAGAAAACAATGGATCAATACAAGTAAAAACGTAAATCATGCACTTAGCAATCAAGTATGTATAAAACATAGCAATAAAGTAAAGTATAAATTATGCAATAAAGGAACTAATCTGAGAATTTGCATACAGGAAAATATGCAATATGCATAAGCTGCTGACAGAAAAACACTGCCCAAGGAAGAAAAAAAAATCTGTAACATTTGGTATTTTAGTACCTGCTCCTATAAAGCAAACATATTTCTTGCAAAATCCAGCAAAACATCTGCAGTATGTCCCATTAATTAGAGCAAAATATATTTTTCATACAAAGTAATTAGAATTTCCTCACATTGAATTAATATCTTCCATCTGTGCATTCATAAAATCATAATGACTTAATTTAGTATTGAAAATATTTAAAATATAACAGATCAGCCTTCAACATACTTTAACAGATTCTCTTCTATTTTTTGGCCCCTGACTCAATTAATACATTTTTAAATGACAAAATACACTCTTTGGAGTTTAAAAGCGAGTCACAATCGCTCACAAAGAAAATCTATTTCTTTGTCTCTACTCCGCAGCGTCCATCTTGTTTGCCTAGTGGATCCTTAACCTGTCGCTGGACACCATTCTTAAGTTTGGTTATTGTAGCTGAGGGCCAGAGTCTGATTGACAGCTGATGTTAGCCGACACCTCGCCTGCTTGGAAGTGACCCTTCTCTTTTTCACACAACCCAGCGGCCAAGAGAGTGATGCCCAGAGTTCTGGGGCCATTCTTCCAGCCCAGACACTCATATCACCCCCAGTCCCCCCCGCAGAGAGCCCTCCTCAGGGAGAGAAGGGCCACAGACCCCAAAAAGCAAACTACAGGGGAAGAGAAAGGTTCGGGTGAAAGAGAGGAAAGAGAAACCGAATCTGCAAACACACGACAAGAGGCTTTGTCAGAGCGCATCCAGGTATTCAGCGTTCAGTTCTCCGGCAGTTCTTCATTCCGGAGCCACAGCGTTCAGTTTCCCGTTCCCCCGTGTGAGTTCCTGTACTTCAGAGCCACGATATACTGCTCAGGGCACGTACAGTAACCTCTCCACCTGCACAGGTCCCGTATTACAATGATTCAGCGAGCCTCAGGACCAACAGTAACCTAATACAGACCATGACATCTATTCATTAAACACCATCTGAAATGTAATTTCCTGTCAGTCCATTAATCTACAAAAAGCACCTCAAGAAATCCACAAATCATTATTGCTGTTACCATCCATGTCTATTAGAATTTAACTTTGATTCGGTGTAATATAACAGGACAACAAGGATTCTTGTCAAAGAGGAGGACATCACAGGCGATACGGGAGACAGAGATGTCATTCTTTTACTCAAGTAGAAGAAAATGCTTACATCTATTGCTTAAATTATTACTTTTTTCTAAAATTAGGGTGTTAGAATAAAAAATGAGTTTATGCATGGAATTAACAGGAAAAAACTGAATCTGAAGCAAGAAGCGTTTTCTTTCACTTCCCTAATGAATTTTACTAAACAACTAAGTGACATTAGCATTTGCATAAACGCTGCAAGTAGCATGTAAATTTGATTTCATTTTAAATATCTATTTGATTTTATCCAAGCGAAAGCACTTGAGATTAAGTCCCTTAACAAAAGCCATTGCTCTAACTGGGAGAACGATCTGAATCGGCCAAGTGTTTCAGCATCTCGCTGGATTTTTGGAATGGAGGACGGACACGTTTTGGCAGCCAATTTCAATATAATTTTGGTACTTTGTGTTGTGGAGTGCAGGCTTGAGCACTTCAGAGCAGGCATTTGAGAATTAACACATTAAAAGTGTGTTACCAACACAGCCTACAACAGCCCCTGTACTTAAATTACTTGAAATTAAGTCGTCACATTGTGTTGATTATTTCAAATAGTGCCAACGGTGGGTAAAAATATGCCAAATGAGAGGCTGATTATGGACGTCAATAACTCATCTGCTTTTTGGCTGGACTCGTTAGGTGGGGATGTTTGGATTGAGTGATGCCGCACTGCCATCTTCTGGCATATCATGAAACACTTGCATTCGTTGTTCTTCAGACCCAGTATGATTTGATCTAAATCTAATTAGAAAGTTATTGGAATAGAGCAACCTTAAAATATGTGCTAAATCATACAAGCTTCACTATTGGCTGGTGATTACAGTTCATGTCAGCTTTCAAAATTTTCAGCTATAAACATCTTAAGGTCTATCAACAAAATCTATAGTCTATATTATATATTGTGTTTTTGCTATTTTGTACATTGTCTATTTTGTATATTTGTATATTATTCTTTTTATTATCTGTGTCCTGTCTTGTCGCTGTCATTCTGTTGTACTGTGGAGCTTCTGTCACTAAAACAAATTCCTCGTATGTGTAAACATACCTGGCAATAAAGCTCATTCCGATTCTGATTCTGATTCTGATCTGTGGAAATTAATTTATAATCTATAATAATTAACAGAATAAATCATAATAATTCAAATGAATTTTCAACAGGACATAATTTCAGTTTCAGTCAGTAAAAAAAAGAAAACACTATAACTAAAATCCACTTGCAACACAAATCTATGGGGTGCTATGGGGTACATTGCTCTATAGAACGTTGTAAGCCATAACTGTGAACAAATTATGTATTTATATTAATTATATATTATATTATATTATATTATATTATATTATATTATATTATTATGTGGCTTTTATTTTATTTTCATATTTAAACATAAAAGTTTAGATTTTTTTTAAAACAAAAGTTATATTTTTATTGAGTTTTATTGAGTTTAAATCATTTTCTGGTGTTTTATTAAAAGATTAAGCTGAATTTAATATATACAATTTTTCCTAATTTATCCCATAAAATAAAAAATAAATAAATAAAAACATTCTCTGACCCGTCGGCTGACAAGTGACTTGAAGCAGAAAGGTGCCACCTTGTAGCACTCAGCGGGTTGTAATCGTGAAGACACACACCAGAGCATTTGTTTCTCTTTTCCTGTCTCTTTTTTTTAAGAGATTCTATTTTATCTAAATGCAAAGCAGGTGAAGACTGCTCCAGTTTCCTGTAGTAGTAGCTCTCTTGTCTGGGCGCTTCCACTGATAAGAGTCCTACTTTACCCCACATAAAAGAGCCGGGTATCATTCATTACCTCTCCCCTTCCAATATATCTCCTTCTCCTTACCCTCTACACACACATACACACACACACCACTCTTATTCCCCACGACACACAATACCTGCTCTATTTGCTCCCAATCCAAGGCCAAATTGCAGGTAGAGTTACGGCAAATTTGTTTGGAGGAAGAGTCGGTGCGGGAGCAATAAGGAGCTGGAGGGATAGAGTGCCGCACGGGGAGGGCTGGCACAGAGCGGTCTTTATGTGCACCACTCTGCCAGCCAGAACAATGGCCCATATTCACCCAGCGCAAACGCTCCACTTACAGGTGTTCATGGAGAGGGGAGGCAGACGCGCACAAACACTCACGCTGACACCCACACACACTTGAACGAGCACATGCACACACACGCATACTCTCCTAGCTTTGTCCATTGTGGATATGCCATGAGCTGTGTCGTCTTGACTGGCTGGCCATTATCGAACGTGTGTGCGATCATGGATATACGGCTTACAAAAGTTAACCACATGTAAAGATGAAAATTATGACTATTTTCAGTGATGACTGTCGCCCATTGGTTGTCAAACAGACAAAGTAATGCCATTTTTTAATAAATTAATATATTCATTCTGCAAAGACATTCAGTTGATCAAAGGTGACATTAAAGACATTTATATTGTTACAAAGATTTCATAAACTATGTTCTTTTGAACTTTCTATTCATCAAACATTTCAGGAAGAAAAATTATAATAATCACGGTTTCTACAAAAGTATTAAGTAGCACAACATAAGAAATGTTTCAGCCAATGATGACTGTTGGCCTTTAGTTGTCAAATAAATTAATATTTTCATTCAGCAAGGATGCATTCATTTGATCGAAAGCGAGAGTAAACATATTTATATTGTTACAAAATATTTATTTAAAATAAGCTACGTTCTTTTGAATTTTCTATTTATCAAACTATCCTGAAAAAATAGTCACCATTTCCACAAAAATATTAAGCAGCACAACTGGTTTCAACATTAATAATTAAAAAAAAAAAAAACTGCTTGTCAAATAGGTAGTCCAACCCCCAAACTAATGCCTTTTTTAAAACAAACTAATACTGTCATTCAGCAAGGATGCATTAAATTGATTAAAAATAACAGTAAAGAATATTCTTTTGAACTTTCTATTCATTAGAGAATCTTGAAAAAGAGAAACTTGTTTTCCAAACAAAGAGAAACTTTGTTTTGTGAAAACAGCACAACTGTTTTCAACATTGATAATAATAAGAAATGTTTCGGCCAAGGACGACTGTCAGTCATTGGTCGTCAAACAGAGAGTCCCACCCCCTAACTGATGCCATTGTATGGTTGTGTCAAACAGGTCTGGATGCCTAAAAATGTTGAACATAAAAATGGCCTACTTTGTGTATTAAACTGGGATCCAACACAATATTTTACTTCCATGCTTTACCTTTAAGGAAAGGAGCAGAGTATTAAGAGCACCAGCAAACAAAGAAAAAAAAATCTTTGAAAGAGTTTCTGCAACAAAATCCCAACAACATCAACAAAAACACCAATACAACCTCAAAAAATGCTAAAAACAAGAACTCTAAAATGTCAAAAAGGCACAGACCTAAAAATACCAGAATAGCAAATCACGCCGCCACTCGCAGCTGGTTTTATCTGAGCATCGCAAGCAGCCCCTTTGCTTTGGCTAACCTTTGTGCAGCAAGCACCGGAGGTTCTGCAACTCTTGAATGCAAAATCACCTCCGTCTGACTATTGTATTCTTTTGGCTTACAACTGTCAAGGGCTGACAGAACAGCACAGATGTGGGTCTCAGAGCAGCGGTGAAGGCTCACCTGAACCAGATGGCTGGTGATAAAGAAAGAAATCAGTGTGATGATTAAGAGAGCTCTTAAGGAGGGAGATTTAGACTGTAAAGAATAGCATTTTTATAAAAACAACTTTTTTTTCCTTCTTTTGTAAAGCAATTTTTTATAGCTTTGGTAGTTCAGGTCAGACGTACTGAACAGAATGTGACTGAATAATAATTTTTATAATAGCATCTGAACATTAAGAACAAATGTAATGTAATTGTTTTTGTTTTATTCTCCTCAAATCTCTTGACATTTCTTCCTCTGACATTTTCATTGATGTCTTTCCCCCGACAACCATGAAGGAAAAGAAAAAAAAAAGTTCAACTAAAATGTTAGCTGATTGATACAGCTGTCCCTCCCCTCACGCGTGTGCCCTCGGCTTTTGCTTTCGGAAGTGTACCGAAATTAAAATGTGTCAAGCAGCAAATGTTAATGGCCTACCCAGCGACACTTAAAGACACGCGAGTCCCAAAACAGACAGGCCCTACAGCAAATTATGCAGCATCACAGGCAAAGATTAGCCAGCATGTCCTGTGCTAGCATTTAGTCACACAGCCCACTCACAAAGGGTGTCCTTTTCATGAAGGTTCAACTGTCCAATTATAATCTGAAGGTGCACCACGCTATGAAAGAGACTGTCGTGAATTCAGACGACTTCACCCGAGGTGCCAGAGTATTACTGGAGATCTGAGAGGACTGCTGGAGGATGTCAAAGACAAATGGGCAAAATTCTGGACATTTTTAACACGACAGACGGGGAGATGGGAAATGTGTGCACAGGAACTAATGGATCACCACAAAACCTGTCAGTATATTTTATAAAGTCTAGTGTATGCGAAGTGGCCCCAGAAAGTATTTGGCACTTAAGATACACCTAAAATCACTGCATTAGAAACAAAATACCAAATCAAGTGGCAATTATTTTTAAGAAAATATATAGAAATGCACTTTTGAAGCAAAACATTTCAAAGAAAAAAAGTTTGTTAGGTTTTGAATGATGAAACAATAGATATACTGTTAAAAGTATAGACAAATGTACAGTATCTGGATACTTTCTGGTTGTCAAAGTGGTGTTAGTGGATCATGTTCATAGTTAATGTGATCAGCTATTTCTATTGGTTATTGGTTAGTGTGTGAACGAAGGGGAATTTACTTACTTAATTCACTAAAGTGATCTTGGCAGGAATTGGTTGCAAAAATGGCTCAGAAAAATTATATTAACTCTGAGAAAAGAAACAGAATTGCAATCTGCAAATCTGCAACTGATAACAAAATACTAGACTACTCTTCTCAGAGTTTGTGTCACTTTTCTGAGTCATTTTTGCAACCAACTCATCCCAAGGTCATTTTAATGAATGTATAAAGTTCTCCTCAGTTCATATTATGTGTCCTAGAGTAACCACAGGTGTACTTCATCACTCTGAACATGATCCACTAATGTTTGACAACCAGAAAATATCCAGATATGTATTTATTTTTTTAAACTAATACAATGAAATTCAATTGTGGCCCAACACAAATGTGTCGAAATACATTCTGGAGCCGCTGTATGTGACTGATGGTGTGGTTGAATGCATACTGGTTCTTACCAGAAAGGCACAGATGCTCCTCTGAGGAGACTCCCACTCAAAGCAGCTGTTGATATAGCAGCCAGCATTGATCAGGAACATGATACAGCGCCTCACTCTGTTGAAGTTCTGCAGCAGCAGCTGAGTGACAGAACAACAGTGAAATTTCTCAATTAAACTGATTCACACTGACAAAACAACCAAACTAAAATTATTTTTTAGAAAATTCCCTTTTTTATACTATATACACTACCATTCAAACTTTTTTTTAAAGAAATCAATACTTTCATTCAGCGAAAGTTAATACGTTTCATTTGTCAAAAGTGACAGCAAAGCCATTTACGTTACAAAAGATTTTTATTTTTTAAATAGATAAAAGTTGTTCTTTTGACTGCTTATTCATCAAAGAATGAAAAAAGAATCACACTTTAAGTGATTCTTCATTAAGTAGCTGCTTTCAACATTGATCATAATAAGAAATGTTTCTTGTATATCAGCATAGAATGATTTCTGAAGGATTATGTGACGCTGACAGATGGAGTGATGGCTGCTGGAAATTCAGCTTTGCCAACACAGCAATAAATTACATTTTAAAATGTATTAAAATAGAAAGCAGTTTTTTTAAACTGTAATAGTATTTCAATATGTGTGTGTGTGTGTGTACCTACTTAACCATATTTTGGGGACAAATTTGTACCCAAAATTGAGGAAAACCTGACAAAATCTCCAAAAACATCCCTTTGGGGATGTCCTCATTTGTAAAACTGGTATAAAATAAAGTAAACAATTTTTTTTTTAATTGTAAAATTGCAGAGAGTTTCCTGTAAGGGGTAGGTTTAGATGTAGGGTTGGTGTAGGGCGATAGAAAATACAGTTTGTACAGTATAAAAACCATTACGCCTATAAAATGTCCCCATTTAGATAGCTAAGTAAACGTGTGTGTGTGTGTGTGTGTGTGTGTGTGTGTGTGTGTGTGTGATTAAATAAAAGCTGTTTGGCAAACATACAAAAACATTTTTTAAAAATCTTACAGACCACAAACTTTTGAACGGTAGTGTATATAATATAAATTTTAAATGATCATAATTTTAGTCATTGCTTATAAATTGATGTTGAAAATCTTAGGTCTAAAAGCACTACAATAATTGACTTTCAGCATTTAGAAATAATGGGAAAAGTGATGTTAAGGAATAACACCAAAAATATAATGCAATTAAATATATTTATTTGTCATGTCTCTTTAATAAAATGGTCTTATTCATGCTTCTGAGTGCGGGTGAACTGAAAATGGCCGCTGCTTCCTATGTTCACGGGAAGATGAAACGCTCCTGCTCGCATTATGGCTTTAAAATGCTACTGCTTTGATCATAGTAAATATGTGAAGTGTAGGATTCGGGCCATCCCTTTAAAGTAGGCCATTTCTGTTTGTCATTTGGGACTAATCAAAGTACATTTGAGGTGAAATACAATACCAAACTACTAAAGAATAAAATATATCTGAGATGTTTGACAAAATGAGCTTCAGCAGTCAAAAGGACAGTATCAAGAAGTAAAAGCAAATCTTGTGGAGATAAATTTGATATGTTGCCCTCACTTTTCAGTTCGTGTGCGCATCTTGCTGTCTCACTCGCAAACAGTTTAGGTGGGGGGCAAATTCACACCGTAAAGTGCAGAGTGGGCACTTTCTAGCATGCATTCAGTTCTGCTTTATTGCGTGACAGATAGAGAGAGTGTTTGTGTGTGTGTGTTTTTCCCAAGCAGTGTCTCAGTGACAGGTCTGATTTGGGACAACCCCTACAATTCAGCTCTTTGTCAGGAATAGGGGGGAGACATTGAACAGGGTGACAAAAAGAAGCACAGCAGAAGAACCACTCAGGTCCAAACTAAAGGATGGCCAATTTACTTATGCACCCCCAGCATTGACAGCTTGACATTTCTGTTCTGCACCTCCAGAAGAGAAGGAAGAGACAAGGAGAAAGAGCGAGAGAGAGGGGGAAGATGAGGAGAAAGATGCTGCTGTCTACGACTTATGTTGGGGGGGGGGTGATTTTTATCAATGTCTTCAACAAAGGTGCGATTAAAGTGCTGTTGTTACCTGTTTGGACACTCGCGGCTCCTCTTCGATGTATTTCTGCTCGATGGGAATCAAAGTTCTCAAGCCTGCTTTTACCTGCAACATATAAACTTCATGCATAATCCACCATCGAGTTCAAGACATGATCACGATGCATCATTAACAATCTAATATATCAAGACATCCCTCCATTTCACACACTCCACACCACACGGCCATGTGACGCTCTCTCAGACTCCCGCCTAAAATGGCGGACGGACACACACACAGCGGTACACAGACACACAAATAAAAGACTGAGGAAAGGGGAGTCTTCAGTAATTAAAAGAGAGAATGAGAACAGGGACAGACAGCCTGGGAGAGGCTGAAGAGAACAAGCAAATAAAAGAAGTGAAAAACGCTCGAAAAAAGCAAGCGAGTAAAAGAAAGTGGGACTTACAATGTTATAAATCACGTCTATTTCGAGAAAGATGACCCCTTTGGTTGGCCCTGTCAGTTCCTTGCTTTTCAAGGCGTAAGCTTTGCGTTCTCCATTTTGGATCTGCGGGAGAGGGACATGACAGCCGTCTGTCTGGCAATACCCAGCTGAATACACTCTCCGTGTGACCTTTGAACCCCAGCTGCTGCATCTGACAGAGAGCCCAAAACAACTGTGGCGGCTCTGACAAGTACCTGTTCATTACGGCCCGACCACTGTCAGCCGCAAATTAACTATCCTGGGGAATCAGCCTGGGAGCGCACATTGCGTCCCCCCTTATCTTTTCTTTCTTCTCTGTTTTTGTTAGTAGCTTTTTTCCCCCCAGTGTTTTTCTCACTTTCACATCTTACTCTATGATTACTCAAATCAATAAAGGTTAGACACATGCTTTGCTGATTCCCCCCAACATTTTTTGTAAACTTGTGTGTGTGTGTGTGTTTTTCTCACTTTTACATTTTACTCTGATTACTACAATCAATAAAAGTTAGACACACGCCAATTTTCTTTTTTATAAAAAAATAAAAGAAAAACTTTTTTTAGTGCATTTTTCCAATCTCAAACTGATTCATTTTTGTAAGAAAAAGTCTGCAAGCTCAAAACTTACATTTAACAACGGTATAGCCACTTTGCCCAAGAAGTCGGCACTTCGGTCTCTGTCTTCGTCATAGACAGTCACCTCTAAGACTGAGTGGATGTCTTTCGCATTGCTAGTTGAAGGAAAAGGGGTAGGTGAAGAAGTCATCGACTAATATTAAACACTGAAAAGATCTTTCAAGTCGTGACAAAAAAATGTGATTCATCTAAATCCTTGGTGGCAATCTCCATTTTAAAAAAATGCTGCAATTCTCCACTTGAAATGCTATCTTTGAAAAGTAGGCTAAAGAGGAGAAGTCTAATGAAAGAAAATGAGGTTATTCTTTAAGAGATGAGCGCTCCTAGGAGAGGCTAGATTACCCAGCTTTCCATGGGAATTCACAAATGAATTTCCAGCCGTGAAGATTGAAAGATTATGAAAAAAAAAAACATCAACCTCTAGATATCGAACTAATATAAGAAATTATGTATGGCACATTATCAAACAGCACAATGGCTGTACTTGCAGAGGGAGTGTAATCTCAAACAAAAAGTTAATTTTCTTCTTAAAGAAAAAAGTTTACTTATGTGTCACATTTTCATCTACCAATACAAAGCTTAATTAAATAATCCTGACTACATTATCCTGTAATCCTCAGCTCTCGGATGTATATCTCTATAAATCACATAGCCCATAAATACGGTATTTATAACTAAGCTTTTTCAATACACTGAATTAAAAATATATTTTTCCCACTTTTCATTTAATATCTTTTTATTTGGTTTACAATTACAAATTATATAATTTTCAAAATAGATAAAAAAATAAATCAATTGCAAATTAATCATGATTTAATTTGCAATTATCATATTCTATGCACTTAAAAATATTTACATTTTATACATTTACTTTTTTATATCAGCATTTTATATACTTTTATCAGTAGTGTAGTGTACTTGAAAATATATGATAAATTGTCAGACTGAAAATATGTGATTAAATGCAAATGCAAGCACTCTAGCACATGCAGATACACGCTTTTGACACTTACAACGTGAAGACTTTGTTCCACTCTGGGTTGAGGTTTTTGTACACGGTGTGCGTCTGTAACCGATCGTTGCTGAGCTCCACTACACAGAAGGGGTCACTCTTGCCTGTGAGGGACACACACACATTAACTTTATCAGATTCATTGAATTTACTGTGGTGTAATCCACTGGGTGGTGCGCTGGGGGGAATAACTACCTGATAAAGGTGATGGGACAGTGAGCCTGAAGGGCTGGATCAAACCACACTGCTGTCTTTACCCAAACTATAGCTTCAGCAGCAACTTATCACTGTGGAGCTGATTTGATATATTCATTTTGCCCCGTGTGGTGTCATTTGCTGTGGTTACACCGATAGAGCGGTTTGCACACAGGCAGATAAGCATTTCAGGCTTTGCGCTGCCCTAGAGCACTGTAAGGACATCTCTATCTCCGTCTGGTGTGAACACACACACATAGCTGGTCGTAAATGGGAATGATGACTTAAAAACACATGAACTGAATGTGGGAAATTTGTAGAAAAATTTCCAGGCAAAATATATGGAGATCATTGTAGATATTATCATGAGGTTTTCCAGTTGCTGACAGGGCATTCACATCAATAAATTAAAAGTGAGACACTTTTTAATAATCCTTTTTATCAATATATTTTTAAAAGTTCAATAGAATATTTTAATTCATGTACGAAATGCATTATTATACGAAGATGACTCTAGAGACATATTTATATAATCCACTGTCCTACATGCTTTGAAATAGACTATTAATATACGCATGTAAATAAATGTTTATAATTTAAAGGAATATTGTTCTCGACAAAAACTTAAACAACAAACTCTTCATATCAGCTTTGATCTAAACTTTTAGTCATTAAACAAATCTCTGAACAAAACAATTGGGAGCACTTTTGTTGTTTGTTGCAGAGCATAATTTTTAAAAGCTGGGGCCAAAAATAACATCCATAATGGTAATTTTATAACGTGCTGCGAAGTTAAAATGCAGTATGAAACACTTCACTTCCCTGCATGCGAATAAAAGAAGCAAAGACATTTAGTTGACAAGCAAAATAAATGTCACAGTGATCAATGGAAAGCCCTTGCTGTCACCAGGCATATCAATTTCAGGGGTATATTGATCAGACTTAATATTTTTTTTAATTCACCGTTTTTATACTCAGATGTATTTAAATGCAGTGATTATGCTGGAATGTGTCTGATATAATAAAATAAGTTGACTAAATTGTTACAACCAAAATCTAGATTGTGAGTTTAATTTTAAACAAAAAGTGTGTACAGTATATTTTACAGTACTGTATTTTTATGGAGTATTAGAAAAAATGCAGCAAAACAAGTTACAGAAATTCAGCTAGGAGATGAAATTATGGATTCACATTTTTATTTATTACATGAAAAAGTGTTTGCAAAACTAATAAAAGCATTTCAAGCATCTCATTTACAAAGTATTCACACAAATGCTTAATTTGCCATTACATCTAGTAATTGTGAGTATTTTCATCCTTCAAAAATAATTTGCATCTGCTTAAATAAATGTATATTGATAGGCGCAAGAATGTACCACCCTATTCAATATCCTCGCGGTGACACTCGGTCATCCTCGGCGACAAACTACTATGTGTTCGTGAGGCAGCTGTCTGAGCAAATTACACGCTTCGCACTGAATGAAACTTTGACTCCCCAGGTGTGGCCGTGCAGACACTATCCGTGGGTTAATTCTGGGCAAATCCTCACAGACTGGCGAAATGAGTTCAACCTCATTCCGGCTGCAATTTGATGAGCGTGCGGCACGCTGACGTACAAAGCAGTAATTACATTTTTCAGGTCTGGAAGGCGTTTTAAATTAAATGCAGGAACGGTGTTAAGCAGAAGTACCTGCATGAGAGGAGCATTTAACCGCCCATAGGATTAATATATACAAACACACTGATGGCAGCGAGGGCAGAACAGTTCCTACTTTAGTTTGAAAACTGATTGTTAATGAAAAACTGCCAGAGTAATGTCTGCATCCGAAGCGATCTATGTGAAGTATTGAGTGGCTCTATTCAGAAGGAAGGCAGTCTCCTGTCCCTAAATACTGTTGGTTTTACACACTGTCACCATTTATCCTGCTGGCCTGGAGTGGAGGGACTCCAGATAAAAGCCTCAATTAATTACAATGAAAAACAGACAGAAAGGAGGGGTAGGACAAAAAAAACACACTTGGTGGTGCAAGAAAGAGAACTAAGATTTTCCTCACTTTTCTTTTTCTCTTGGCCACATATTCTTTTATGTCCACTCTCCTTCCCTTCCACTTTTCCCGGACTCTCCCTGTCTCCAGTGAGCTCTCTATTAGAGGAGGCACTGTTCTGTGGCCCGTAACCTTGTTGGCTGACACCTCGGTGCCAGGGCCGATTGAGACGGTGAGTCCGTGAGCGAGTCGGGGCTCTTAGAAAAGCTTTGTGCGCCGGCGCTTTGTGGCGGGAGAGGAGTGTGAAATCAGAGCTCATGAGGAGGCCACGGTTTCCCAGGGAACACCAGACCGTGCTACAAGGTCAACATAGTGGGCCGGACCCCCGGAGAGGAGCGAGTAAAGGGGCGATTGCAGAACTGTGGCTGTGGGGAGGCTGAAGGGTGTGAGAGGGGAGGGGGGTGGTCTGCCATTGAGCATGTCTTAATTAAAGGCGTCGATTAGGCGATTAGAGAGACGGTGAACGCAAAGCGCTTAGCGGAGAGGAACCTCGCGAGATGCTCCACCTTAAGAGTGACGGTGCTAATGACCTCTACCTCTCTGCCTCTAATTCTCTCTGTCTCTCACGCTCTCCCTCTGTCTTTTCACTCTTTGTCACTCCTGTTTATTTCTGCCGCCTCACACCTTGTCTGCAACCGATTGTGCAGCCTTGATTAATATTCCTGTGCTGCGATTCTCAGCTTAATTTCCCACACAAGTGGTCAAATCAAACTCAGAACTGACTTTTCCTGCAAAATCGCTAAAGCTACGCAAATATTATTCAGTGTTCAATATTTTTAATAGTCCCAAACTCTCGACAATGATGCTATCTGTTTGCCTGACCAACGGTGGATGATTTGGAGTGTTTGAGAACAACCTTTATTTTTGCAATTCTGTTGGATGTCATTAGTGGAGCAAAACGTACACTCTTCATCTTTAAAGAAATAATTTACTTAAAAATGAACATTCTGTCATCAGTTAATTACCATGTCTTTCCAAACTGGAATGACTTTCTTTTTAGTGTCTAACACAAATGTAAATACTAAGTAGAATGTTAAAGCTAGGTTTTTTTTTATTCTATAAATTGAATATATTGCAGGCATTGGAAAGGTTGTTTTCTAGATACTGTGACTCCGTAGTGTTCAATGCAAGAAACAAACTATCATGGGTTTGTAGCGACATGAGTGTGCAGTAATTATTTTGTTTTATTTTGGGATGAACTACACTACCATTCAAAAGTTTGGGTTAAGATTTATTTTAAAAAAGAAGTCTCTTATGCTCATCAAGTCTGCATATGTTTGATTAAAAATACAGTAAAACATAACATTAAATATTAGTACAATTTAAAATAAATGTTATCTATTTTAATATATTTTAAAATGGATTTTATTCCTGTGATGGCAAAGTTGAATTTTCATCAGCAATTACTTCATTTTTCAGTGTCACATGACTCTTCAGAAATCAGTCTAATATACTGATGTGATGCTCAGTAAACATTTCTTATTATTATCATTGTTATTATTATTGTTGAACAGTTGCACTACTTATTTTTGTGGAAACTGTGATACATTTTTTCAGGATTCTTTGATGAATAGAAAGTTCAAAAGAACACAATTAATTTGAAATAGAAATCTTTTGTAACATTTTAACTTTTGATTGCTTAAAAAAAGTGTTAATTTCTTTAAAAAAAAACAAAACTCACTGACCCAAAACTTTTGAATGGTAGTGTGTGTGTCACGATTCGTCGATTTTATTCGACTATTCGATTTTTAAAAATCCTCGACTTCATTTTGCTTGCGTCGACCAACTGGTAAAAATACCGGAAGTGGCGCATATCACAGACGAGAACGTATAAAACACATTATTAGTCTGTTTTCCAAGGCTGCATGATACATTAAACCCATTTAAAAATCATAATTAAGCATAATTGTGAATTCACAAATGCTACGATTTAATTAAATAATTATATGCGATGCAGTTCTAATACAGTATATGCGCTTTAATTATTTACATGCGTGTAGGTTAAGTACATGCGTCACACAGCGGCTCCGTTCACAGTAGTTCCACTAAAAACAATCGTCAGTCCGTTGGTGCCCTCTGCAGGCCTTTGTTGTAATGCGTAATGCACATTAGCTCTATTGTTTATAATACATTGTATTTGAACAGTTTTGTTCAATAAAACCATATGATTTCTTGCTTTTGGTACTTTATTTGAACTTTATTATTATTGCCTAATTGGTATTATATATGTATTTTAAGTCATTTTAAAGGCTATTGTTCACTTACATCTATTTTTATTACCACAAAAAAAATTATTATAATTATAGGGCAAAATCAGTTTTATTTCCAAATTCATTTTTTTTCCATTTTCATTTTTCTATACTCTGTTTTAATTAACACGTGGATATGTTGTCATTCTACCACTATAATACTGAACTTTGATTTCAGTGATTTGGATGAGATGGACACTTGCTTCTTGCACTTTACTTTTTTACTTTTGGATTTCATTTGGTTTAATGAAATATAGTTTAATAAAATATTCTTAAGTAAAATTGTTGTAGTGTGTTCATTTAAGCGATGTTAAAAGTCACATGGAAATATCTTATTTGAAAATAACACACAGAAACTGAGGAACAACTGATGATTCAGTTGCAATGAGGTCACAGTTTCAAGAAAAACGGCCGAAAAAAAAAAGAAGAAAAAAAAAAACTAATACATTTAGATGCATTTTAATTCTGGTGTAGTATTAATAAAAAATGACCCAAAGTGAGTGTGTTTGTTAATGTCTCACTCCGATTCTGAATAAGAATCAACTCACTGCAACTTGATAATTCATAGTGCCAGAAACTAGGCCTGCCCACTGCAGACCTAATTAAAAGTAAGAATTAATGGAAACCAGAGCAGACACACAAGAAAAAAAAATACGTTAAAGAGACACAGTGATCTCAGAAGCCAACAATCCATTAGCAGAGGGCAGAATGCAATATTATCAGCCTCCTGCTGACCATTCCAAGGGAAATTACAGTCTTTATCAGTAACTGTGGAAAACAGAGTGAGAAATCATATGTCAGGATAGCTGTATGTGTGTGTGGGAGGGTTTTTCTTACCTGTAACATCAGCTGCCATCAGCCCCTCTGCTCGGATCACCTTCACCTGCACCATGCCCACATCTTTAATATTGTGAAAGGATCTGAGCAGACTCTGTTGAGAAAAAAAGCATTTGCAAGTGTAAGAGACTCCATATCCACACAGCTGAAGAATATACAATAGTCCCAAGAAGCATTTGAACATTTAATTCACTTAAAAATGTATAATTTTCACTGCATACAATAACAGTATATTAATGAAAGCGATGAAACAAATGATGCTAGATGTTTTCTCAGAACTAACCTCGCCTAAAAGAACATTTTGCTTGTCTATGTGCTATATTTGATATATACAGTATATATTTTTAAAATACAGAAATACAGTAAATGACACTTTGTACTATGTACTATATGTAATAAATAATGATATTCCATTATATAAAGACATTTTAACATTTTCAAGTGTTAAATATATTTTTAAAAGTAAACACTTTTTACAGAAAGTGTTTAAATACTTTCTGTATATACTTTGTAAGCTTTAGAAATGCACTACTAACTGAACTACTTACTGAAACTATAACCAGCAATAGATGTGCAATATAGTAATATTGCTTTGTTTTAGACCAGTCATAGTTTAAACTTTATAAACGCGTTTAAGCAGCCTAGAAAAATCCTCACGCATGATCTAGAACAAATACACATGCTTATAAAAAGTAAAAAATCCAGGTTCACATGAATGAGAAGAGGAAAATCAATGAATAAAGCCAAAATAAAAACTAAATGAAAATGAATAAAACAGTGCTGATGCGAAACCCGAGTTATATCAATTCATTTTCAGAGTGCATGTGTGTCTATACTCACATCCATGTGCCTCCGAAATAGAATTTCTTTCAGTTTCATATAACTATGTGAGCAATTAAACAAAAAGAAAAACAGAAAATACTAGCAGAGACGCGACTAATTTCTAAAACCGTAAATCTTCAGGAGGTGGATAAACTTCTCAAAGACAAGTGCATCAGCAAAGACACTTAAGCATGATTTATGAGCGAGTCAATTACGCTCATACCGATAAAAGCCTCTCATTGAGAGACCATAATACTCCATTACAGTTCCTTTGTGTGTCTTTTGTAGCATTAAAGGGGCTGACATTTAGCCATGAAACAAACTAGGCATCACACGCTAACTGTGTTCCTCCATATTTTATAGTGCGTACTGTTTGTCAAACAAAAAGAATAGCTAAAAACACACCTATAGTAATTAAATACATACAAATGAATTTCTTTTACAAAATGATGAAAGATGATTTCTGTTTAGGATTTTTCTTCTGAGAAATAAGATCCTAATATTGATAATATCTATTCTGGAGTTTCAAAAGAGATCTCAACAATGTCTCAGATTGTGTCAGTATACAAAAAATCTGAATCTAATTTTTTCTAAAAATAACATTATATTTAATTGCTCTAATATTTAACATTTTAAAGCTCTCTTATGCTAACAAATATCTTCATTGTTTATTTTTATTTTTCCTAAGTAATTTAAATGAAACGAAGCTTAGAAGTCTTCTGAGCTATAAAAGAGCAACCTCTGAGAAATAAAACTTTCCGTGCAAGTGTGCCTAATAAATGCACAGAAATGGAAAGTTGTCCGTTTAATTAAATAAAATATGTCTGTACATCTCTGCCCTCTATATGAACCACAGTAAAAGTCGAAGAAACTCTTGTGACATTTCCAGACGGACACTTTCAAATGCGAGTGAATGGAGCTGGACTGACAGAGATGACACAATCTCACTGGTGTGCCGTCAAAAGCACTGGAGACTTCACTTTAATTCACTTTTTGGCAATAAGCCCTACACATACCCAGAGGAATAATTATAATTTGAATTTCTCAAGTCGGGGCCAGGCTGCAGACTTAATTCATTATACACTCAGACTGGCTTTGCCTGTTATGAACGATATTATTGTTGAAAATCCTCTGATAGCAAACGAGTGGATGGGGGTTGATTGAGGGGGAAATTTTTTTTTTTCACATACATTCAATCCATGATTTCTCAGTAGATATCAAGGGCTTGTTATTTGTGATTATTGCAGCCTTGAAGAAAAGTGACAGATTTTTTGGGGAGGGAACTGGTGCATTTCCATAGCAGAGGAATTTCAGATTTGCAAAGGGTGCTGGCTTTTCAGACCCCTCAAAAGACAGGCAAGGAGATTGAAAAGCTCAGGAGATGAGGCCTCTTTATTTTTTTAATGAAAGGCTGAAGAATATATTTTCCCACCCCCCCTGGCTTTGGGGCCGGCAAGGCTAGGCCAACTCATATGGTACGCCGAGGAGGAGAGCGGTTTAGTCCCATTACAGGAAAGGGGTAGCGCATAAACACTTGCGCACACATGCACACACATACTCAGAGCCCCTTCTAACCCACAACCAGACAGTAGGGACCGAAAAGCGAGAGAAGGGGAGGGGTGAGATGGCGGGGCTGTGTCTTGAGTGACAGCTTGTCACCGTGACGTCTTATTCCATCTCTGTTGTGGAGAAAATGAATGTCACCGCGCGGAGCCTTATGACTCGCTGTCATCTCGCAGGCGCTCACCTTTTATCAATGCTCTAAATAACATTTCAAGCCCACCGTCTCCAGCCGGACAATACCGTGTCCAGCCGGACAATCCGGTCAGGGGACATTAAATCGGATGACTGTGAAATGTCATAATAAAAATGGAATGCTAACAGCTTCCACCCCCCTCTTCACTGCCTCCCTCTTTTGCTGCTCTCTCACTCTTTTCCTCCTACTTCCCGTCCTTACACGCACACATTGCTGTTCTTGTTCACATTTTGATTTGGAAGCGAGTGACAGGGCCAGAGAGGAACTGTGCGCCTACACTTCAGCAGAGGTCACCCTGGCCCTGATGCCCATTAACGTCCATTACACACCAGTCGCCCGCACTCGCCCGGCTACTATTAAAATGCATAATTTCGCTCTGCTTACAACAACAGCTGTGAAGCGGAGATACAGTCATCCTCTCTGGGAATATTGAGAAATAACTGCTTAAAGACTGAGATCAATGAGCTCCAAAGAAGATGCAATCGTATTTGAGGCTCATCTTTTTCATTTTTTTTAAATCGAGAATGACTAAAAGAATGTGATTAAATGCAAATCTATGAATAGAAAAGAGATATAAGCTCTAAAATTTTTCAGAAGCACAAAGACTTACATATATTATATATATACATATATTAATTCACATTTATTATTATGACTTAATGATTAAATTAAATAATAATAATTATTATTACTATTATTATTATACTAATTCATTAGAATTATACTAACTCATTGTTCATTGTAAATTCATGTCAGTTAATAGTTTTTATAAATTAATATGAATAAATAATGTATTATTATTCTATTGTTCATTGTTAGTTTGACAATTGTTAGTTAAATGTACAAAAAAAAATTAATTATTACTATTAATATATTATGTGTTAGCTCATCAATTACTAGTTTTTATGTAAATAAAAAGTAAATAAAGTATTTTTCATTTTTAACTATTGCCTTAATTCTACATATACAACCTTCTGTAAAGTCTTACCAGCTTTTATCAGTCTTATACATTTATTGTGCGCACACAGAAAGATAAAGCTAACTCAACTTTAGGCAGATTTGTCTACTTAAAATAAAAACTTACATGAGTTTTTACCTATGTCATGTTGTAACGCTTGTGAAGTAAATGAAAGAGTTGGAGATGTGACATGACGTGCTGAATGACAGGTAGACGACAATAGACGTCTTCATTCTTTGACATTAACACACCTTGACAAGGCTCCCGGGCCCACACACCCTATATGCAAAGCGCTGAAAGTCATCTGATATGCCTCCTCCACTTTAATGATGTATCTGGCATCTGCAGTTTCACAGCATCTCTATACCTCCAGCACCCAGTCTCTCCCCCAACCTCCCGCTCTTAAACACTTTATTTGTTTGGAGGACGTCGGCAGTCTCCTGGCACTTTAACACCAAGCGTTGATAACTAGTTATGGGCGTTTTGCGTCGCAACTCGGTTATCCTCAGACAGCTGATCATACGCAGATAGAGAGGAGGAAAACGTTGGAAGCCCACACTCTCGCATTGGCCCTGTCTATCTTGAATGTGGGTGGACTACCACCTTGCCCGAGCTAATCTGTTTAAGGCATATTGTGCGGCGCTAACACCGGCATTTCTGCCACGCTTGATAAGGTACATCTTTATTAAATTCACTTCTGTGAATGGGTGTCAAGAAGGGAACCGGAAATATGCTAATAGTAGGGACAAATTAATGTCCTCTTTTTTTTATCCACTGTCCCATACCCCCCCACCCACCCCATTTTTTCTTGAGCATATCTGTCCCTATCGGACTGCAGGCTAGGGTGCTAATGAATGCCTGGATGCAGAGTACAAGGTGGGGGAGCGGGTGGGGAACGAGGGAGCGAAACATCTATCCTTTACCACTAGAAAAAAAAAAAAAAGACTGGTGTTGGGCAAGGGGAAATAGCTTTTCTTTTCATTTTGCACACCAGCCCCTCCCATCTCAGCGACCAGTACCCCATCTTTCCCCCCTTTCTTGTCAGGAGACGCATATTACTCTTTCCAATTCTGGTCCAACAGCTCCCCCTAGTGGACGTGGGGTGACAAGATTGCATCGAAGAGCATGACGCCGCTAACCCCTTATACGTACAGTTATGTAGGTCACCCGTCCGCCGTTTGGCCTGTGGAGTGTTTTCCACCAGTACTTAACCGAAGATCAAACACATCTCCCAGCATGACTTCCCACTTCAATTAGAGCAAAGTATTGAGCACAAACCTGTTTTGCCAAGAACCAGGTTAGCGAAACTCGCTGGGCCTGCGGAAACAAACCTAAACATGTTGGGCCTCTTAAAACAGTCACGATTCAGGAGCTTCTTCAGTCGCGTTACCCCCGAGAGCAGCTGTATCGAGTGTGAACAAAAAGTGGCCCTTTTGTTTCAGCCCTGTCCCTTTCTATTGGCATGTAAAGAGGTGGCAGAGAGCCGCAAATAGCGGCGAACGAAGGGTTAACAGGCTAAAGACAAAGCGAGAGGCTGGGAGCATTGTGCTAGAGTGAGGACTGGAGGGCCTCGGGGCCATGATGGGCCAAGGGCCTCCGCATAGGGACACTGGGCTCCTTTCAGCCCGGGCCTTTCAAGAGCACACCCTGCCTGAAAAGAGCCTGTCACAGCCCCCCACTACTGCTCTCCTTCACAGCTCTCTATCCCAATCAGCTCCTCTCTCCCTTTCCTCAGAGAGCGGGGAGGCCCGATCCTTCTCTCTACAGGCCTGAACCAATCTCTGGACCCCAGAGGTTGAGCGCTTTTCAAAAGGAGGTCATATCATGAGGTTCTGCCAGGTCTGAGAACCCGGCGCCAACTGAGACGCAATTCAGCCCCGTCTATGCATATGAGGCACATATACACTGAGAGAGAACACTTCAATACACTACTTTATCAGAGCACTACATTTGATGACATACTAACACAAAGTTTAGGCCGAGAGATGTGACTCTATAGTGACATTTATCGAAAAATAGCCCAAACTTATCTTAAAAATGGTTACAATTTACCAAAAACATCAACACTTAGAATAAGACGAGACAACTATAGATCACATTCATGAAAATCTTCCTCAACAAAGAAGTTAAGTTTCTAAAGATAAACTCTAAGAAGTTTGTAAGGGCGTTCCTAATTGCAATTCTTGAACATTCTTAAGAAATTCTCAAATATTTTCATAAGAACATCCTATTTTTTTTTTCTTGAGAAGAAAATCACAAGTGTTATCTGATTGTATGGCGGTTCTTGTCAAAGACTTAGTAAACAGCTCAATGGAAAACACTTCAAAGTCTGTCTTTCTGAAGTCCTTTCTATGGCACTCTCATGTGCTGAATGCTTCCAAAATTTTGTAATTATACAATTAAAAAGAAGGACACATTTGATTTTTGTAAAAAAGTCACTTCATACACATAATCATGACCAACTGTTTGGGGGGTTATTTACACAAATTTATAAGAACATACTTTTTAGGAATTCAAATTCTTCTCAAGATTTACTTTAGAACAAGCTTAAGAGGACAAAAATTAGAACATTCTTATGAAATGTTTTTGGAAATACAAAAGAATACATGTCCATAACTTAATTCTTAACATAGAAAATAAGAATAAAGCAGTTAAGAAGAATTTCAAGAATGTTTCCTGAATCTGGGCACTGGTTTTTCTCAAAAAAAAAAAAAAAGAGTCTGTTATGCATTTTTACATTTTCAATAAGATGCTATTTAGCATGTTTGTCTAGTCATATTTCTTGTTGGCTGTAGGCACACTCAAAGTGTTTTGAATATAAGAGCTTTGTCCTTACGTATCTGTGGAGAATCTCCTTCCTCTCGTGGAGGTCATCCAATATGTTGACGGACAGGTCAGAAATGGAGACAGCAGCAGAGGCTGTGAGCGTGACCAGCAGCACCAGTGAGCCCTCAACCTCCTCCAGAGGCAGGTCCAGTCTGTGTGTGCACTCCTTTGAGAGAAGAGAGAGGTCCACCTGGCACCTGACACACACACACAACACCATCATCATCAACATCATTACACAAACACATGCTGTCTTACAGGATTTCAAATGCATGACAAGAGAAAGACAGCAGAAAAGAAAGAAAGAAACCTAAACAAAATGTTCATTGAATGGCTGTATCTTTAACTGCGGGCATTTCTGACCCTTTTTCACTTAAACAAATGTCATTTCCACCACAATTCAAAACCTTCATTTTGATGATGGAAATAACATTAATGGAAAATACATTTCTCTTATAAAATTGTCCGTCTCCTCTTCTATGCTGAGGCTAATTCTATTGCTAGCATTTTATGTATCTTAAATACACATTTACAAGTTATTTTTAAACTTTTTGCAAAATTTGACAAAATTACACTTTGATTGGAAATCACACATCTCTTATTTGATCTTAAGCTCCTCACTGACACTCATCTCCCCGGTAAACAAGTATACTAATAAAAAAAAAAAAAACTTGGTTGTGATAAAAATGTCAGTACAATAAACACAAACACTGTAAATGTGAAGTTTAAAATGTGTAGTGGACATAACAGGTGTTTTTGGTCGAGGAAGCAACTGGTTGTCACAACATAGCTTTGCTCAAAAATATTAATTATCAATTATAAAATTAGTTTGTTTAAATATTTTTTGATGGATTTTTGCTGCTTTGATAAAACAGCTGCATTATGTATTGATTCTGAGAGGTGATGACTTGCTCATTTCCAAGTCAAAACTGGAATGTAAACTATTTATTATGATTTAAGAGGAAAAGAAAAGAAAAGAAAAGAAAAGAAAAGGTACAATACTGTTCAAAAGATTGGGGTCAATAAGATTATTTATTTATGTATTTATATATTCATTTATGTGTATGTATATATTTTTTATATCTACTATTAATAAAAAAAATGTATATGAGATATATGAGATAATAATATAGTGACAATAATAATTCAAGCAGTGTATATCAGTATGAGATTATGTTGGAACTGTAAATGAGACCGCTTTTAATGTGATTACTCTTAATAATAGGTAAAGCAATCCTGTTACATTCAAATATCTTTAAAAAGTCAGAAGTAACTTATCACTTTTTTTTTCAACTTCCCCCAACAACAAAGAAGAAAACCAAGAGCGAAAAAGTGCACGAGGCACAAAGAAACCACAAGAGAGTAAACGGCTGAATAATTGCACTAGAATATAGTTTGTTCCCAGCAAATACTCTATAAATATTCCACTGCATGTTCCCACTGTGACAATGTGTTCTTCTCTACAGGAACATCATGCAGGTACTGAAAGCTTCAATTGATCCTGAATGGAGTAACTAATGTGAACATCAGTGCTGGATAGCGCTGGACAACTCATGGTCAGAGGAGGACTCAAGTAGATTAGCGTTTAGCAGAGAGCCAATTACAAGAATGCCACCCGACTGATCCTGACATGCCACCTCTATGAACAGGAGGACTGGTGTAGGGGACGGACAGGAAACTAAGTAAACTTGGCTGCATCGTTCCCACATCACACAGCCATTAACTCTACAGTCAATCACTCCTCGTGGGGTTTTGTCAAAGGCTGCAATTCTCAAACTCTTTCCCTCATTCTCCCTCTCTCACTTACACACAGGAACTGTATATGAGAGGACAGTTTGAAGCATGAATGACTTTAGCTGCAACATACCATACAGTAAACCTGTTATTTAATAGTAGGCCTATTATACAGTTCTGTAGAATTATGGTTCTGATTGGTCAATTGCAGCATTTTCCAGTCAAACATTTATTTATATATATATATATATATA
>NW_015547685.1:1056288-1063413 GCF_001515605.1 Sinocyclocheilus anshuiensis
TAAGTGACAGGTAAATTGTATCTCACATCACTGTGCAGTCTCTTTCCATTTACATAATAATAATACATATAAATTGTGTCTATTTATTTATTTGGAAAGGAGCTTTGCATTGAGGTCCTTAACACATTGTCAGGGTTTATTTTGCATTAATGATTGGCTATGAAACATACAGTATACAGTATACACTTTTAAAATTAAAACCTAAAAACACGAAACAAAGAGTTTGGTTTTTATTAATGCATCAGTCTACATACCATTTCATCTCTAGGAGTGATTTTAGCGATTGCCATAAAAATATTATTGCACACTCTCCATCTCTTGTATATTGTCATTTAGATCGCAAGCACTTCTGAATACCAATGGAATGGTTACTTTTTAGAAAGGAAAAACAATATTTTTTTCTTTCAGAGAGGAGTTGCATTCTGTTCGACATGGACTGTAGTAACCATTTGTACTCTATAAATCTATTAGGTAGTGGTTCTCACCTTTTTTGACTCCACGGCCCCTCATTAGAAGGACCCCCATGTAGACTAAGATACTTAAAAAATTATATTAAATTATATGAAATTTAAATTAAGATTCAAGAACTGAATATAAAGCTCTATAACAGAATATTAATTTCTATAATGAATTTATATGAATTTCCACTTGAATGAAATTGCAGTTGATTGAAACTTAATTACAAATTAAAGGCATTTTTAAACTTATTTTTAACTCACAAATGGTAAATTCTCTCATTAAAATATTTTAGAGCTTAACATTACAAGTAAAATGTATATATTTATTGTAAAAATGTCCATCATTTTTAAAGATTTATTTATTTTGAATGAAATCACACTTTTAAAATTCCCTCATATATCCAGGTTTTCCAAGACCATGGGAGATGTAGAGGGAACAAACTAAAATAAGATATATGATGTCAGTTTACATCTTGATTGTTAGTGTTTTAGTTTATTTTAAAGCTTGTGTGCTCTTATTTTAAATCATCTTGTAACCCTTTTGAAGTCTGCTGAAAACCGATGTTATGAAGCATAATAATAACAATAAGCATATAAGCATAATAATAAACAAGTAGGCATGGTGACACTTAAGACAGGTTGGAAAACTCTGAACTGCACAATGTTGTCCTGCAGTGCACTGCAGTGGAAATCAAATTCTCATGTTGCCAAAAAGCTACAGTAATTATGAGCCATAATTAATCACCTCAGACCATGAGAGTGTGAGAATAACAAAACTCCATGTACATACACAATAAAAGTCAAGTGTGTCACCAACCTGCCCATAAAGTCATCTTTCTTCCCTGCATCTTTATCCCAGATGGTGATGTCAATGAAACCGCCCTGTTCATCATACAGGTGGAAGTCAAACTGCTCTCTCCACTGGGGGTTTAGTGTTTTTGGTATCGTCTGCACAGAAGAAACACACTTGATCAGAATTTGCCTTACATGAAAGAAAAAGTCCCAAATGAACAAGTAACTTGAATACAGCTCATGTGGACCCTACCTTACTTTTGTACTTTTGATGTCCCATTCTGAATTTGACATAAGGGTCACTTAAGCCATTGGCGTCCATAGGCTGGAGGTCATGGGCCTCGATGAGACTAATGCTAACGATGCCTCTCCACAGCTGAGCCTTCCTGTGAACGTCTGATAACCTCAGACTCTGATGCTGCAATGTGACACAAACACACACCCCCCCATACACACACTCACGTCAGGCAAGATCAAATCCAATGTGAAGAGAAAGTCAGTGAAATTAAAGCTGAACGGCAGACAATGTGTTTGTGGTCAAAAATGTGATGCAAAAATAGTGCGGCAACAAATTGCAGCAACATGGAAGACACATTTTTCGGGGACGTGATAGGACAACATACACACAGAGAATGCATGGCACTGCAAAGACAGAGACAAACTTTCCATGAGTAAAACATGACTATACACTAATTAGCAAAATTTTGGGGTCGGCAAGATTTTTAAACGTTTCTGAAAGACATCAGTAAAAAAACACAGTAAAAACAGTAAATAGTGTGAAATATTACTACAATTGAAAATACTGTAAATGTTTTTTTTTATTATTATTATTTTACTTTTAACATATATTAAAATGTAATTTATTCCTGTGACAGCAAAGCTGAATTTTTTGCATCATTACTCCAGTGTCATATGATCTTTCAGAAATCATTCTAATATGCTGATTTGCCACTCGAGAAACATTATTATCAATGTTGAAAGCAGTTGTGCTGATTAATGTTTTTGTGGAAACGTGATATATATTTTTTCAGGATTCTTTATGGATGATAAAGTATAAAGAATAGTGGTTCTGAGAATAGAAAGTACAATAGAACAGCATTTATTTGAAATAGAAATCTTTTGTAACATTACACTCTAAAAAATGCTGGTTTGTTTCAACCCAACTTTGGGTCAAATATGGACTAACCCAACTTTTGGGTTAAAAATGTAATGTAATAATTTAACCCAACGGTTGGGTTAGTCCATATTTGACCCAAAGTTGGGTTGAAACAACCCAGCATTTTTTAGAGTGTACACATGTCTTTACTGTCACGTTTGATCAATTTAATTCATCCTTGCTGAATAAAATCTAACTGACCCTAAACTTTTGAACAGCAATGTATAAAATAAACAGCAAAAATCTACTAAACCTATTCTAAGATCCAGTCTACATTATCTAATAGGGTGAATCTCATGAAAAGAAATGTTTAAGGTCATTTCACGACACTAAAAAAGTAAAGTAAAAATAAAATAAAAAAATTGCAGGATAAAAAATGAAGCCATTGTTTTCAAGAATAAATGAAGTACAACAAGTACTAAAATTAAATTAATTTTATGATTATTCATTTATGAATTACAAGTAATGAGAGATATAATTAGTAATATATCTATTTATTATGTAATAAATAATATATAGATTTTTTTTTTTTTTTGGAGTGAATTATAAACTGGGCAGTTTTTGATCGCCCAAGGACTCCAAAGCTTACAAACATATGCAGTCTTTTAGTATCTGGAAACTGAGGTCTGTTAACTTCAACTGAGCAAGACATTTGCCAAACAAACTATTTTAACATATATCTCTTTGCTTAATTTGGAGTCCTTATTAATGTGTTTCTTTTCTTAAAATTCATTTTATTAAACTCAGAGCAAACCTGTTCTGAAAAAACACACAGTTTTGATGTTAAAAGCAGGCAGCTAATGACATTCTCTCCAGATATTAGTGTGATACTCTGACTGTACACAACAACTGTAAGCTTACTCTTTTTGTGTGAGGGTTAACATGAGCAGAGCTCTAATGTGATCTTTGCCCATGAAGGCCGACCAAAAACAAGCAGCTCGTTTTGTTTTGATGTTGACTAACTGTGTCTAAAAAGGCTGCATTTCCTCAGTGAAATGATGGTTAAAACAGAAGAAAGTATAAAACCATGACGTAGAACTGGATGCAAGTACTAACAGCTGTGTTAGCATTCATTTTGTTCTTACATGCACTTAAAGGTGAAGTTTTTTTATATTCATATATCCTAGCAGAAGTCTTAATTTAAGAGATGTATCAATTACAAATCCCGCTTGATTTGCATCTCCAGAGCTCATCATTTACAGTATTTTGGAAATGAAAGATATATAGGGAGTATAAATAGAAGAAACACCCAAGTGTGCACCGCGAGCTGTGTAAAAGTAGTTATCGTAGTGCTGTTAAATTCCCGAGACGCAGCCAACATGGCCCACTTTGGAGCTTCAAAGGCTTGGGTGGGGTAAGCCTTTCAGCAGGACGTCCTTATCCACATGCTGGAGAGCCACTTTCATGTTTTGGGCCTCTCTGAAAGTTGGGCTCCAACATTAGCCAAAGCAAAACAGGAGTTACTTGACCACTGCTGGGAACATGCAGCTGAGAGCTGTGCAGTTTGTTCTCTTGAGTAGCACAAATCAATGCAACTAGGTTGTGTGTTAGTGTTAAACTGAGATCACTTAAAGACCACAAATTATCACTGAAACTTACACTTAGTAGACAACAGAAAGGTCTGCTGTACACATGCATGCATGAACCAGAGACAAAGAGAGTACATTACTCCCATCCCGGGCCAACATGCCACTTTCATACAAAACAATCCATTCACAACACAAGGAAGAAGAATATACAAAATATAAAATAAATAAAAACCTATAATAGAACGTCAACTTAAAGATTAATAGTGACATTGATGAGGAACAGCTTAACATTTAAAAAAATGTCGCAAACAAAAAACCACCACCACCATTAGAGTACCTGCTCTTTTGAGAATTCTTTGAAATATTTACTACTCAAATATTTTAGTGTTGTTTTAGTATTACTTATATATAATATATTATTATTTTAAAAATGTTTGAATTATTTTTATATTTTCAGTTTCATTTTAATGTAATATTTTGTTTTGCTTTTCTCATTTCATTGTTTTTTTTTATATTACTTTGTTGTTTAAATTTATGTTTATTTAAGATAAAAGTAATTTATGTTTTGGTTTTAGTCCAGTTTTATTTTATTTATTTACAGGTAGTGATTTAAGTGCTTCAACTTAAATTTATTTTAGTTACCAAGTTTTTGATCTGCTGTTCATATTTTATTTTATTTAAGCTTTATTTCAATTAACAAAAATGTGTTTAATGGTTTTTGTTTTAGTTAATGATAAAAACTCTAATATTTAATAAATATGTTATACAAAAATATCAAATTCAGAAACATTGTCACTTGGATGGATGGATAAAGCATTGAAATAAACAGCAACAAATAAAAATAAAAATAAAAAGTTATTGTGCACAGACCCACCACAAAAATCTACAATACCAAGAAATATAATAAAATAAAATAAAATAATCATGCTTCAAATGAGGCATTAAATATAAAAATAAAAAGTTATTGTGCACAGACCCACCACAAAAATCTACAATACCAAGAAATAAAATAAAATAAAATAAAATAATCATGCTTCAAATGAGGCATTAAATCGGGCAAAATATGCATAATTTTCATGGTAAGAAAAGAACTTTGTATACTCATAGCTTTACATATGCAAAATTACCAGGTTATAAAAGTGGTTGCTCTGATCACATCCTGTTTGTCTATAAAGCAATAAAGTGCGAAATCTCCTCAGGTAACACTGCAGAACATGCACCGTGCAGTCGATGCAATAAGAAGATGACAAAAACAAAGTATGCTTTATTTTCTCCATCAGTTGCTGCAATACACAAATGAAACTCCGGTGGCCCTGAATTTGTATCTGGAACGGATTTTTATGGCAAATTTCAGCCTTTAAGGCAAAACAAATTGGGGTCCTGCACTTGACAATGGTGCACTTTCTTATCTGTACACTAGATGGCAGCGTTTCTTACCATGTATATTGCAGCACATAGAAAATAAAGTCAGCAAAAGTCGATTTTACAACTGAAACAAAAAAAGTGAGGGTAAAAAAAAAATGTAATAAAAAAAGGAAAAAGGACTGGGAATCACGGCCCCCTTCAGTCTGAGCAGAGAACTGCAGAAGGCGGAGGATCAGTACAGGTGGGACATGCTGTTATTACCTTACTGGATCGTTTCCAGCTCCTTCTCATAAGCATGGTCTGTGAATGAGACATTATAAAGCGTTATAAAGCCACCCCTTGGTCTCTCTAACAGGGTGTCTATATTGCAGCACATAGAAAATAAAGTCAGCAAAAGCCGATTTTACAACTGAAACAAAAAAAGTGAGGGTAAAAAAAAAATTTAATAAAAAAAAGGAAAAAGGACTGGGAATCACGGCCCCCTTCAGTCTGAGCAGAGAACTGCAGAAGGCGGAGGATCAGTACAGGTGGGACATGCTGTTATTACCTTACTGGATCGTTTCCAGCCCCTTCTCATAAGCATGGTCTGTGAATGAGACATTATAAAGCGTTATAAAGCCACCCCTTGGTCTCTCTAACAGGGTGTCAGAGATGAACCTGACATCCTGTCTGAATACAATTCAGAAGAGTCAAGGGGTCAAAAGGAGGCAGCCCGGGGAAGCTATGGTTGGGGAGGAGCCATTAAAAGCTAATAAAAACACTAAATCACACAGAAACACAGAAAATGTTGTCATTCAAAGCTTTGTTAGTTCAGCAAGGATACACACACATACAAAAAAAACTATAGATAGGTGTTATAGTCACTGCATTATAGAGTAAGTAATTGTTGTTTAAGGTAAAAACTGATCCATTTTTTAATCAAAGAACTTAAAAAACAAAAGAAAAAGTCTATATTATGAATAGCATACTAACATAACACTCCACTATTTCTGCAGTATACTGTAGCATGTTTAATATGTGCAATGTGCTTCAACTTGACATTCCATTTCAGGTGTAGTAAAGGAACCAGAAATAATGTTTTATATTTTTAGCATTAATTTTACCCTTTCTCCACTCACTATTTGCTGTCAAAATACATATTATTATATACATGTTAATAAAAGAAGAGATTTTATTTTTTACGCAAAATTAGATTTGAAAACAAAATACCCATATTTATTTGTGATTATAACTCCACTTACTTACTAAACATGCAACATTAAGTCATGTGACAACAAAGTAGCATATTATTGCGCGATTTAACATTTAGCACTGCATTTTCATCCTGCTTCACAAATTTAATTTCTAAAGTTTATAAAAGAAGTATATAGTAGTATATGGTACTGTATGAAGTAAGCAGTATGCAAGCCCGAGCATTAACAATGTTAATGGTGCATTTGCTAGGGCACTAGCTGGCTAATGGATAACTATACTCATTTTCCTCTCATTGAAATTCTACCTGCCAACACTGAGCGTATTCTCTAGAGTCTAGACCAGTGTTTCCCAACCTTTTTTTAGTCGCGGCACCCTTTGGAAATTTTAACAAACTTGTGGCACCCTACAAAATTAATTTTGTCACAATATTTGAATTTCTAACTTCGATATCATCATTTGAAAAGTGTAGATATTCGGTACAACAGGGAAGAACTGCAGAATATAATGGCATACAGATTTTTTTTATATTATTAAAAAATGTTGTCCATCAATGGTGGTAATCAGTAGGCTAATTTCTAATGAAGAGACCAATTTATATGACAGATTTTAATGTAGGCTTTTATACATATGT
>NW_015547685.1:1064175-1073749 GCF_001515605.1 Sinocyclocheilus anshuiensis
TTTGCTGTTCCGATGAGCATGAACGGTATACGAGTGGAGCGACTGAGCGGAGCGCACACATAGAGCGGAATAATACGCAGAGCGTCACTCCACGTGAAAGTGAATCCTGAGCGGTGAACTAATTTTCGGCAGCCGAAATTTCGGTGCATCTCTAATTATTGGCGACATCAGAAATGGATATTATATAATAGATGCTTTTCTGAACATTTTAGCAATTTAAAAATATTAAAAAAGGATTTTTTACACGGCACCCCAGGGTGTCGCGGCACCCCGGTTGGGAAACACTGGTCTAGACAATCGATTTCTCTCAGATGTATGCAAAAGAAATCCTTTCCAGGTCAGACACTGGCTTTTATCCAGACCAGAGAACACATTTGTAGTCTTCTGTACTGCAATAAGATGGGTGACATAATATATGAAACCATATGAAACCCTATACTACTGTTCAAAAGTTTGAGTTGGAAAGATTTAAAATAAATAAATAAATAAAATAAAATACAAATAAAAAAACAGTAAAATTGTCAAATATTATTAGAATTGAATGTGTGCTTGCTGAAAAAAAAATCTTTAAAACAAACAAATCTTTACATTTTTTTGTGTAAATCAAAGAAAACTCACTGCTTCCCTGAAGTCTCCCTCTTTTGGAATAAGTGTGACTGCCAGTTCCAGTGAACCCAGGTCATGGTTGGGATAGTGGGGATCTTTGAGGTCAAGGGTCACATCCAAGGTCCTAAAAGGGAGAGAGAACCTACAGTATGAACAACCAAAATCCTGCCATGATCAATCATTATGTGTTCTACATTTCTTACAACAGCATTCATGTGTTTGTACATATTTATAAACACTAGAGGGCAGCAGTGTAAATTAATTGATATTGTGACACTTGAGATTGTGTTTCAGATGCGTCAATGTGTCACAAAGCATCAGAGGACCTTTGGTGCTCCAGGGACTCTAAATAGAGATATGCAGAGCCCATAAAATCATCCTGCAGCCCAAAGTCATAGTCAAAGACCTGCAGAAGAAAGAAAACACCCGGAAATAAGGCATGTCATTTCACACAACAAAGAACAGAAGCAGGAGTTACTGTGACTGTAAAGCCAGCATACAGTAGATTTATCATGTACCTTCACATAGAGCGGCTCTCTCAAACTTTCCACCAGCAGACTGACTTTCTCATCCCATACTGGGTTCAGGTTTTTGTGGATTGTTTTGCTGCGGAAAACCTCTTTTCCTGCGATCTTAAACTTCACATATGGGTCACTGGTCCCTGTGAATACATCAAGAAACACAAACATTTGTTGACTGTTTTTCAAAAATAAACAGTAGCAAATAACGTGTTTTTTCTTCTATAAAACTAGAACATGGTGTTATATGACCAGCTTAGTTTATAAAAAGCAGCATTTTGGAAACCCTTTAAAGATACTGCAAAACAATGACAAAACTTTACTGAGAAAATTAATTGGAATAGAATTGGCATTTTCTACTCAATTCCAAATTCTACACAGCCCTTCTGGTAACTACTTAAAATCTACATCATCTAGCTATTAAACAGTCTCAGACTGAGATTATGCAAAAAATGATTATTTTTGACAACAACAAACACATACTGTTGCTCATATGCACATATTCATTATCTCTGTCTCTTTCTCTTGCTGAAGGGCTTTTTCTTTCTCATGGAGTAGTTGTCTACAGTGTTTATAAATGGGTCTGAAATAGACTTGGGTCACGTGACCTTAACTGTCAGCTCTTATTGGCTCAAGCACTAAAATTACATGAGTGTGCTGTGTGAAGCCAAGGGCAGACCGAATACAGTGAGCACAACCATAAACAAACAAATACACTAATGGTTAATAATCAACATGACAGAGCCTCATTATATACCCTAAGCAATTAACATGACTCAACAGAAAGAACAACTACAGAGCATATTATAACACTGAATGTGTGTGAATGTGATATTCCACAATGTTAATACATGAAGAGTGTCTAAGTGACTTGGCTTCTGAAATTGCCAAAGCAAACATCCTGACATTCGACTCAGTTCAAAATAGTACAGTTTCCAAAGGAGAGCACTAGATGTCACTGTTTGTTCAGTGGAAAATCTGCACAGCACCCTGCATGTCACCTGACCTGCTCTATCTGCAGTGGATCAGGGACTATTATAGTATTTTGAGACATGAAGAAGCATAGCATAATATCTACCAGATCACCATCTGACAAATTGAGAAAGGTATGTGGTTTAATATAAAAATATGGCATCATTCTTTACAAACAGAAGCAACATGAACATTTATAAGCGTTTTAAATTAATAAATAAGCATTTGTATTGAAAATTAACCAAAATGCTGAAAATACTCAAATTCAAGAAAATATTTATATGCAAATGATGCTGTAACAATTGTAAGTAACATTCTGTGCACAACATGCAACAAATAAATGGACAATAACAGTCTGTTGTGCCAAACCACAGTAAACACGTTCTGAATGAAGCAATTCTAATAAGCGATACTTTAGATCTCATTACGTTGACAAAGACAAACATCAATGCCAGGGGAAATGTCAATATTCTGACTAAATGAAGTGTTGGGTTTAGGGGAAATCAACCACATAATGATTAAATTCAGCTCACGTTCTGCTCTGCAGAAACCTCAGTGTCCCTATGCAGACGCACGATCCAGTGTCAGCAATAAACAGAGTGAATGTGATGCTACATTAGTATACGATAGCTTTGTGTGAGAAAAATTCAAGTTGACGTAGCTCACAAATCTTATACATATTCAAATTTGACGCATTGTTATTAATGTACCAATGACACATTATTAGAATATACTGTAATGTATGCGGAGAAGAATGAGATCTCAAGCAGATGAGATTATTGGTGTAGGTATAATGACTTAAATATATCTTTGTGTTCCTCACATAAAGGTACTGAATGACTTCAGAAGACCAAATCGCACCAAGACACATATCAAAGTTGTATAGTACGTTTGTCATTTTTGGAAGCCACTTTTATTCACTTTCATTGTATAGTAATAATAATAATGGAAGCCAGTGGGATCTGAAACTGTTTGGTTTCCAACATTCTTCATAACATCTCCTTTTATGTTCCACAGAAGAAAGAAAATCAAAGAGGTTTGGAACAACATGTGAGAAAATGATTTTTGGGTGAACCATCCCTTTCTCGCAGTATTTGTCTAGGTATCTACATGCACACACTCATCTCCAAACTGAAATACATGATACAAGTAAGAAAAGTGTTGGTGTGGGCATGTTAGCAGTGGCAAACGACAGTTCTATATACTATCACTTCACTTGCATCAGCTCACTGGCAGGGAATCCCCATTAAACACCTCTGCAGTGTTACTCTCAGTGCCCATCATAATCTATCAGCCTCTGAGGGAAGCCTCTGTAATGTCATTAGATCAGTGCTGAGACATTTAGTACGGTAATCAAACATGCTCCTGTAGATCAGTATCACAGCATGCTGCACGCTCAGCACTGACACTGGGTTTTGAAATTTATATAGTATTTATATAAATTTATATAATTTATATTTATATAAATATTCTTATTCATTTCACATCATAATTTTTCTTTGTTTTATATTTAAATAAATTTAAATTAAATAGAAAAATAAATAAAACACAGATTTTCAATGCCTCCGACTTTTTTTAGCAGAACTGTAACATGATGCACAGAATATTGCAGAACAAAAAATAATAAATAAATAAAAAGAGAGAGAGAGAAGGGGGTGGGGGAATCCTTCTTTGCAGCACTGAACAGTATATATGAAAATTCTGACTGTCTGTGATGGAAAAAAGCTTTGGGGGAAAAAATGCTGACACAACCTGTGGGTCTGATGTATGCCACATCTCTGCCCTTGACAGCCATCTGCAGGAGAGCGTTCAGCATTATAGGAACTGAAAGACATTTATCATTAATCTGAGTAAACCCAGTAAAATATGTGGTCAGGAATAATTTCTCATCAGCCACAATGAAAAATAGACAGAATGGGGGAATTTCCCTATGTACATTCCCCATCGCATTAATCAAACTGCCCTCCACAACACTTGAGTGAGCTGGAAGTAGTGTGCTCTGTTCACAGAAGGATCAATAGATAGCTTGAATGAGTGAGGAACTGCGTTTGACTGCAGGGTCATAGTGTGCCGAGCAGTGAGCGATTCCTCCTCTACCCTATATATATATAGTCTGGCAAGCATGTGATGAGTGTTTGACTAAATTCACACACTTTATAATGTTGGCATAGAGACTGTGTTCAGTCATCAACCTCTGCCTTACTTCTGCAGCCATCTAACACTCCCAGTCACAAATAAAACTGCAGAGTGAGTGGAGTTGCCTTTGCCAGCAATGACGAAACATTCTGACAAACTGGCACTGAGGGCCTGGCTGGCAGCCATTTCAATTGAGCTGTACTTTTATACAGTAGACTACAAGACAAATGTCATGTCTGTTTTAGTGGCCAACAAATTGTGGCCATTTCAAGAAAAGCACAGTTGTCATAAAAGCAGCTACTAAGCACCACTATACAGAGAAAGCAGACCTTACTATAAATCTATTTCTTTGCATGAATGGCCATATATGCCATGTAGCCACCAAGGGGCAGTGTGATGTTGATAATGTGATATATTCTCTCTCCACTATCTTGTTCTTTTTTCAGAAAGCAGGTTATGTTCATGGATAAGTAAATGGATAGCCTCAACTTTCAGTTCCAAAAAGGAGGTAACGTTCAGGGTATGTAAGTAGCCATATTAACTTCTCAACAGCATGCTCCAGAGAATAATCATAATATAAAGCAATTTTTTTATTTTATTCAAAACTTTATTTTATTGTTTTTATTTTTATTTATTTATTAGCAACAGGATTATTTCTATATAACACAGACTGTTTATTTATTCATTTTTTTTATTTAGCATCAATCATGCAGTATAAGTCTTGTTCACTGTAATAAAGAAAACTTATGAAATTTTAAAGATTAAAATATAAAATGACAAAATTATTGCACAACCATCCAGTAATTGATGGCATGTAGTGCAAATGTAAATCGCCATTAAACAAAAGAAGAAAAAAGTTTTGTTTTGTTTTTGACATTGTACCATGGTAATGGTAGGGCTTTTTAGACATGGTACCATATTAAAAACATGTGTTGTTGGACGTGCATATTCTTTAAGCACCATAAAGTAGCACATAAATTCTATGGAACAGTACATGAATGGTTTTATGAGGGTCATCAACATTGTGACTGTCCATTAGCAATATTATTTAGTAGTACACTCTTAAAAATAAAGGTGATTCAAAAGGTTCTTCACAGCGATGCAATAGAAGAACCATTTTTGGCTCCACAAAGAACCATTCAGTCAAAGGTTCTTTAAAGAACCATCTCTTTCTTACCCTTTTATAATCTGAAGAACCTTCTTTCACCACAAAGAACCTTTTGTGAAACAGAAAGGTTCTTCAGATGTTAAAGGTTCTTTATGGAACCATTTAGACAAAAAGGTTCTTCTATGGCATCGTGAAGCACCTTTATTTTTAAGAAGTTCAAGAAAATGTTATATTAAAAAATGGATCTTTTTCTTCAAGCTAACTGAGCTTTCTTGTGTTATTGATGATCAGTTAAAGCTGTAATTTGAGGTGGAGATACAATATCCTGCAGTAATTTCCTTTCATGAGCTCAGAGACCAAGCACTGATGAAATCTTGATGGAAGTCATTTGATTTCCCACAGAATCCATCCATGCAATAGTTTGTGTAAAATTTAAAGCACGACATGAATGATGGTCTGAAATCTCTCAGTCTCAAAACAGACCCACAATCCTACTGTGTCCCCCAGGATCAGTGTGTGCCAGCATCCTCTTATTGCTTGTTGAAAGCGCCCACCAACAGTCAGTAAGCTCTGATGTATCAACAAATAATAAGTGGGCCATTGTGACACAGGTCATACCTCAACATATTCTGCCAACCAACAACACATGACTCAGTGTGAGACCACAGAACGGATGATCAATGATGGTAAAGCAATCACACCCTAGAAACCACACAGTAACAGAAAAGGAAAATACCACTCACATTTTCCTCAGAATATAAAAAAAACGTTTTAATCATTAAATGAATAGTTGGTTCCATCATTACAATGGTAATTGACTGAAAAAATAATTACTCACCCTTAGGCCATCCAAGATGTAGATGAGTTTGTTTCTTCATCGGAACAGATTTGGAGAAATTTAGCATTACATCACTTGTTCACCAATGGATCCTCTGTAGTGAATGGGTGCCGACAGAATGAAAGTTCAAACTAACTTAATCCATGTTCATAATCCATAATAACGTTTCCTCCAGTGAAAAAGTCCATCCTTTGTTGTCCTCTCACATCAAAATGACTCATTTATGACTTATTTGTTTTTGACTGATTTTGCTTGTAAACAATGCTTGATCTGTGCACCCTTTTCTCCTGATTCAGAGGACACAACTTTTTCATTGGAAAAAGCAAAATTAGGAATAGAGGACTCATATTTTAGCTGGAAGCAACGGTTTAAAATTAAAAACATCTTGATAGTTTGTTTATTACAAAAATGCAGTTGTGTAGATTTCTTGTGGATTACTGTGATGTCTTTTTCAGCTGTTTGGACTCTCATTCTGATGGCACCCATTCACTAAAAACCCCCACCAAAATAAACACCTGTGGATGCCTTTAGGACAAGACTGGGTGAGACGAAATTCATTTTCTTCCTGTATGCAAAACAATCACAGGCTGTATTATGTAATTAGAAAAAGGCTTCTCTGTTGCATATCCATAATTACCCTCCCAAAAATCACAACGGGCCAATAACGTTTTTTTTTTTTTTTTTTTTAAAGGTCATTTAATAATGCACACAGAGTCATAATTAAGCTAAATTATTCAATCTGATTTCCCAGAGCTCTGACTGATTGCTGTCATTGGCAGGAAATTGCACTCAGGCACTGAGACAGCTCCATCTCCTTCAGCAGACCTACTTACCACTGGCCCTCTGGGGCTCTGTGATGGCACAGACTTCCAGCCCTGTCACTCACTACACCCATTCTGTACACATTAGGGCCTTTAAGTGATACCCTCGATGTGGAGAAAAAAATAATAAAACAAAAGGGTCTGATAACAGGTTACAGAGACAAAGTGAGCAATATGATGGCCACTATGAAGCCAAGGGGAGCTTTTCAGTCTTATGTGAATGTAAATATTATTATAGGTACACTAAAAGTGCACAAAAAGTGCATTAAAAGCAGTTTTATTTTACATGGAGCCACTCACCTCATGAGGGTCAACATAATAAGATCACATGACTAGTCAGAAGGATAATACTTTCTTTTGGCAACCTCCCTATTTTCTGAACTTTTTGGACAGAATAATCATGGCTTATGCTGAACAGCACATTTTCACCATGGCACAGTGATGCAACATCCACACCACAAGGTGGCCAGCATGACTTATCAGGAAATACTTTACAATAAGGTTTCATTTGTTAACATTGTTGTGCATTAGGTAATATTAACAATGAAAATTTTTATGCTTTTATCGAAAGCAACTTGTGAATTCTTAATTCATGCTCATTAATAATAACGTTATAATCATTGAAATATCAGTATATGCAAAACTTAACACCATGATTAATAATAAATGCTGTAAAATTATTGGTACAAAATGGTATATATATATATATATATATATATATACACACACACATACACACACAGAGTGGGTATAGGAAAGAATTATCCCCTTTTAAAATAACCATTTAATTTCTTAATTTCAGCCTGAAATGAAGACGAACAGTTTTTGTTTTATCCAGCTGTATTTACTCAGTGCAACTTATAACATCCAAGTGAAAGATGTAACACCAACATGTCAGAAAAAAAGAAAAAAAAGAAACAATCACTGAAATGTATGTGTTATATCTGTCACTTGGATGTTATAAGTTGCACTAAGTAAATACAGCTGGATAAAACAAAAACTGTCCGTTCGTCTTCTACATGACAGAAAACATGCAGTAGACTGTAGACAACAGATTTTTCAGCAAATCATGTTAAATTAGAGGCCTTAGAATTGTTGTGTTAAATATGATACAGTAGGCTTTATGGGGTTATATTCTCAACATATTCAGTTATACTGAGTAATTTGATCTATAATATACTTCAAATAAAATACGTCAAACTCCTGCCTCTTTGTAGTTTTTTTTTTTTTTTTTTTTTTTTATAGGAACAAGAGCTAAACTCTAGCCAAGCCTTTTATTACGAACCAATGCACTGAGCCCCCAAAAAGAGAGACACATAAGAGATTTGAAGTGTAAAACTCTTGCCATATCTAATAAATGTAATAAAAAAGTTTGAGGTTTTATGTGAGATATGTCTTTTTCCATTTTCTTTCTCTAAAATATGAGACGGTCCACAGGCCGGGTTCAGATTGGCTGTCAGGCGTCTGGATATTTAAAAAACAGTGCTGAAGAAAAGAAGCCTTTCAATAGCACATAGAAACAGAAGAGAGATGTGGTCAATACATCTCCAGCACACTCCATTACCCAGCATGCCCCACGACAGCAATGGATTGATGACTGCAGCAGTTTCTAGTCTGGTGCTCGCCTGCTCAAGTTTGTATGTTTGTGTGAGTGTGTGAATGCAGCTATAACAGCATGCAGCTGTGAATTCAGTCCACACGCTTTAATGCAGATCTAATGCAGCATATCTATACTTGACAACACTAGGCTAAAAAACTAAAATATACTCTACCATTCAAAAGTGTGAGGTCAGTGAGATTTTCTTAAATGTTTTTGATAGAAGTCTCATATGCTCACTGAGGTGCCTTTTATTTGATCAAAAATACAGTAAAAACTAATATTGTGAAATATTATTACAATTTAAAATAAATGTTTTCTATTTTAATATATTTTAAAATATACATTTCTTTAAAAAAAAATCTCACTAAACCCAAATGCTTGAACGGTACTGTATATAAACATATAAACATACACTTTTCCTATTTTCTTTCCTTCTGTAGCTCTCATTTTTCACAAACATATCATATTTAAAACTAGCGGTTAGGACAAATGTGACAACTAATGCCGTTTAGCGCCACTGATGTCAAGCATGCCACAGTGCATTTCCATATGATATGGGCTATGGTTGGAGGACAACCATTTTTATGCAAATAATGAGCTGCAGAAACTCACAAGCTGTATGGACTATTTTTAGAGTTTTTTTTATCTTTGTTGTTCTTTTATTTGTAGCTTGACAGCACCTGGTCAGTGTTCATTTGGGTTTGGGATAACATGAGAGTGACTACGTATCATTTAAAGGAATAGTCTACATAAAGATAACTGACAGCATAATGCAGTAAATTTGACTAGTCCCTTAATTCCTGTAGGTGCATTTTGCTTCATTACATTAAAAGAGCTCATATTAAAACCAAGCAGTTTAGCAAATTGGTGACAAACAGATTTGTTTGTTTGTTAGATTATGTCCATGCAAAGGAGTAATAAATGCAATGATTTGAGTGTGTGTGTGTGTGTGTGTGTGTGTGTGTGTGTGTGTGT
>NW_015547685.1:1073759-1092270 GCF_001515605.1 Sinocyclocheilus anshuiensis
AAGCTACCAAGACAGAAAATGCAAATGTTAAGTCCAGAAACGTTGCAGTATAATGAGCTATAATAGTAGAGGAAGGAGTGTGCGTGTGTGGTTTCATAAAATCAACCCCTTCTCTCATTAGCTCAACACACTACATCTAATATTGCAAACACGAGACAAATCCACTAACGTTGTAGATGCATCTTCAGAGTCTCGAGCCTGTGAAACATTCTGCAATACCAGTAACCATCACTCAGCAGGAGTGGTCATTTTCTGATTAATCTCACACATTACATTTACAATTCTGCAATAACTGAGCTGCTGGACTGTAAAAACCTCAACTAGAGGCGCTTTGCATGTTGTTCACTTCCACCAGACATACACACCATCAGATCATTAACAGATGCTGACAGATGGATTTCAATGCCAGAGAAAGACAACAGGAAACATCCCTGATGTTATAATTCTGGATCAGTTTCTGCCAAGCTGTCCACGCCATCCTAACAAACACACAAAATCATCTGTAACTCAAGGTTAAAACAAGCAGAACACAGAGTCTGCAACCTAAAAGAAAACAGACTCAAGAACTCAACACTCTCATTCATCACTGCTGCCGCTGTTTGTCTTCTTCACACATGCTGTTCTCAGAGCATGTCTGTTTCTTTCTGACAGTGAAATGAGAGGAATGTGTCATAATACAGACAGTATAACTACACTACCTGTCTCTAAAAAGTGCATTTCTCCTATATCTAATTGTAGTATAGTACGTCTTTCAAAATTTCTGCACAAAAAATAAAACAGATTTTGGTTAGTACTGCCAATACTTGGATATTTACTAATATTTAAAGGGGTCATATAATGTTGCTATATAGAACATTATTTTGTGTATTTGGTGTAATGAAATGTTTATGCGGTTTAAGGTTCAAAAAACACATTATTTTCCACATACTGTACATTATTGTTTCTGCAGCATACATTTCTGTGGCCCGTGCTTGAGCAGAAAGCTGCAAAAACCATAGAGCATGTGGAAATCCTTTAATAAAGCACATCCTGTTTAATTAGACTGAATACACACAGTGGAAATGGGAAGCAGCAGTGGTCACCGACTTGTAGAGAGTGCCGGTTCGGTGCTCAATAAACATGCTAATTTCACGTCCGTGTCTAGATTAATTGAGTTAATCATAGAGATGATGATAAACATTGGAATGCTAATTTATTCAAGTCAATGCAGAAGCCAGATAAAACAGAGAAATGTTTGCATTTGAAAGCAAAACTTGCAAAATGTTATGCCAAGTATAATTTTAGCTATTCAAATTTCAAACAATACATGGAGGAATCATTTTAATCTCAGCTGTGTATTCTATTATTGTTGGAGGAAAGCGTGAGATTACTCAGGATTTCTCTCAAGGGAGCGTATGACTGACTGTATGACTCACACAGAGCAGAACCTCAAGTCTCGAGGGCAGGTGAGCTGCTGGTCTTTGCTCATTATTTTAGCATGTGTCTCTATTTGGGTGAGTCAAAAAGAGAGAGAGACAGAGGGCGTATGAACAGATCTGCTGCACCATCCATCAGCCCCTAATGAGACCATTACTGCTCCAGCCTGTCCCTCTGCCATTCAAAAGCACTAATGCCCGTCCTCTCACATGACACCAGAGCAGGTCTGGAGTACTGGGCAGGAATGTAGAGTCATCCTCTGGTGAGCTCAAGGCTCTGCTGTTGTCTGCTGAGATACACATGAGTCAAAGTGACCAGAGCAGAAGATCTATTTAGCCTTGAATATTTCTGTTTGTTCACTCTGCAAATTTTATCTCTCAGATTTAGAAAACATTTCATGTTAGCAGAACAAAAAGAGGGCGCTAGAGATTCAAACTATGATTTAAACAATGAATATTGACTATGATTTTGCTTGAGGTGTGAAATTAAAATGGTAGCTTATACAAAAAAAGAAGGATTCTGTCATCATATACTCACCTTCATGTTGTTTCAACCCTGTCCCAATATTCTTCAAAACATCTTTTATATTCCACAGAAGAAAGTAAGTCATACAGGTTTTAAATGACACGAGGACAAGTAAATAATGACCGTTTTCATTTTGGGGTGAACTACCCTTTAAGTAACATGATGAATATCACATGCTTTATATACAGTGGGTACGGAAAGTATTCAGACCCCCTTCAATTTTTCACTCTTTGTTATATTGCAGCCATTTGCTAAAATCATTTAAGTTAATTTTTTTTCCTCATTAATGTACACACAGCACCCCATATTGACAGAAAAACACAGAATCGTTGACATTTTTGCAGATTTATTAAAAAAGAAAAACTGAAATATCACATGGTCCTAAGTATTCAGACCCTTTGCTCAGTATTTAGTAGAAGCACCCTTTTGATCTAATACAGCCATGAGTCTTTTTGGGAAATATATCATGATGAATATCATGCTTTTTTTTGTCCATTCAGTTTCCTAAAGTATGAGTCAATAGGCTAATTTAGATCCAAAAATGTGTCAAATTTATTTACATCATTACATAAAATATATTTTACAAATGTCTCTATGTGGTACTTATAAAGAATTAAAATGTTATTATAATTCTATCTATCTATCTATCTAGCATAAATTGTTAAAATGATTCCTTTCACAGGAAAAATCCAGAGCAAATTAAATTGTCAAATTCTTATTAAAAAATAATTTTAATATAAAAAATATGGGGGAAAATTAAAACAAATTAAATACCAAACACTGATTTTTTTTATTTAATTTGTCATATTTGTGGAGATATTCATTCAATATTTAAAAATACATTATTTTATATCAATTTTAAAAAAGTAAAATATAAAAATCGTATTTCTTTCTTTTCTTTTTTTTTTTTTTTTTGACTTTTGGTGAACCTACAAATGATTTAGTAACTACTTTGAATAAAACAAGTTCATTTAAATATTACCTACAGGGCACATTTTTGAGAGTGAATTTTGGGTGGCAAAATGCTGCAATACAAAAGGAGCTCACCAGAACCTCAGCAATCTGGAAAATGCAAATTACACAGGGGAAAAAAAAAACAGTTATATGTGGCGAAGAGGGCACATACCTCCCCTGTCCCTGATGGCCAGATTATTGCCCTTCTTCAACACAATGTCCAGCTGATACATTCCTGGCTTTGACGGGAGAGGAAGTTCTTCATTACTTGGCTCCACAATATTGATACCCTACAGGACGAGAGGAAACAGTGAGGTGGTCAGACAGGCCTACATACACACTGCACTAAGATTTCAAGCACATACTTCAGGGAATCTATATCCAGTTTATTGCTTAATGTTATGACAACTTAAAACATGAAGTGTTGGTACATCAGCTCCTCCCACCAATATAGCGCAGCTCAATAGAATAGTAATAGCTCTACTGATACGGCAGCAGAGAGAACAAAGGACGTTTGCATTTCACTCTGCCTTCACAGTTACATAATCACTCTGCCTCTACAATCTCAAATCCAGACTTCACAACCTTGAGATGTTCAAAAGAGCCACCGTCTTTGCTTGCCTTCCCTTCTGAGAAACTTCAGGCTATAGTTCTGTGAAGGTCTGGAAATGTTAATTCTCTGCTAATGTTGTTGTAAGGAGACTATTTAACAGTTATCCTGCCTCTGAGCAGGTCATCAGACCTTGACAAAGTATCAAAGAGCAACATTAAAACCAGATTACACTGCAACAGAAGATAGAATGCTAATTTCCTGAAGACTGTAGGGCTAACCATTAGCAGCTGTTTGATTTGCACAGTTTTTTTTTCCTTATTAAACATGGAGCTAGTTTTTTACTCAGCAAGAACTTATTATCTAAAGCTCCTCGGTTTCCAGTATTTACCACTGAGACAGTCTGCCTCTATCCGTCTTCACTATAGTACATACCCTGCACTATCACAGGCATATGAAATCTGCACCTTTATATTAAAAGAACAAAGAACTCTGAAAACGTCCATTAAAGCGCTGTCACCAGTTTCTTGTAATAAGAAATAAGCAGTGTAGTGTACTGTGGGGTGTATGCTAATAATGTATGACTCAAGGAAATATTAGTGCACAGTAGTAAATTACTACTGCTTTATACCCTCATAGGACTTCGGGGACAGTTTGTCGTGACTTGGCAGTAATTCTTAAAGCATGTACACCCACACACACTTGTGCTTCTAAACACCAATACACACACACTAGCATTCACAATATGACTGTTGGAATAGAATAGAATAGAATCCTGGTAACGTGGTAAATTAGCCAATAAGCAGCAAAAGGGTTAACTACTCTAAACTGTTCACAAACGTATCATAACATAAGGGTAAATGAGGAAGAGGAGACAAAGCAAAATGAAAAGGAGAGACACAAAGTATGTCTAATTCACCCAGTCCTACTACATATTGCACTCGAATCAGTGCAGAAACAAAAACATTCATCTACTCGCTGCCAACAGGAATTTATTTCCTTTTTTTTTTTTTTTCGCTTCATAAGGAGTTCATCTTGAATAAAACAGCACCCTGACACTGTCACTCAATAAACACTGTTTATTATTCAGTCTTAAAGAATGACAAAGAAGTTTGGAAAGTAATTGTGCCCTCAGGTCCCTGTTATTGTTGCGTTTGAAAATTTCATTTCAGTTTCAATTTGCTCATTATGACAGATTTTTAGCGTCTAGCCATAGTTGGCTTCAGGAGCATTAGGGATATGAGACAAACAGGGGCATCATTAAAAGATTCACATAAGGAAGTTTCAAGTCATCAAGGAAGTCATTATCTATTATTAATCATTAAACAATGACAGAGCTCAACACTACTTTTAAATTATTTATGTAATGTTATAAAGCAGAACATAGTTGGATACATTAATTGTTTCATTTATTATCCACTGCAAATGGACATGACTGAATTTGCACATGAAAATGTGGACTTACAATATTATGATTCACAGTATAGTGCAAAAAAATTAATTTTTCAAAACAGACTGATCTCCTTCTGAGAATTAAATCTACGTGTTTCTATTGTGTAATCTCTTTTTTATTTTTTAAATCACACACACAAATATTAAATACAGTATTACATGAAATCCCTCTTTATTATGTCTCCAAATAATCCAGAAAATATGCTTTATTCATTTTACATCATAACATTTATGTAATTTACAGTACAAAAGCAGAAATGTGTTTCTCTAGGTTTAAAATGTTTTTTTTGAATCCTAGATTATTTAGTCCTTTAGTAGATGTGTTTGGCAGTTTAATGTAGACATTGGCATATACATACATTTCAGCTTATTATTTATCATAACATTTGGCCCATTAATTCCTAAGGTCAGTCTTCATTATTAGCTGACACACCTGTGGGTTTCTGCTGAGAACATCATTTAATAGAGACACTCATGATTCCAGTCTAACCTTTGGATGATACAGATGTCCATATAAGTCACACCTCTGGACTGCATCTCTCTGAATGAGCCGCCTCAAACAACCTTCTGCCATAACGTTCAAATGTGCTGCTACTTTAATACACCTACTTATCACCCCGCAGTAGATTCTGACCTGAAATATATGAACATAACGCTCTTTCCTAAATGCAAACATCAGGTGACACAGCTGTGTCCATTTGCATGATCTAATAAGCTTCTTTTTCTGATTTTAGAGTAACCCGATATGACAATAATTCAAAATCAACTGAAACTGTCAATGAAATCTATACGTAGGTGTGTGTTTGTAATGCTGTCTGAACAGGCCAGAACAAACTCTACAGCGGTTATAACACCATACTTTATCATAATTTACTGATAATTATATTGCTAGACTATTGTTGCAGTCTGAGAGGCAGTAAATTGATTCCTCTTGCATCTATTGTTTATGTACACAAAACACATTACTCACAATAATTGTCATTAATACTAGTCAATAATTGTCAAGAACAGCTACCAAATAAAAATGTACTAAATATTTACTAAGGTAAACAAAAGCTCTTTCTCCTACCTTTTGCTTATGTCTCTCCAGTGTCAGAAAGCATTTAGCAGAACTGATCAGAGCTTTGCATAATAAGCGTCTCTCATGAATAAGTGATGACTGTGATGAAGTTTCAGCCTTACATAAAGAGCTTATACATACCAGGATATAGGATATTCCATTCCACAGGTATATGGACAATATTTCACTGGACAGATGGCTCGGGTAAGAGAGAGGTCAGAAGTGTCAGAAGGAAAGTACAAAGGACACTGTTTTTGACAAGCACACACTCAGAGCTGAATGTATAACTGTCTGTGGTAATCAAAATACATTTATAATTAATAGATTCCAATTCTGATATCAGTATTTCTTTTGGAGTGCTGTATGGTATTAAAAACGTATCTGTTTTAATGGCTATGGCAATTATTTTGACAGTATTCTTCAGGCCTAACTTATTACGAGAATAACTTAAGAGACGATGATGATGTCATGTTTTCCCCCAAAATAACCATTGCAGGTCAAATAAATAAATGAAACAATTTCTCATTTAATAGTTTTTTTTTAAATGGATATGACAATTATTTTGACATAATAATTAATTTTTATATATTATAATTTAGACATTATTATGAGAAAAATGAGAAGAATTTATTCTGCATACCAGGAAACAAAAATGTTCCAAAACACATCCAAAATTAGATTAGGCCCCATCCACACGGAGACGCGTTTAGCTGTATACGCATAAATTTTGTATCGTATAGGCGTTTCGTCCACACGGATCCGGCGTTTTGGGAGAGTATAGGCGTTTCGTCCACGCGGATGCGGCGTTTTGGGAGAGTGAACGGGTCCCAGAGTGGATAAATCTGAAACTGCCACCCTTGCGTTTTCGTGTGGCGTGGTTTCGTGTGGACTCGGATATATCTTGAGACAAGGGGAAAAAAAGATTGGATCGGGAAAGCTCTGGCTTCGTGTGGAGTCATCACCCCTGAATACCTGAGCTGACTATCTGGTAAAAGTTTAATAACACTGATGACTGATGTGAAATATGTGAATAGATGGGTGCTTCTTCATAGAGGTATTTTCCATTGTACGGCAGTTCATCACAGTGCTATCTGGACACATACGGTGGATTATGTATAGGTGCAGCAGCATAAAATAATAGTTGTGCTCTTATTTGACTACGGATGACAGATTTGTTTATTTCCACGCATTGCAGGTGGCAAGAGATAAATTGCATTTGCATTGGTGTCTTTTTTTAAAGGTTAGCGAGGAGAGGTTCAGATGTAGGTTATGGTAATGCAGGTGTACAGAGACCTGAAATACACACATGGGATAGGCCTACTTCACCCGAAATGAAAATTCTGTCGTCATTTATTGACGGTCATTTTGTTTCAAACCTGTATGATGTTATTTCCTCTATGGAACACCAAAGGAAAAGCACACATGAAAATGAATAATGACCACAGCTGTCAAGCTCCAAATTGGATGTGCTATATTCCAAATTTTCTGAAGCCATATGATAACTTTGTGTGAACAGACCTCAAAATAAGAGGTTTTTCACTGACAATCTTCTCTTTTCATTCACTAAAGCTCTCAAATCTGATTAACATTTGCATATTCAAATATTGCGCATCAAGATGTGTCACGCCAGGTTAGACATCAGTAAAGCAGTACTGGTTCTTGTGTGTCCTGTAACAGATTATGACATTGCAAATTTTATTATATACAAAACACACAAAGCTATCAAATGACTTCACAAGACTTTTAATAAAGTGTTTGTCATATGGGCTACTTTCATGGCACATTTATGTGGCATTTTTGATATTTTACTTAACAGGCCCTGGTCATCATTTTCTTTTATTGTATGGAAAAGAGCAGCATGAACATCCTACATCCTTTACTGTTGTACAGTAAAACAAAAATCACATGAAGGTGACTGAATAAAGTCAAGAATTTTTGGGTTAACTGTTCCTTTACTTAAGACACTATTCACACAAAAAAATCAATTATGTCATAAAAATTATAAAAAGAAAAGAATAAAAGCAACAACATGGCTCCAACAACATACTCTTTCGTTTTCCACTGTGTGGGGAAGATTCAATAAAAGTGAAACATATCAAACTCTGGACATTACTGGACTGTCTCCATAATTCTGTCTGACTACCGGGATTGATAATGTGGCTGAAATATAGGCCTAATCAACATCTCTAATAGCGTGACAGGCTGCCATATGACTAAGAGCTTTGGATAACAACAAATGTGTCATGGGCCATTACAGTAATGTAAAGTTGCCATACACTAAAACAATGACAATGCAAACACTCATAGATCTGTTTTAAGATAGAAAGAAATAAAATGCCAATACAATGGTACTTTGATATATGCCACAGTACTGAATCATTCCCATAATCACTCAAAAAGTATTTAGGCCTAAATTTAAAATGGATGTCATAGAAATGCATATAAAATGTCCATCCATTTGGATTACACTGTATTAACATTAACCAGGGGTGTCCAATCCTGCTCCTGGAGGGCCAGAGACCTTCAGCATTCAGCTCCAACACACTTGCCTAGAAGTTTCTAGTGAGTTTGAAGACCTTTATTAGTTGGTTCAAGTGTGTTTAATTAGGGTTGGAGCAAAACTCTGCAGGATAGTGGCCCTCCAGGAACAGGTTCAGACACCCCTGACATAAACAAACTAAAAAAACGTCATGTGATGCATATTTGTCACTCATACATAAGTAAAACAGGTAAGAAACAGCTAGGTAAGAGGTTTGAGACAGCACTACTAAACTGAATGTGTGTTAAATACACAATGACTAGTTTTATACATTTATCAATAAAATCCAATTTGTTTCAATCTCATACGTTTTAACTAATTTAATACTGCCTGTTCTAGCTAGCCATATTTTAACCATGTTCATACTTTTTTAACTGAATAATTGTTTTCACAATGAACAGATTTATGCTGATTATATGATTCACTATTTTAGATGATGCAAATAGTTAATAGTAAACTATGCCATGATTTTTTTTGATTGCAGAAATCTTAACTGTTCCTGTTTTACGTATTACTGAAAAGTAGTTTACGTTAAAATTGTGTAATCCAATTGAATGGAATTTTTTATGCAAATCAAATACATAAATCTTAAATTTGATGTTATTCACACAGTGCTCCATGGTACAGTACTTCAAACAATAATATAATATTATGGTATGTGTCCAAAAACACTGCAACAGAAGAAACAGGCCTACTACATCGAAATCCACAATAACACCAGAAACAGTGCAAAAGAAGATGCAGTACTTTATATGAGAACCTTTCCTGACTAATATCACCAAACACTGTGCTTAGAGGAAACTTGCCCCACTATTAAGCATGGGTTTCAAGTAATGCCTGGATTCCTAGTATAACTGACCCATGATCCTTTATAACTGTAGCTATTTTCCATACAAACAGTGAAGGTCACAGGGCCATCAATAGTCCATTCATCACTTTCCTAGCCTGAGCAGTTTCCTAGGCTTTTTTATATCTTTACAAAGACCTAAAATCAAATGCGGTTTACACCTACCGGCCATTAGTATTAAATTAATAGTACAACCTAAATGACAAAAGGTCATTCTCTTCTATTATATTCACTGTTCATTACGAGTGGCAACCAGTCACGTTTTTTCCAGACCATTTTGTGTAGGCATTTCATTATCACTAAAATGTAATTAGTACATGTATAATTTTGGCTGATGTACTGTGCAAATCATAAGAGGTGAACAATAACTGAAAATCAGAGTTCAGTGTTCAGTCAAGAGTGATAATCTAGTGTTTTACTCTAGTGCTTTCACTGTAGAGGATTCCCTCAGCAGGATTACATCACCAAACGTTAGTATACATAATGCATGCAGTTCTTCTGTCATAAGACTGGTATTATTAAACATTCATATGGAAAACAGAAAAAGTAGTCCTAGAAAGTGAAGGATTTTCAATGCAGAGTTATTACATGAACTCCATAAACAGGATTTAAACCAATCTGTTTCCAACAAGGAGCCTTTTCGACTGTTTTTTTAAAGTGCATGTGAATGTACATCTATTTGAAACCACAAATGAAACCATTTTCAGCAGGAAGATAGAGGTTAACTGGAAAAAGCAACAGTCTAAACCACTGATTCCATTCAAAGCCTGCCTTTTTTTCAGGGAAAGTTCTGGGACCAAATAATTGTACCAAGTACCAAAATGACTCCAAGTGCTCCCTTGAATGCCTTGCAATCTTCTTTTCACTTTGCAGAGATAGATAAAGTCTCAAAGCAATGCAGTGTCACCTCGGTTAATGGATTCTAAGAGCTGGTGAGACCTATCTGTCACTGATCATTTCAGCCTATCCGTCAGTGATGCAGCTCTCAACAATGTCATTTATTCATCAGAATCTTAATGAATACGCAAGTATGGTTTTCTGATATGCCCACTGACAATGATTTAAGATTTAAAATAAAAAAAAGTCACATGCCAGGGCAGTCATTCACACCTCAGGATTCAAAGCCTTTGAAAACGTATTATAACGGGTTGGAAATTACTGCACAAAAAAAAAAAAAAACCCGCTTAAGTGGGTTAAACCACATTTTTTATAGATTTATTGCTATCGCAAAAGTATAATTATGTTAAATTACTCTCAAGGACGTTTTCTTTCACCGTACCCTGTTGGTGGAATGACCTACCTAACTCCATCCGAACAGCCAAATCCCTCACAATCTTCAAGAAACAACTGAAAACTCATCTCTTCCGTGAGCATCTAACTGCCTCCAATAATAACACAAAAAAAAATTCTATGCCTTCACTTTTTCTCTTTTCTTATTATCCTCCTGTCCTAGCTTTTTACTATTTTGAACGATGACTGAAACCTTGTGTAACAGGCACTTCTTGTGTTTATTGCCATCTTATGATACATTGTTTGTTGTATTCCTCAACTGTAAGTCGCTTTGGATAAAAGCGTCTGCCAAATGAATAAATGTAAATGTAAAATATAGATAACCAGTACACAATAATATAAAATAATAATAAAATAATCAAATAAATTATGGCCGAATTTTACTTTTAACCCTAAAAGTTTAGCCTAAGGTAAAATAACAGAATGAAAACTTTTGAATATGGCAAAAGAGGGGCATTTCAATGTTGTTTGCACATTTGTTGGTCATATTTGCTAGACTGAGTAATGTTTCCACATGAGAGAGTGTTACACATGCTCATAAAGTATTGTATATTTATTGGGCAATTAGAGGTTGAGCATTTGAAAGGTTTCTATAGTTAAAAAAAATGCATCAGAGAAGCAAAGGCTCGCTGAGAAAGCCACTGTAGATCAATCCAAACAACACTGAAACAAGACAGCTTTTTTTTCCAATGCACCCTAGGTTTATGAACTACATTATTCATGTTTATGGTTTCATTTTGAAGCTTCGCTCTCCATCACATTGAAAGCCACTGTATTTGTTTCATACTTTTTCAGCACAGCGAAAGATGGCTTTTATCATTTGCAGGATAACTACATTCACACACACACACACACACACACACAAATGCATTCACACTTTGTTTGTGATCATCTACTAATTGATCCATCCATTTAGCAGCATGTCTTTTCATCCAGCCACAGGCTCTGAAATCACATCCTTTTATCAGTAGTAAGTAGACCAATAACAGACTGCAACACAGCCAGTGCTACATGTTTAGCTGAAAGAGTGAAATGTGTTATTTAATGCTAAAACAATAATGTACAAGAATACTTTCTTAGGACAAACTGGAGCTCAAACAAATTAGTAAATACAGAAGAATTCATACAATGAAAGGAAACAATATTTTCAACCATAAATATTTACATACCACTATATACCATCAAAATGTATAAATACCATACAATTTTTGCTTTGAAAACCAGTTCATAAACAAAATCTACAATAGCATACAAAGGCATAGACTTAACATCAGAAGCTGAGCCAACGAGATGTATTGTGACCTGCTATTATCTCATTATTTGATCCACTTTTAATCAATGTTCTCCAATTACTCGCCAAAACTATTTATTCTGGAGTTAATAAAGTGTAAATCAAATTTATGCTGTTTTGCTTTATTAGGGGTAAAGCAAAAAGGAAGTCAACAAATTTTCTAAATTCATTCAACTAGGCCTACATACATTAAGCGTTAGCGTTAGTTCTGGCAGGTCACGTGAGACAAGCTTGCATCAGCTGATTCTCAGCTGATCACATCTACCTATAGGAATACGACATATCGCTGTGTATATTACCTGGTCTGCTAATTGAAAAAAAATAAATAAATAAAAAAAATGTTAGCAGCCTTGCATCGTTTGCAGGAGCGAAATATTAAGCATATTTGCAGCAGCATTTACGCATCTGTGTTCATACAGCTGGAGCAACACGTAGTCTAGAGCATGTAATCGCTCTGAGGACACGCCGATAGTTAAGGCCATGCGAACAAGTTTAAATGAAACAAGCATTCTCGTGTATGTGTTTCAACTGGGGTTCGCTGTATTCAGCGGTATAATCTCAATGTTACGGTTGTTTATTTCTAAGGTTGATGTTTTCATAAGCTGTGTGAGTTTGCGGTTGATTTCAACTGCGTCAGAACATTTAAAAAAAATAATAATAATAACTTCGGTGGTGATTGGAAGGTTACGACTGAGTGCTCAAATGAACACAAGGGATTTAAATATAGTCCAATTATTCTAAGCAAGTGCAAGCAGCGCTTTAAAAAATAAATAAATAAAAAATTATAATAATAAAAAATACACGTAACTACAGTCGTTTTCCTCTGGTTCCTCACTTACTGAGCTTGGGGTGATGCTTCCCCCATAAATTAAGCGTTAGCATTAGTTCTGGCAGGTCACGCGAGTCAAGCTTGCATCAGCTGATTCTCAGCTGATCACATCTACCTATAGGAATACGACACCTACCATTCCTATATAAGCTCTATTTAGTATTATTCAGCAGCTTTTCAGCTTGCTCCGGAGCAAATTACCCTCCTCCATCCCCAGCTCCTCCTTTCGCCACAGTCAGGACTTGGCTTTCTGATATTCCTTGCTAATCAGACTCATTTATCTTGAATAAAGTGTTACACTTAAATATCATTAAGTACATTAATGATATCTGCCTTGTTCTGTTCTGTTAACCCTAGGGGGGTTATTATTGCTGCTCTCCCTGCTCATTCATGACAGGCTGCATGGATGGGCAGGGAGTTATGCTATTTCAGAAGGTCTTTGCTTTAAAGCTATTAGGGTATTGGGATTTTGCTTGCTTGTTAGGGCTTATCTAGTGTTCAGTATCATGTTTGTCGCTAGACTTGCTTGTTGCTTTAAGCTATTGGTTGTTACTGCAAGTGCTGGTACTTAGTTAAACTTGCAACAGCAAGAAGCTAATGTTTAAGCTGTTGTTTAGGCCATCCGATTGTTCTTGAAATATGCTTGCTGCTTATGGCTCATCTAGTATTGGGAATGTTATTTCCTTAAGTTTCTGACTACTGCAACATGCTGTGATTAAGCAAGCAACATGCTTGTTGCAAAGCTATCTAGTGTATTGGTAAGGATTTTTGTCTATGCTCACGCGGGTTGTCAGATTGAGGACACGTAACACAACGAGCACAAATGTCAGTGGGAGACGGCCAACCTAGAAACTGATGAGTTGATTTGAGTTATTATATGCTGTTGTTATAGACTTTTAAATGGATGCTGAAGCTTTTAGGTCAGGTAGAATCAGCAATCTCTGATCCGTTCATTGCTCGCTTCTATGGCTGCAGTACGCTATGTTTGCTGCAAACTAGGCTGTCAATTCTAGTGGGTTTTCTGCATATTTTTCAGGTATTGCATTAAAGGGGCTTGCTGCTCTTCTTAGCTGCTTATAAAGAAGAGCACCCCTTCGCTGCTACTCTCCTCCGGTAAGGGGCTTGCTGCTCTTCTTAGCTGCTTATAAAGAAGAGCACCCCTTCGCTGCCTTCTCCTGTAAGTTGCTGCTGCCCCAGTCTCTGTTATTCCAGAAGGATATGCTTCTTTCAGAATGCCATCAGTTGTGGTTTGGGCGGTTCTGGCCTATCGTTGTGTCAATATCAAGTACATTAATGATATCTGCCTTGTTCTGCTCTGTTAACCCTAGGGGGTTATTATTGCTGCTCTCCCTGCTCATTCATGACAGGCTGCATGGATGGGCAGGGAGTTTTTTTGCCCAGAACAGAACCATACCGCCAAACCAAACTTTATGCTAAGTATCTATCATTTTGACGATAGTGGTCCTGACAGAAGTATAATTAGAAAATATAAAATATTACCAACAATATTGACAAGCTAAACAAAAGGCATGTAAAAATGAAGTTTATTACAAAGTTAGGCATTTAAAAGGTTACTGACCTGTTTTTGCCACTTTAAGATGAGAGATGCAAACTAACAATTTAAAGAGTATTCAATACAAATATTGTACATATAGCCATGTCAAATCATCCCATGGGCTAGACTAGACTCCTCCACAGCCCATTGACTTTTTGTGCCTGCAGTTAAGTTCATGAATGAGAAGCTGTCCAATCGCTTACCTGCAGTGGGGTGTTAAATTACAGCCACTCTAAATGAATTACAATTGCAATAAAAATAAATAAATAAATAAAATGCAACGAAGTTTAAAAATAAGATCTGGTGCTACAGATAAATCATTGTGAACTATTAGCCAAATAGTGAAGTCTTAGTCACGTTTACTGTTTGCAAGCAATGTAGCAACTTGGGGCATTGAAACTTCAATTGTTGGCTATTTTACTTTGATTTTGAATTCAGAATATTTGATCAGAATTGAGAGTTGGAGTCAAAATACCATTTCCAAAAAAAAAAATTAATAAATAAATAAAATATCATGCAGGAGGATGTAACTTATGATATGCATGTGATAATTATATTATGATTATAATGCATTTCAATTATATACAGTTCAGCCGCCAAAACAGTTCTGATGCATTGGGGCATGGACTCCACAAGCCTTCTGAACAGGTCCTGTGGTGTTTGTCGGGTACCAAGACATTAACAGCAGATCCTTTAAGTATTGCAATTTGCAAGGTTAAGCCTCCAAGGACTGGATTTGTTGGTCCTGCACATTCCACAGATGCTCAATTGGACTGAGATCTAGGGAATTTGGTGGCCAAGGCAACACCTGGAACTCATGTTCCTCAACCACTCCTGAACAGAAATCCTGCTGAAAGAGGCCACTGTCATCCGGGAACACCACTGCCATTTGGGTACGTAGGTGGTATGTGTGAAAGTAACATGCTCTGGGACAGAGGTCTCCAACCCTGCTCCTGGAGAGCTACAGTACCTTCCTGCAGACTTCACTTCCAACCCTGCTCCAACACACCTACCTGTCTGTAAATATCAAGTAACCCTGAAGACCTTGATTAGCTGGTGTAGGTGTGTTTCATTGGGGCTGGAGCTGAACTCTGCGGGATGGTAGCTCTCCAGGAGCAGGTTTGGAGACCTCTGGCCCAGAGCAAAACACTACCTCTGCTGACCTGCCTTCTTCACATAGTGCATCCTGCTGCCATTTCTTCCCCAGGTAAACGACACACAAGCACCCGACAATCAGACCAGGCAACCTTCTTCCATTGCTCCATTCCATTGCTCTAGGTACTGTTGCTGACTGGTCTGTAGCTACACAGCCCTGTGCACAGCAAACTGCAATGAACTGTGTGTTCCGACACTACTCTATCATAGCCAGCATTAAGTTTTTCAGCAATTTGAGCTACAGCAGCTCTTCTGTGTAAATGGACCAGATGGGCAAGCCTTAGCTCATCAAGTGCATCAGTGAGCCTTGGGCACCCATGACCCTGGAACTGGTTCAGCGGCTGTCCTTCCTTGCACCACTTTTGGCAGGTACAAACTACTGCGTACCAGTAACACCCACTTGTGTGGCTTGCCCATTTTCTCTGCTTCCAAGACATGAAATTCAAGAACTGACTGTTCACTTGCTTTCTAATATATCCCATCCCTTGACAGGTGCCATTGTAACAATATAATCAATGTTATTCACTTCGCCTGTCAGTGATTTTAGTGTTGTGGCTGATCAGTATATTTGTGCTCGTTAAATATGTATATGTGTGCCTGCACATGCTGCAAAACAATATATCATACACAGTATATACAGTATAATACATTATAATACATCAACAGCCACAACAAACCGGGCTGGAGATGCTAAAGGAAAATGTGTCAAAGCTCCAGTACTCTGCAAGGATGTCTTTGTGTAATTATCAAGAACATATGGGAATGTTTCATGCAGCATTGGAGCCAAATCCAGTCCAACGCCTACCCAGAATTCGGAGCTACAGGAAGCTCTAATCCACCCTCAGCCCACTCAGACTTAACCCATCAGGGCCGGCGAGCTTGTTTCATTAGCTGCTATTTCTGTCAGACCCATGCAAGCGGAGACAGGTTGGGCTGAAGCAGAGGCACTGTGGGGTTTTATATACTCCGTACAGCATAAACGAATCCACACGGCCCTATGCTGCTTATGTAAAGCTTCTCTATTTGCCAACAAGGAAGTGCTACAATTACAGGCCGGATAATCAAAGTGGCACCCAACATGGTGGTGGACGAAAGAAATTTCACGCAAATGATGTTAAGAGTTAAATGGACAGTAGATCCTGAAATTAACCTACAGAAAAAGTCTCACGGAAATTAAGTTAGCCAGGCCGATTCTGTTAAGTAGTTTGATGACGTGGCTAATATTAAACCCACATGCACTTGAAAACAATATTGCTCTCATAAATGTGCTGCAGCTAAAAAACAATGTCATCTGATGACTAAAAGACAACATGTAACTTACTACCACATTTATTTGACCCTTTCCTGATCCCTGCGGCAAAAAGGAAATATTTATGTGATAAAATCTGCGTCATGCTCTGATTTAATCTGTGTGAATGTTGTTTTCTCTCAGAAGACCTGAAGGTTTGGTTCTGATGAGTCATGATCTCTCTTCTCTTGATCGTAATTTCACTACCTTTTACCATTCTGACTACAAACACAACAGAAGTGTCTCCTGACTGTCAGTTACACACCGAAAATGGATAAATCACAATGACTTTCTGAGGGCAGATTCATGTTTTCAAATCAAGCCTCTGATCTTAAGGCTAGAATACTCTACACAACTTTTGACTTGATTTCAGACACAATTTGCAGTCTGGAGAAGACAATGCTACTTACTGAAAGTCAGAGCCAGTCTGCAGATATTGATCAGAGTTGACAGATTTCAAAAAATTAAACAATATATAAATAAAGATCCACAAAGAATGCTTTTTGACTCAAATACTGAGGTGCATAAGATCAGATCAACAAGGCCTATGACCAATTAGTTCCAAAAAAGAAATACAAAGCCTGTGCTAATTGAAAGAACAACAAAAACATTCAATCCAAGATTTGGTGATAATATAACATTAAACAACATATAAAAGGCTAGTCATTTTTGAATGGGAACACCAAATTAGGTAAAGGGTTTTCAGCACAGCACAAATCTGTTCAGACTTTAAAAGTTGTCTAGCGTACTGCAGATTTTATTAGCAGAATCTACTATTAAGACTGGGATATAGTACAGATACTGTCAAAACAGAGTTCCTCTGACAGGGATATGAGCCAATTAAATCTAAAATTGCAAAGGCTTAAGTAAAATATATAGCAAAAGTGTATTTACACAGGTTATTAAATAATCAACATCTCACAGATGCAGCACATTTGCAACGTGCAATTTACTACGAGACGCAGAGAAAAAAAAGATAGAAATTAAATTCTTAAATCTTTCACAAATAATATTTCATATTTCCCTCACAGTTTTTTTTTAATGAATTGAATGGTTGTATTAAAGAATTTCATGAAACTGGTTGTAACTAAAAAAACACTTGACCCTTTGGAGTCAGATGCAAATGTGGCAAGTAAATGGATGGGACAGATCTGCTAATGAGGTTGAAGATAGAGGTAGAACTTCATTAGCGACCCTGGACAGAAAAATGTCACAAGGACATTATGTGGCTCCTAATTAACTGAGGGGGGGGGTAATGATCTCTCAGATTTAGCTCCATTCACAGAGCTTCCCAGAGTAACCTAGACTCATGTTAATTATCCTGTGGATCTACTGAGAGCATCATCTGGGTTTTCTTTCCGCTTGTGAAAAAGGAAATTGTCACAACTTATGTGTATAAGCATGAAGTCATTGCTTCTGACAGAACAACATGTAAATCAACCATTATTTATTTACCCATAAAGTAACAGCAACAATGTATTTGTATGGCAGGATCAAAGTAATTTAAACAAAAGATACAACAAATAGACTTCTTGCAAAATTGCAATTAAAAACTACATCATTCCATTTGATAGTTGCTATAAACATTTCAAAAAAATTACTGAAACATCCAAAAATCATTTATTAAGGAACTTTCTGAATAAAACCGTTGCCCATTAGCTTTAAAAACAGGTAGCCTTTTTGACTACTAGATTTTGACTAGAATTTTACTACAAAATGATCTAAAAATCCGCCCGCTTGTTCACAATAAACAATATATA
>NW_015547685.1:1092424-1095505 GCF_001515605.1 Sinocyclocheilus anshuiensis
TATATGTATATAACCTTTGTGTCTTCAGTATATGACACCTTGTGTATTGTAAAGCTACTATTCACTTTGTATGTGACATTTAAAGGTAGGTAAATCTGAAACCGGTCAACAAACTGACAACCAAGAAGAACATTAAGTCCCTGAACTAAGTAAAATCACATTTAATAAGTTCCTGGGGGAAAGTGTTTTAATAAGGAAGGCTGATTCAGGTGAGATATATGACTGATGATGATAAAGGAGGGAGAAGCTCAGGACATCTAATCAATCATGCACTCAGAGCCTAGAAAATAAGATGATACTAATGAAAAGCGCGAAACATTGCAGGAAATAATAAATAGGTGGAAGACGTGACTGAACAGATTTACATTTCCATGGTGAAAGGATGGTTTGGGCGGATGCAGAAAAACATTTTGGAAATAACATGCATCATCCTTTCCAAACTGTTCTAAACAACAGCATTTTATTTGAAGATAAAGCTGCCTGAAATATGGTCAAAATAGGCCAACTATGCCAACTATGCCAACATGCCCTTCTGAACTCACTCTTAACAGTATTGTGGTCATTTGTTGGAGGTCTGGTTGCAATCAGCATGTTTTGGTGCTTCAGAGGACTGTGAGAATTTTGGCTTAGTTTATCACTACAGGAAACATAGCATTATCTACATTAGTAATTAGAATAACAATCTGTACGCACTCTTTTGATTCCACAAACTAAAGTCTGGAACTGTGCAAAACAGTACCTGAATGTCACAACTATAAGCAAAGTAGCCATTTGACACACAAATGCTAACCAAGGCTGCATTTATTTGATACAAAATACAGTAAAAGCACTAATATTGCAAGATATTTTTACAATTTAAAATAACTGATTTCTATTTTAATATATATTAAAATGTAATTCATTCCTGTGATGGTAAAGCTGAATATTTAGCAGCCATTACTCTAGTCTTCAGTGTCAAGGTTGTTCAGAAATCGCCAATTTGCTGCTCAAGCAACAATTCTTATCATTATCAATGTTGTGATTCTGTGTAGTCTGTCAAAATAGAACAATAAACATTAATTATGATATAATAAAATTACTTTCCCTCTGCTATTGCTTGATTGACAAAGCTTTGTAGAAGAAGAAGTCTTTAGTTCAAGGCCACAAGCCAGGTGGTCCTTTACATGGAGGAAACATTTTTAAACTTTTTGACCAAGACAAGCTGAAGGAGCTTCACCGAAGGCAAATATTCTGTACAAACAATTAGGATCCAGAGACACAAGGGGGGAATCTGCATCTCCTCAAATCAAAGGCCAAAACTAATTGGATTTTCTAGATTACATTAAAACCAGTTAATTGTGGGCTATCCTTTATCTAAATGACCGGATGATTTTGTTTATAATCAAAGTAAGCCCAGACAACACAGTGCCGGTTAACTCCATCTCTGGGGAACATGCCACTTCCCAACCTGCTATTCACTCACTTTAATCAATAAGCAATTTGGGCAGCAATCTTCAGCACAGCAATCCATTTAGAAAATAAAATGTAACAAGCACTTACTGGAGTCTGTATAAGACTGAATGACACCAAGACAACACTGTGAAAAGTAATAGCATCAACTACTCCACTAATTCTACATGGTTAATTCATTTGAACATTAGTCAACAAACTCTTAGCCATGGATGCTTGAGAAGAGTATTCAGCCACCATTTAACCTCTGGCACTTATATATCCACCCAAATGGAACAACACATATGCATTATCTGAGTAGATAAAGCACTGGTTCTCAACCTTTTTGATTCCAAGGTCCCCTATTGTCCACAATAATATTTAAAGGCCTCGCACTTCTAGTTTCTGTGAATTAAATAGCAGGGTTGCAGACATTTTAGGAGCTGAATTTTCTTCATTTGTCACACTCTTTTATTTCATAAATTCACATGACTTTCTTGGTTTACTGGGTAAAGATTAAGCATAACAAATATTTTAATTACAATTTCTACCCGATAAAAAATAGCTTGGCTTGGTGTAACTACAAACATATATTTTAAAGGCGACATTGGATGCAATATTTTCTTTTACATCGTGTTTGCATATAAATGTGTAGCAGTGTGTGGACACAACCATCCTGCTATGATAAAACTCCATTCACTCCTTTTTTTTTAATTCCCAAAAAACCTAAACAGTCTCAATTGTCAAGCCATTTTGATTCCCCTTCAGGAACTCGAGCTGCGTCGAAACGCTACGGGAACACCTCCAGCGTGACCACGCTCTGAATCACATGTGTAATCAGTCCAATGGATGGGCGAGACATCACGTGCGGGGTGATGTAGTGACCAGGAAGCATAAAAGCACGTGCGGTGAAACCGGCGTCAGCTTTCTGTCATTCAGCAAGCGCACTGTGTGTGTCAGTCTGATATCTGTTTGTGAGTCTTATTTAGTGTTTTCTGTCACGAAATCTCAAGACAAAAACCAGACACCTAAGGCGAGGGCAGGCAGCGTTCAGTCAGTGTGTTCCTCCCTGCCCGCGTTACTTTACGGGTGGGGATACACACAGTTTGTTTGTTGTCTGCTTGGGAGCAAGCACGCAGAGTCAGCTCTCGAAAAAAAGGAGCTGACGGCCTGTTTTGGTAGTGCTTGTTACTGCCTTGCTTTGCTCTCAGAGGGCTCTCTTTGAGAAGAGAGCCTTCACTAGCGTTCCTCGCGGTGCCGGCCCCGCTTTCGCCGAGGCGGAGCGGCGGCTGTGCTCTTGGGTTTCGCATATGGATCCGGTGGAGGGAATGTAGACGGGCGCGTCCCTATCTACTTCCTTAACCACCAGATCCGTCCCTCCTCAGGGCCCTCAGGAGATCGGTCTGCCAACCCTGCCGGTGTTCCAGGGCGCAGCGGTCTCCGGTCTCTCGCTACCTCTACGGAGGTCTCTAGAGCAATTAGTACGGTCGTTCCCTGCCGGTCCGCCGCTTCAGGGCACCGAGTTAGCTGCTCTAGGCGCACCAGAGGCCAGTCTCGCGAGACTGGTTCCCTCAGGAGGTCACCTGGCAAGTGTGCTTCATTGGGTCCTGCCCCGAGCAGGCTCTGGTCTAGTCTTCCTAACAGACGACGTGG
>NW_015547685.1:1095664-1104926 GCF_001515605.1 Sinocyclocheilus anshuiensis
TCCTGGTCGCTACGTCACCCCGCCCGTGACGTCTCGCCCATCCATTGGACTGATTACACATGTGATTCAGAGCGTGGTCACGCTGGAGGCGTTCCCGTAGCGTTTCGACGCAGCGTCTCGTTCCCTTCAGGGAACCATGGTTACATACGTAACCTGGAGACGTTTTTTGAGCAGTATGATGTCATCCTGCTCAGGCCCAGCCCACAACCTCTGACAGACTGTCCTGTATAGGCATATCTCCGCCCTCAGCCAGTTGTGCATTGACTGCCATTTTCTCCACACTCGAGCAGCACTAGCGACAATAATGTCTCGTAAGCAATGCAGGGTTTTGTAGTTAGATGTAGAGTCTTCATTTTCTCCCGATATCAGAGCCACTGAGGACGCAGTGGATTAGTTTTGTTTTTGATAGTAACGCGCCGCCGCATACACACAAAAAAAAAAAAAAAAAAACAAGTGGTAGGAGGGAATGTAATCAGACTTTAGCCATTAATATGTTTTTAAGATACTGAAAAAAGCACAATTGTCAGGGCATGTCAAAACTTATCCAGGGCCCTAAAACCCCCTCAGACCCCAGAGGGTTAAAGACACATGCACCGAAATGGGTTGCGGTGATCAGAGCTGTTTTTGACAAGGTAAAAAGGGTGTTGTTTTACACGACCACTGAGGAATTTTAACCGAAGTATGTTGAAGACATTTCATGAAGACCCTGAACAACCATACCAACTTGTGGAAAATGGGCATCTGATGTACCCTTTAAATCAAATAGCCATGTACTACTGTACCTTTAAACTGTAATCACATTTGATCTGCTAACCTCTTTGCATGTGAAATGAGCAACAACACTTATTTACAGGTTGTGGTTTTCCTGTCAGGTCCTTCAGTTTAAAAAAACAGCCTAAATAACATCCTCTTGGCAAAGTTTGGAGAACTTCTCCCACATTTTTCTTACAGCAGCAAATTATTAGCTATATATCAAGTGGAATAATAGTATATTGTCATCTTCAGTAATAAAAGTATCTAATCCACTTCTATCTTATTAATTCACATATGACCCCTTCAATTCTTACCCCTTATTGAGTGACTTTCCATAGAAAGTGAATTTCACTGCACAGATTTCAACACAGATCTCTCTGTCCACCTACAATCCATCAAATATTGATGCCAATAAACTCTTATGTAATCTTACACTGTTTCTGGAGTTGTTTCCTTCGCTACGGCAACCTCAAGTGGAGTTTGCTTGTGTAACTACAACCAAATAATAAATATATTGCATTTGGACATTTGGACATATCTAGGACAGTGAATTAATGAGAACACAACAAAACAGCTTTGATTTCCAGTTAAAAGCTGTACTTCAAGTAATATATGTTTTATATATGGCAAATCAACTCCAGAAAGGGGGGCATTTTAAGTGAGTAAAACAATTTCCCAAAATAGATGTTTAAGCCCCATAATTCTGAGTTGATCATGTTCCATATTTCCATTTCTTCTCATTTCTGCCCTAATATTGTAGTTCTGTAGATCCACAAGCAGGCCCTAAGGGAGCCGCCATCTATAATAGACTCCTGCCTCTGGCTACTGTGACTATTATAAACCTCCATTAAACCCCTCCAATCCTGATGTATCCACCCCTGACCCAGAGGCTCAGAGCACATGCCTAACCCACTTTCACCCTTCCGGAACCAGCTGTGGTGAGGAGGGCCAGCAGGTGGTGCCAGGGCAAGAGGACTGGCCCAGCTAATCCAGAGATGGACAGGCTCCAGATGGACAGACCGGGGTCGGTATGTGTTTGACCTGGGCGTGTGCAGATACAGACCAAAGGGAACAGCTTATCATGACATGTTTTGGTTGTATCATGCGTTATGAAGGACACCTTGGAGCTAAAGAGGGTGTAGCTCTTTATTAGAGCTGATTACCATTTAGTCAGACAATGGAATGCTTTCCGATGAGCAAGAGAGTAGAGAGGAGTGAAAGCTGATGAACCTGCGAGAGGAATAAGTATAAGAGGAAGATGAGGCTCTGGAAAGCAGGAGTCAAGCTAGCTGCTGCTTATGTCCTCCCACTGTCTAGTCTATATTGTTTGGTGTAAATCAGTGAAAAAAGAACTTGTCGACATGTTGTTTGTTGAGAGAGTATTTGTCATTTCTATGTATGGAACATATCTGTTTCACAAACAGTCTTTTCAAGTATAATATCATCTGTTATAAACAATAAAATAATCATGAAAGTACTAGTTTGTGTGTAAACACTGATGTCTATGGTACAGTTCCCATAAACAGAGTAACCATTTGAAAGCAATTTGACACTTTAAACAAAAATTATATTAGGTATCTAAATATTCCACTAAGCCTTCTCCTAATTTGCATCCCTGCTGGGAAAACAACTGGGATAGGCTAGCTGATTAGAAATATCTTAGCTCTGCCAAAATCTGACTCCTACACTGCACTGCAACATTAAACAATTGTTGCACATATAGCAGAAATCACATCTCATCGAAAATCACTTGTTTTTAAATATTTATTCATTTTATACCTACCTACTTACTACCGGAATACTTTGAAACCATTAATATTACATACATGAAAATAAATAAATAAATAGACACATCATTAATGTTTGTATTATCAAGCATCATGTGGCATTCTTTAAAGTCAGCATCTTAATTTTTTATGGAATATTTCAGTGTTTATTACAAATGATTTATGTACACATTATTATTTTTTTTAAATCATGTGCCCTCATAATTTCTCCTCACAATAGCATCTCTTCTCTGATTATGGGTGCACTAAAAACCTGTCGCTCACATGAGATCACAGCAATTAGCAAACAACACCATTCTAATCAATTCCCGGTGGAAAAAAATCGAATCCCGCCCTACATTTTCTTTCATTTGAGAAGCCGTTTCACTTGGGGTAACACTTTAGTTTAGGGACCAATTCTCACTATTAACTAGTTGCTTATTAGCATGTATATTACTAGCATATTGGCTGTTTATTAGTACTTATAAAGCACATATTCTGCATAACCATATTTTAGATCCCTTAATCCTACCCCACCTACTTAACTACTTTAATAAGCAAATTAGGAATTTGAGGCAAAAGTCATAGTTAATAGTTAATAGAGAGATCTGGTCCCCAAACTAATGTGTGACCTCACTATACAGTATATTCCACAATACAGAAGAAAAGATGATCGCAACTATGGTTTCATGCTGACTTCAATACTGCTACTACAAGCAACCTGCCTCTACTTTTGAATGTGACAATCTTTTCACTTTTGTAGTCACTGTGGTTAAATAAAATGGTTAAATGGCAACATAGAATAAAAAACATAGACACCACCATTCAGGTTCGTCTGGCAGATTATTTAGCATATTTATTTCCAAAAAGAAACAAAAATGTAGCCTTCTAGACAGAATGTTTAACGGCATTTTAGTCAGTTGCACACTGTAAAGAAGCTAGCATCATGTAACACAATATTCAGGCATTAAGAGCACTCGGATCAGGATGCTGAGTCTGAGAAGCAACTACAGGTGAGGAAGGCCGCAGTGACCCGGAATAAAGCAAAGCAGCAGGGAAGCACCATGACAGACAATCTATCCCAAAGGCCAACACAGCTCCATGGGAAAAAAACACGGCTGGGTCTGACACACATTCTGCACATGAATACACAAAAAGCGAGAGAAAGGTGTAAGAAAGGAAATGTGATAGAGAGGGGGAAGTGAGAAAGATCAAGAAAATGTGTGTACTGAATACTCTTAGCTCAGGATATTGTGCTGAAATAGCATGTGCAAAAGTGGCATACTGTAACTGTTTGAATTCATGGATGTTAAATGAAAGATCACAAGAAATGTAAAGGTCATGGTGAAAACAGTGTACAGAACTAGTAACCTGGAAATATGTCCGTATACAGTAAAATGTGAAAACTGTTGACAGGTAAGGCAGGGATATAGAAGAGAGGGGAGGAAAATAGCTGAGCCTTTTAGACAGACGTACAAGCAACAAGGAACAAAGGCTTCCAGAGTGACAGGTGAAACTGTATAACCAAGCCAAGTGAAACGGTGAGAGAGAGTGACAGGAGAGATGAGAATAGATAGACAGACAGATAGAGAAGGAGAAAGAGAGAGACAGGGCTGGCAGACATCCAGCGTGAGAGCGACTATAGCACTGTTGTTGAATTTGAATGAATTGAATGCTGTTGAATTTTTAGACGTGCATGTGTCATGTGCTGCTTACATTGCATAAAAGGACTCAGGTTTGCTTTTGACACCTTCATATACACATTTTTTACATGCTTAAATTTCCATTATTTGAATGGTAATTATCACAGTTATCTCAAATAATTGCAATTAGATACAAAAAAAAAAACATAATCAGACAATTAATCAATCGCAATAGGCCAAGTCTAAGTTTCATACAGTAACCCCCAGTTTCACAGACAAGGCTTAAGCCTAGTCCCAGACTAAAATGTAAGTCTGAGCTGTTTCAACTGAAAGAAACTTGCACTGATTGATCTTAAAATATATCAATGCCTTTGTTTTGTCCTAAGAGGGACACCAGTAATGTTTTTTGTAAGGCATATTTATAAAAATTACTTAAATGTCCTAATTTAACTATAGCCTAATCCTGGCTTAGTCTAAGCCCTGTCTGTGAAACCAGGCCTAAAAGTGTTAACATGCATTTAAAAAAAGGCTAAACTGCTTTGAGACCCAGAAACAAAGTTTCACCCAGAGATGACTAAAACTCTAAGAGAATGGCCATTTTCTGCTTTTTGCGGCATCGATTACAACAAAAGCAGCATGAATCTGGAGATATGCAAGGTTTCTCACCTGCGCAGAATATCCCAGAGGAAAACGATTACTCAGAATCAGAGGTTGTGCTTTCATAGTTCAGGAAGCTTAAAAGAGAAAAACATTGAGATGCAGCATTTGAGCACAAGTCTCCTTTAGATCTCATTATTAGCTAGAGAAAACAATTGAAACATTAAAGGGATACTCCACCCACTCTGGGTTCAGCTTGTTGAATCATTTTATAGGGTTATTTAAAAAAAAAAATTTTACCCAGGTGCTGGGTAGTTTTTCTGTAACTCAGCTGCTGGGTCATTGCACTTGTGCCGGGTCATGGGCTATACTCGGGAACTGGAGCCCTCCGTGGGCTATACTCGTTCCTGGGCTAAACGAGGAATCAGGGAAGCGCTTACGAGGGGCTGGCACTGGAGGGAGCTCTGGAGGGCGCTTTCGAGGAGCGGGCTCTGGAGGGCGCTTACTAGGCGCAGAGACTGGAGGGCGCTCTGGCGGGCGCTTTCGAGGAGCGGGCTCTGGAGCGAACTTCGGGGCTGGAGCCGACACTGGAGCGAGCTCTGGGGCTGGAGCCGACACTGGAGGGAGCTCTGGGCGGGAGGGAGCGAGCCTATTAGCTTTACTAAAGAAAAAAAAAAAATTACTAAAGCAAAAATGTTTGTATACAGCGTGCAAGGGTTATGCGCATGCTCCAAGTCTCCATCTCCGGTTTTAGTGTATCTCTGTGGCAGAATTACAGCGCCACATACTGGTCTGGCATGTATACTACATCGTTTTGAGTCCGTTTCAGTGGTTTCGTGTAGAGACCGACCGATATTGTTTTTTTGAGGGCCAATGCCGATACCAATATTAGGGAGTAAAAAAAGGCAGGTATTGATATATTGGCCGATATTCTTTATGTGTATATTATAGTACAGTACCAGTCAAAAGTTTGGACACTTTCCCATTTGTGTTTCCAAACTTTTGACAGGTACTATATATAGTATGCAGTTTACATAAATAGAATATATATACATAAACACATTTTTAGCAATGATCACTCAAATGTGGTGATCAAATACTTATAATGACGTGACAAAGATATGTAATGGAGGCAGGGTATTTAGCTAAACAGCATGTGAAGCAATAGGACACCTGTCTGGGTACAGTTGATACACTGCGTCTCAACCGTACCCCACCGACATACTCGCACGTTTCTCTAGATTATGAAAAGACCTTGCATGGCGCAATGTCATAAAATATGTCTATTTTTAGAGCACAGAGTAACGTTTGCAATGATATACGTGAAGTTTAACAGTCATAAAAGGATAATAAGCTATTCGTTGTAGAAGGGACATGGTGAATGAAAATCTTACCTTGGAAAAAAATGTTTTTGCCAATATCTTTGGAGTGGAAAGACACACACCTTTCAAATTTTTCCATGATCAAAGAGAATGCTAATACGCATGTGTGGAGCAAAAATCACGGCTCAGGGTTCCTTTGCACGCAAGTTATTTAAGGTGTTTCAACTGTACACGTCTCAAATGTACTCAGTCTACCCTACATAAAATTACAGAGGAACAGAATTAAGAACCGCTGCTTAATCGCATTGCATCTCACCAACGTAGCGCTAAATCACCATTCAACAGACTCAATCCACCACCGCACAAACTAGTTATCAACTTACCATTAAGACAACGCTTGCCTCTGAGTCGTGAAGACACCGCTTGAATGATGCTGCCTGAACAAGAGATCTCCTTACTGAAGTGAAAGGGTTGGCTGATGTCACTATCTCGCGAACACGACGGTGGATCTCCACCAAATTCGGAAAAATTTGACAAGCGCGATTGCCGTGTTCACATATGCCCAAACGAACCGAGCTAAGGGGGGAAACGTGCCAGGTTCCGAAACAACAGGCCAGGTGTGAAAGCACCCTTAAAGCATTTCATCCAGATCGCCAGTAGCAAACAATGGAGCAAATGCACTCTGCAGGACAAACTACCTAATTACACCATTTCAGGGGTTAAAGCAAAAAAAAATCCTGAGCCTGAACTTTTTTCCGGGGGCGGGGCAGCACATGCAAAGCATGCAATGACTGTGGCAACTTTAAAATTTGAAAGGATACTATGGCAAAGTTATTGCTTTCTTTATTCAAACTGATTTTTTTTTTAATGAATATATGGTTGACCTGAAGAATGAAAGCTGTATCATACACTTGGAAAATTATGAGCTATATCACCGCTTATCGACATTAGGTGTGTGACAATACACTTAGCTCACGAGATGAGACAAAATACAGATACTTGGTTCACTAGAACGTGACAATATTTTAATACTATTTTTAAGAAATTTTCAATGACAAAATATTTGTCTTTTAATTACAAAAAGTAAAACAATACAGTTGTATTTAGAAATATTTGAACTAATCTAGGGCTGTAACTAATGATTATTTTGGTAATCAAGTAATCTACTGATTATTTTGACAACTGAGTAATCTGATATTTTTTTAGTAACAAACAGACCTAAGTGAAAACCAGGCTTTAGTATGACTATTTATATATAAACTAATGATGAGAGAATAATAATTGGCTAAAATAAAATATCAAAACCAAGAAATTACATGATTGAACATGTATTGAACAACACTGTTAAAATACATAATGTAATATGCCTATACATAATATGAACATAACCAACTTAAGTACATTATGTATTAAAACAAATCTAGGAGGGCATGAGAGTGAGGAAATCAGACAATTTACTTGTTCTAGGTGGAGTATCCCTTTAAAGACATCTCATTAGTGATTTTTCTTTTCAATTGGATACTCTACAGTTGGCTGCATTCTAATCTATGGCCAATGGCCAACCTTTCCATCCCCACCGCAATCAAACGACTCAGTAATCATAGCAGAATCTCATCTGATTGGCTGTGCATGCTGCTCAACGTGACAACAGCTTTTTCACTGCACGGCAAAATGCTTGTTTGCATTGCATTGAGACACAGACAAGACGAGAGATTCAAACAGTGAAATGTTCCAGTTCTGTTGGAACTCTTGGAATGGCACTCAACCAATCAAATTAGTGGACTAATTGCTGCATAATATCCCTACCAGAGCAGGTATATTAGACAAACTAAACTAAACTAAAATAAAACACACTATGATGCTTTTCTGTGAATATACATGGATGATCAGAGGAAAAGACAGAAGGAAAAAGAGAGGGAGGTGAGATAGGGTCAATCCACCTGCCGAGTAGCTGTACATCAAACACATGAATTAATAATGCCAATGCCAAATCTAGTTATCAGACTCTTATCAGTTCTGTATGAGCCAAAGATGAATTTAGCAAATTAATTAATTAATTAATCCTGAGAGTAGCACTCGCATTAGCATTCTTCTCTCTTCCACTATTCTGAATTGCAGGATTGCTTTCACCAACTCTGCCCATTTATATCCCTCGTAATACAGTAAGTAGAGCATAATCAATAACGCTTCATAAATACTATGCAATTGAAAGACTGGATTTTCAGTTCCCCAGAGACTTTCTTACTGGTGATTAAACCAGATTGTTTAGCAAATATCAGCATTTTTCCAATATAGGCCAGTGGTGCTCAACTAGTGGACCCCAGATCTGTTCTGATAAGGTTAGGCAGGGAGAAAACAATGGAACACAAACAATACAGTGCAACAAATTATGCAGTTAGGACAGCAAAATAAGCTTATCAACTTTTAAAAGGAAGAAGAAATGTTTTCCTTTTCCTTTACAAAGGATGTGTGTCTAAAACTCAATAGTATTTTGGTGCAGTCTTTTGACACTTGATTGAAGCCACTAGAATGCTATTAAATGCTATTTGTTATTAAAGTAACATCTGCCTCTGTGTACTTCTAGTTTAACTGTATTTAATTCAAATAAGTTATATATTTAACTGAGGTGAGTAATGGCTGCAAATAGGCCAAAAATATTTGATTTCAAAGCTTTATGCCAAACCTTTTCAGAGTAAAAGAGCTCAAACCAAGAAGTGCTACAATTATGCCTGCTCTCCCCATCACAGAAAACATTGTTTTCCTGTTGTGCTTGTTCCTACTTTGTTTGCAAAACCAATAACTTGTTCAAACTTAAACTTTCCACAGCATGCCTAAATTAAATATGACTATTACGGCACTGAACAATGAGTTTTTGCATACTTTCACGCACACTTTCATGCAATCATTTGCTTATGTTTGAGGAGGAAATGGAAAGATAAGCCCCATTCAGACTCACAGTAATGCATCAGGTACATAAGAGCACCTAGAAATTCACCATCAAACACAGAACACATCCTGCAGACTGGGGTGTTTCCTCCACTATCATTCACTTCACACTCTGTAGGCTTGAGGAAACGCTTCTCTGTGGTCTTTTCACAGGATGCTGCCTGATACTGCAGTTGTTCTCCAACTATCAGATGTCTGGGCGTAAAAAAAAAAAAAAAAAAGAAAACGTTTTGTG
>NW_015547685.1:1104963-1138715 GCF_001515605.1 Sinocyclocheilus anshuiensis
GGAATCCCCCCTGGTCTCCCACCCTTTTTTCCTATCCTTGCACACCTCATCTCTCTTTTCTCTCTTCCCTTCCAGCACTCCTTTTGTGCCATCCATAACGTCCCTCTCAAGTTCCAACCACAGGCTTTTAGAAACCAAACACTATCCCAAGAATAAACAGTCCCTAGTGTAAACAACACATTGAAACATTTTCACAGCCGACTCACACCTTTCAAAAACGCTCAAATATGTAAAATGCAAAAGAAGTAGCTCTTTTACCTGAGCCTGACTTTCGATCCCCATCACGCAGCTGAATGCACCAATGCTAACAGAAGATTAAAGTCCCCATTCACACAGGCTCCATGCCACACATGTGCCACAGAGGACTCCATCTGCAGTACATTCATTAGAGGCACAGCTAAAAGGAAAGCTTCAAGAAAGGATGGAAGAGAGCATACATACAGACAATTTATGTCCCACGGAGGAGAGAGAGAGTGCTAACATCCAGCCACAGAGATGAAGAGTCCTCACATTTCTGCCGCTGCCACTGCTGAGTCTGCCTCTGGTTTGCTGCCCTATATGAGCGGGAGCCCGCCTCGCACACGTATACACACTCACACACACATATGCATACAGTGCACGTAGCAACCAGCTGTCAGAAGAGACAGGGAGCATTTCTACTGAACTTCTCAAATATCTCTCAATGGCTACACACACCCACATGAGCCTGCTGATTTTGATATACAAAACTATGGGCTTCAGGACACTGTACTGTAAATTCGCAAAACAGGTGCACACATAATGTGTAAAGTGGTGTTTCTCAGGATGAAGTTTAATGAACTGCTGTAGAGCATTCAAGGGTCAGAGAGCCACTCTGCAGTGTCTCAGAGGACAACTGTCACCATTTTACCATTCCTGTCCTCTATTAGCCCTCATCTAAGAATGTTTTTACCCCACATTCTCTCCGTTTATCTTTTGAAGGGATTTACCCAAAATTTACTCACTTTCATGTCTTTCCAAACCTTTATGATTTTTACCACTAAAGAAAAGAGAATGGCAGTTCATACTGATCATGTCTATCAAGCTTGATAAAGGTGAAAAAGCATCATAAAAGTAGTTTATTGTTTTGTGCTATGTACTCCAAGTCTTCAATCTTATCAATTAGGGGGTGAGCACAAATAGTCGAATATTCAAATATTTGATCTGTAATTATTTTTCAAAAAATACAAATATTATTCAAATTTTATACATTTTGCTTTACTGGCCGTAAATGCAGGGATTTCATGATAAATCCTAAGCATGCAAAATACAAGTCAGTTATAACTAAATGCACTGGGTGGAGCGTGTTAACAAGATGATTGTATTTGATCACAGAATGTTGTCGCCTGCCTCGCAAAGTTTGGAATTACTTTGGTCAAAATGATCTTACTGAATGAATCAGTGAAACTGACTTATCATAATATCACCACCACAATGAGAAATCACATGAAATCCAAACAGCAGTCGACTGAGGAAAGACAGCTCTCCATCACTGCATTTACAACTGCAGGTAAGCGCAGCAAGTTTTTTTTTTTTTTTTTAAGAAAACCTTGAGATATACTGTAACGTTGTTGTAGAACATTGTTGTGTATAATGCCTAATCATAAGCTTGTTCAGAAATGGTGACAAAAACTTGATTATTAAAAAATAACGTCTTTCTCGTTAAACGTCATTTAAATAAACGAATATTCATTTTTATGAGCCCAAATATTCGAATACAATATTTAAAAAAAATTAGCAATAGATGCAGCAGACTCTTTTTTTAAGGATTCCTTAAAAAATTCCTCTCGTGTTTCCAGGAAAAAACAGCATGACAGCATTTCCAGTTTTGTGTGAGATATTCCTTTAATCACCTGCACCACACTGATTGTTGATTTTTGTTCCTTGAAAGGAATTGTTCACTGAAAAAAAAAATCGTCTACTCAACCTCATGCCATTCCAAACCTGAATGACTTTATTTCTTCTGTGGAACGAAAAAGAAGATTTTAGATATGAGAAATGTCTCAGTGTGTGTGTTTTTTCTTCATGCAATTGAAATCAATTGTAAGCAAAACTGTATGGTAACCAACATTCCCCAAAATATATTTTGTGTGCTTCAGAAAAAAGAAAGTTGTACAGGTTTACAATGACATGAAGGTGAGTAAATGAAAACCTATTTTTTATTTTTGGCTGAACTATCCCTTTAAGTTTTTACTATCTCTAGTCCTAGTCAAATTTCTAGTCTAGTTTTACTGTTCCTTTCCATGGCTGGCTCTTTCCCCATTTCTCATTTAGGCTAACATTACTCTCCACTACATCATCCTCAACCCTTTATCCAGTAATAATACCTCTTCTCCTTTTCATCAGTCCCAACACATTTTCACTTTCTCGCTCTCTACTCTTGTTTCCTCTCTCTCCTTCACCAAAATGAATTTTCCCATACAAGCTATGACTTTGTACAGTGCTCTAAGCAGGTGCATAAAGACTGCCACAAAGAATTACCAAAACTTAGCCAAAATAGTTCGTAGAATTTGAAATGAAAAAAAAACTATTCAGGTTGAGCCAGTATGATTTCTTCACAAACATTTTTCACAAAATTGTATTAGCTTCTATTGCTCCACATATGACATTATCATATGAAGCTACAGAATCGGTTACAACAAATTCTGACAATTCAATTCAGACATGAAAGTCCAATATGTGGTAATTCTGTCCAATATGTGGGATTCAAACATGTTGCTAATATTTAAGACTAAATTAAAATATTATTTTCTTTATAGATTCATTCTTAGATTTATTTTTTAAATTAATTACTGTTTTGAAAATATTTTCCTGCTCTGAATAGTGATGTAAAATGTTACATAGTGAAATTGAGATTTATTTTTGATGTTGTATGCTGATTTAAGATTTATTAAATTGTGCATAAAGTCCTATACAACTTTTATTTTTCTTTATTGGAAATTATTTCTTATTTAGAATATATTGGGGACAATGCAGTATCTTTTAGCAGGTTACACAATTTACTATAAATTAGCCCCATGGCCTTATGCCACTGGCTTTTATGAATGTCTTAATGTGTCACCTATTTTTTGAGTTTCCATCACACCAGCACATACATAAACTTATAAAACTGATCCATATTCATTTCAAGCAGAAGTTTTGGCTTTTAAAATTTATGTAATTACAGCTATTTGAACTATCTGATCAATAGTGTTAATTCCACTATCTGCAGTTACTCACTGAAGCCTCAGTAAACAAATGCCACCGTAATTACAACGTTTATGGTCTGTGAGTGTGTGCAGGATCTGTAAGAGGCCATTAATCACTATTAATCGCTCTGTTCCTCTGCCCAGGTGTTCTTGAACAAATGGATTCTTGTAGAAATGCCTCCACAGAGAGAGTGTGGGTCTCCCACATCATGAAAATGGGTCAGCCCTGGTGCATGGAAAAACCCACACCTATGACTCTCATTGGCTGCCGAGGATGGGATGAGAGAAATGGAGTGACTGCACTTTGTAGAAATGGAGATGGTTTGGTAAATAGCGTCAGCAAGCAGACGGTATTTTAGGTTAAATGTAAGCCACTGACAAATTCTGATGTTCATCTAACTCCTTCAGCACATATACTGAATTTTAAGACACAACAATTATGTAAGTAAGGAGTACCATGGTATTCTTTGAAGTACGTTGTATGATTTTTTTAACTTAATGGATGCAAACCAAAAATGAATATTATTTATAACAAATCAATGATAAGTCTGGCATCTATGTTAAATCAGCTCCAATTGATGTAATACTTCAGTATTACAGAACAACACAGTCCAGTGTTTCAGTCTTTTGAATGGCCATCAGAAACCACTAAAAATGACTAATCAGCCTTTGCTTGTGGTATAGCAATTTTGTCTGGGACAGTTCATATTATGAGTGGAAGAAGCCTCACTTCTTGACACTCTTGATTAAGGATTCCCTCCGAAACCAGGAACTCGCTGCCACAAGAACAGGGATTCTCAGAGAGCCCATCTCCACTGAAGTACTCTTATATAAAGCAATCAAATTTTCATCATGTGGAACTCAAGTGTCCTCTCTGAATCCCCAAATGTCAGTGCTGCTCTTTCCTACGATAACAAGCAGCAGATGCTTTCAGGTTCAAATATAGCAGTACTGTATGCGACCTCACAGACCTTACTAAAGCATAAACCACTTGTAGTAATAAAAATAAGGGACAAACTACAAACAGATCTGATATTTTGACATACGCATTAATAACACCCAAGTACTGGCAGTCCAGTCTTGTGTTGCCTGGCACATCCACCATATGGCAGCTCATTAAGTCATGAAGATCAGAGGGAAACATCCTGTATTGTGGAACACAGGAAACTCTGGTGCTGTTCTCAAGGTAGACATCACTCCTGTGGTTCCCGCCAGCTCACTGTTAGATGTGCATCAAAGCCCAGCTTGAAAAACAGGTAAAACTATTCTTGTGTTATTGTTGTTTGAACAGTCCACTTTTTAGGAATGGCTTGTTTAAACACTGATGAAACATTTCCATGTATATTGCAGAAGGAAAGTTGTCATCATCAGACCAACACTGACAGACCTCTGCAAACCACAACAGGATCGTTTAGACTATTTAATATCAGTTGGAAAAAAGTAAACTCATTATTTTCTATGAAGGCTAACTTACTAGTTGTCATGCATCTTGGTGAGTAAGTGCTCAACTAACACTAACCAGAGGTCACCAATGGCTCATAAACAAATATCTAGTTCAGTCATTAAACTCTAGATGGCGTAGGCTGATAGAATCTTTACATGCAATCTTCTAGCCATCTTCAAGCAATTACAACAAATTAAGATCAGAAACCCTCTACCTCCCCCAGCTCCATCTGTCTAGATCTGCTAGGGGATTTATGTATGCCTTTTCATGCAGCAACATTGTATCTTACATGCTCTCAGCAGCAAGTAGCAGATCTTGTCCGCCAAGACCAAATACACTTACATTGTTCAGTACAATAACATGCTAAATCTCTTCTGAGAGTTGTCATGATTGAAATATTGTTCTAAACACACATATACATAAGACAAAAAAACAAGCACACTGTCTGCTATGACAACAGAAAGCTGCCACTAACACTGTGGAATCAAGTGTCAACTGCAACAGAGCTGTCTAGTTCCTTAATGGTATGGAAATGTAGAGACTGGGACCTCTTGGAGCTTTAATTAAACACCCCTGCATTCAGTCAGTCTGTAGGGTGCACTGAAAGGTCTGCTGAAGTATTAAGGTGGCAGTGCCCACATACTTGTCCTTGTAGCACCAAATGTGGCAAAACGTCCAAAGGCACAGGCCATGTAATTACCTGGGAGCACAGCCAATGAAATGAGGAAATTGTGCTATGATTGGCAGAGAAAGAGAGAGATCAGATAGTCAGAAGACAGAAGGTCAAAGAGTCAAAGAGATGATGTCATGTAATTCTAGGTCATACTATTATTACAATAAATTTAATCAAAGGATTCTGGAGACAGGTGATTTTATAAAATAATTAATATTTCTTTTAGAGAGAATGAAATTACCCTTATTTTCACTCACACAATGTTATGTCTTGTTTGATCAGACATTTTCAGAGACAAGGGCAGGTCAGGGTCACAAATAGGTACAAAAAATTGAGAATATTGAGGTATGAAGGTTTGGTGAGGCTAAAACAAAAATGATGCATTGAGTCTCTATCAATATAGGAATATTCCTGGTTAAAACTATCTGCCATGTAATATGCACTTTATTTTCATATTCCATTAGTTCAATAGTACTCAATAGTATTAATAGTAGGGGTGCTCCGATTGATCGGCTACGAAGGCCGATCTCAAAAAACCGATCTCAAGCTGATGACGCTGCCGTGAGAGGTTTGGCACGACATGCAGCGTCACCGTCTCAGTCTCTGTCCGGCGAGGGTAAAACAATTATAATGCTGAAGGTGAGGTACTCTAAAGTCATTTGAAAACCTTGTGTGAGACGTAATTTCACAAACAGCATGAGTGAATCACCGGTATATATGTGGTGCGTATTTTTTCCGTGCTCATGTTAACAGATTAATAAAGCGTGCACACTGCAGACGGTTACGGTCCAGCAGTGCGTTCCACGAGCGGCGCGTCAGCATCAGTGCAGAGATCGTTTCCGCACCGAGTCTATTTTTGCTGCGCTGCAAGCGCTGAATTAAAGTAAATAATTGTAGATACAATAATAGATGGCACTCGTGGAGGTAGGAAAATAAAGTTCTTTATGAACCGCATGATTGCTTGTAATAAAGATTTAAATGCAAAAGGAAAGGCAGCAGCGCTGACTATTTCTGTCAATGGTAAGTTTGTGATAACGTAAGAAAAGTAGTTTAAATGTGTGTTTGTGGTAAACAGCCACAGATCAAAGCGGACTCCTGTGTGAAAGCACAATGAGAGTCCATGCTGCTTCCCCTCTCACAAGAGACACCTAAGAGGGGAAATTTCCCCCATTTCTAAAAATGAAATTCAGGCCCTGAATAAATGTCTAAAAATCCTGATTGGAGTATCACTATAAATAGTTATAGATGATAAAAAAGAAGGCTTTAAAAAGATCTGTATCGGGGATCGTTATCGGCAAATACTGCTTTCTGTGATCGGCGATCGGCCTCAAAAATCCTGATCGGAGCACGCCTAATTAATAGTTAATAGTATTTATAGTATTCTTAGTATTAGTATTAGTATTCATAGTATTAATAGTATTCTTATTCATTTAGTTCTATTTTATTTTCTAATTTTGCTTTTATGGTTTATTTTATTTGATGGCATTAATAAGGTTCCTGTAAAGCTCTTTGCAAACAGCAATTTAAATGTACTTTATTACACGCCTCTGTGGAATACTTAATTCTGATTGGTCAGTCGCGACATTCCGAGGTATCTTATCCCTCGATAACAACCGGTAAAAATGAATAACACAGGCTCATCCGGGTAATTAAAATCGGCGCTGTACTCTTGCTAGGAACATTTTCTCTTAGTGGAAGCTTTGCGTTTGTTTAGCTAATAAAATATTAAAACTCGATTCAAAATTGTGTACAATTATTTAATGTAATCCTGGTATCGCGGACTTGCTCTCTCGTTTCATACAAACGCAGCTGCTGCCATTTTGCGACGATTGTTTTGTACGCTTTAATTGTTTATAAGATAGCTAACATACTGGTAAGATTTTAAAACATTTTCGTCGTAAATCTTTTATCGCCATAATTATTTATGTGGTGAAATGTTGTGTAATAAGTGGTGTTATGTTATTGTTTCTCATCTATGCCCCGCCTTTTTTCTCATCTATGCCCCGATTTTTACAAAGCTCATTGTTCTGAAAAACGAGGTGTGCTCTCATTGGCCAGCTATCCAGTGCGTTGTGATTGGCCGAATTCCTCAAGCGTGTGACGGAAATGTTACGCCCCTTACCATATTGTGATGCCGTGCAACTAGACAAAACCAATAAAAATCCATTATAAAAAAGGCATTTGTTGCATCCAGTGGGGACATAATTACTGATTATAATAACTTATACTGTCTTTTTACACGTTGCATCGCGCCGTGTAAACATAAAACCATGTCTGCATTTGTGATTGGAGAAACGACAAACAACAAGCGCTGCTCTACACTGCTCAAAACTCATCAGTGGCAAATCCTTTAAATATGAAAGCATACTTGCAGGCTGTGAGTCAGCATTATTTGTCAGAACACCGTCATTGTAGGCTACTCTCCCAGGAAACAGTCCTTGTCCTCCGTAAAATGCGTTGCTCACATCTGAATATTTGGTTTGAACTGCTCTGGAACAGCGTTGTAAATACAACTTAACCATTGATTTCTAGTCATGTCCTCTTTTGGAAGACCAAACAAAGTAGTTTCGCCTTCACAACGAAACACAGTGGCTCCACAACATGGCAGCGGTGGCAACAATACTACAGCGAGAATAAAAGTTACGCCTTCTTTCTTTGCGTGAACATTTGGGCGGTGTTATGCAAATCTTCCCACACAGTGACGTAGACATGTGGGGGTGTGTTTAAACGAGTCATTTTAGGAGAGCGTGGACAAGTCGTAACTTTTATAAAGAATATCTCTTTGGATTTGAGACTTTAGTCTTTGCAACTTTAGGGATCTTATCTATGCACGAACAGCTTGTAACACTCCAAAGAGAAAGAAAAACTTGAAATCGCATCATATGACCCCTTTAATGTCCGTCTAGTTTGAACTTGCTCGCAGCTGCTGTGTTCACGGAAGCTTTGTGTTCAAATATTTCAACTCAAATCAATATTTCGTGTCTAATTATTTACTTATGTAGCAAGTAGCCGTGTAATAAGCGGGATAATGTTATCAACCGGCTGGATGTACATTATCCCTTACATATAAATAAAGCTTTACTTAAGCTCTATCAACAGCATGTGCTACTCTGATGATTACTCCAGAATGTTTTTATACATCTTTCAATTTTTAAAACAAAGGAAAAGCATGCATATATTACTCAAGTTACAAAGGTGGTCTAAGGAGGTGAAAAAACAAATGTGAAGCTTATATTTGTACACTCTAAAAAATGCTGGGTTGTTTCAACCCAACTTTGGGTCAAATATGGACTAACTCATTGAAATATTGAACATTAACTATTCAGTAAAACAAAGTAATAATAATAATAATAAAAAAATTTTGATTTGTCAAGTTTTGCGACAGGACTACTTTTCTTGGTGGATGAACTTGTTATGCAATACCAACATAACTGACTGTAGTTTGCTCCATGAGTTTATGGCAACACAATCTAATTAGAAAATTTAGCTTTAGTTATGAATTGCCATGAGAGTGTGTTCATTTACGGATAGATATATCCCTTTTTGGTATTGGCAAAAGGTGTTCTTAGTATCAGGAAAAAACATGAAAAAAGAGAGAATGTTCCCAATGTAAGTGCATTACAGACACATGACTTTTTGTTTGGACACAAACGGATGAGCTGAAATAATTTTCTGTGGTAATCGACAGCATGCCACAGATGATGTTGAACGAGCTTAAGCTGTATTTAACCCAGAATATTCCTTTATAATGGGGTATACATTATGTGAACAGTGTACTGCTGCACATACAAGCACAACATCCTACTCTTTTATGAGCAGAAATGTCTTAGACATTCATATGCACACCCACACAAACAGTCAGTGCTCGTCTGGAATTTCACAGCAGGTAGGAGTGCACAATTCATCTACATAACCAGTGCATTTATACAGTTTTGTATTACAAAAACATTATGCAAAAAGTTATGCAAAGTAGTTTCAGAATATGAAACACTTCACTGCAACAATCAACCTTTCCAAACCCATTAAAACAGAAATGTACACGACGCATTAGCCTTGTTCACACGGTCTGCCCAAATCCAATTATTTGTGTATCCGATTGGAATCCGATCTAAATTATTGACGGTCCACACTGTGCATCGCAACTGTTCAGATCCGATTTGTGTGTCCTGTTGCGCTTTTGTTTTCCAGAATATCTGCTTTGGTTTCTATGGCAATGATGTTGCATTGGTATGTCTACACTAAAAACAACAATAACAGCAATACAGTCTGCAATACAGAGATGTTGTCTTACAACATGATAACATGTTGCTGTCTCACTGGATTATATTATGTTTTATGAGGCAGTGGCAGAAATGTAGGAAGCTGGAATGTGCATATTTATTACGTGCTGCGGTCTCAAAACTCAAAGAGATGTGTAGACCAGCTCTATATTGTCATTTTCCACTTAACTTGCACTTCGCAACAACACAACCTTGTTTCTGCAAAGACATTCAGCATGTTTTCTACAAAAAATGTTGTGGAGTGAGAAAGTGACACAGGCAAAAAAGCTATGCAAAATCCGATCTGCGCAGTCAGACAAACAGATTTCCAGAAATGCAATTTGAACCACATATGAATGAAACTTGAAACAGATTTGTAAAAAAAAAAAAAAAAATTGCGCATTCCAGCAACAACACAACCTTGTTTCTGCAAAGACATTCAGCATGTTTTCTACAAAAAATGTTGTGGAGTGAGAAAGTGACACAGGCAAAAAAGCTATGCAAAATCCGATCTGCGCAGTCAGACAAACAGATTTCCAGAAATGCAATTTGAACCACATATGAATGAAGCTTGAAACAGATTTGTAAAAAAAAAAAAAAAAATTGCGGATTCCAATTGGATATACACAAAAATCATATTTGGACTGAGTCTGAACAAGGCCTTTTCTCATTTAAAAATCGTGTACTAGGGACTTATACCAGTCTATGGTTTCCTACAAAAACAGAAGACAGAATTCTGTAGCACTTCCTGTGGTCCACTTTCCACAGCTACTTGATGATATCAGTGTGCTCAGAGATAACGGCTGTTTCATTCACTGCAGATGAGACACAGAAAATTGGCAGATAGAGTGCACCATGTTCTCAGAGCCTCCTATCATTTAGCTGCTGATCTGGGGTCAGTTGTAACTCGAGGACATTAATGGATAAGTCAGACATAATGCTTAAAAAATGACTGTTCTTTTATCGGTTTATTAATATAGGGAAGAGAGGTGCGCAGTGGGAGAGAGTGTTTTAATTTCTCTGTTGCAAAACCTAATATCAACATATCTTAAAAGTCAACATAAAATCAAAAAGGACCCCATTTACTAAATGCAAGCCCTGGTCTTACTGTGAATGCTTCACCAGTGATCTTCACAATCCTCTACAATATTACAAGCACTTTCTCTGAAACACTTTTCATTCCTTTGACTTCCATTCATATGCGTGCAAATGCGGGAAAACAGAACTCATGCTAATGTGAATTTTACTGCTAACAAAGTTAAAGTTTGCTGAACCCTCACCTGCAAATTCACATCACAAAGACATGTGACCAATAGAACATCGATATGTCATGGTATGACATGTTAGTTGAATTAAAACAATGAAAACAGTAGGTTTGCAGTGTTTCAGTAGAGTATTTTTTTATATTATTTTGGATATATTGTTGTGTTGAATTTATGTTTTTTAAAAAGACGCCACAGATGTGACATCGTATCACGACAACTGCAGTGCCTGTAGAAATTTTGCATGCTCAAAGTCTAGCGTGACCACAGCATTAGACTAACAGTCATACAGAAATTGAGGTATTGTTTTTAGCAAACTAAATCCTACCAAACAAGTTCTGCATAGGACAAGATGTCGTCTAAGAAGTCAGCTTAAGGAAGCTCACTAGTGTCAGACTCTGTTCCATGTTTTGTCTGTGTCTTGCTCCCCAGGTGTTCCTTTCCCATGTTTAATTTGTCCCAGGTGTTCCCCATGATGGTTCATTGATCCCAGGTGTGTCTCGTCATCCCCTCCTCCTGTGTGTATAAATAGTGTTCCCAGTCCCAAGTTCTCTGTCCGCTGTTGAACGTCTTCCTGTGTTCGTCTCCCTTGGTGCAAATAAAGTCTTGGTAAAGTATTCTCCAGCGTCTCCTCGTGTGTGTGCACCGTGACAACTAGGTTTTGAACAGAGCTATTGTGTGTGAGTGTGTGCACATAATAGGCCTACATCAACATTTGTGAATGGTGAGCATACACCTCTAAAAAAAAAAAAAAAAAAGAAATCATTAAAACCAGTTCAAAGAAAATAATGAAGATATAATTCAGTGGTTTCCCCACCGGTTACTAAAGTTGCCAGATGCATTTCTGAATAAACATCCAGAAATTGCATTGCATGAATTAGTTGAATTAAATATATGAATTAATTCAGTAGGTGTCAAAAGCTCTTCCTAAACTTGTCTAATTGTATGTCATTTGTTTTTAAAAATATCTTTAGTTACAGATTGGACACAACTTTTGACAACTTTAGTTGCTCCCTGGCTTAAATGGGTTACGGTGAGGAACAGAAGAGTGTCTGACTCACTGAGCAGGGAAGCATCAGATATCATACAGACTGCCAGCATGAAGCCTGCAGCGGTGTGTGTTTTTAGTGGGCTGTGAGAGACTAGACAAATGACTGCGCTTGCACTCTCTCTCTCTCTCGGTTATACTAATGAAAGTGGCATAAGAAATAATAAGTATCATCTGTCATCTGTGCAACATCCACTTCTGCAAACAATATCCTGAGAGGATCACTGTGCAGTTCTCTCATCTCCTGTTTAAATATCAGCATGAATGCAAAGATAATTTACAATTACATTAGGCTTGGCACAGATTCTGCATAGCACTGCTTCGCTTTTCTATCTCATGTACCCTTGTATTTCCGTCAAAGCTCATGTAACCCTTCATCAACACCAAACAAGAAATATGTTCCTACTGACTCATACTGGACTCACCAAGTAGCAAATATCCTGCTACATGTGTTACCCACCCAAAATTATAAAACAGAACTGAAGACATCATAATTTTAATTTTATAGGCTTGACAGAAAAAAAATCAAAATGGAGTTACACACACCCCTGACTGGAATCACTGCAGTATAGCAGTATGCGCTTGTGAATGAGTTAAGCCTTGCCGCATGACAGCAGTGCAGAGAAAGTATCAATTTAACATACATTACTAACATACAAAAAAAAAAAAAAAATTTTTTTTTTAAGAAATGAATACTGAAAAACCTTTTTCCACAAAAAAAAAAAATCTACAACTGTCAAAATTGCCAGGACACAAAAGATATGTTTTAATCTCAGAGAGGCTATCCTGGTTAAATAAATAAAATAAATATTTTTTTCTTGAACACCAAATTAGCATATTAGAATGATTTCTAAAGGATCATATGAAAATTCAGCTTTGCCATCAGAGGAATAAATTAAATTTTGAAATCAATTAAATTTTAAATCAATTAAATAATTTTAAATTATAATAATATTACTATATTATAACAGTATTACTTTTTTAATCAAATAAATGTAGCCTTGATGACCAGGAGTAAACCTGTAAAAAAAAAAAAAAAAAACGTGTAAAAAAATGATACCGACCCCAAACTTTTGAATAGTACATGGTAATAGTACAACCTCAAGATTATACATTTAGATTAGACAAACCATTTTTTTAAATCATACTGCATTTACATTTAGTTCACATTTCATTTCATACTGTTTGAAATAAGAACTGTATTAGAACCTGAAATACAATCAAAATTGTTTAGACATTTTTTCCCTATTTTGGGTGTATTATTGTGTTAATTGTTTGTTTGTATTACTATAGTTATATGGGCAGATCTTGGGCTTTGTTGTACACTGAACAAAACTATAAACGCAACACTTTTGTTTTTGCCCCCATTTTTCATGAGCTGAACTCAAAGATCTAAGACTTTTTCTATGTACACAAAAGGCCTATTTCTCTCAAATGGGCAAAAACTAAATTGTTGCGTTTATAATTTTGTTCAGTGTATATAGATTTATACATACATTGCCAATTTTTAAGCTTTGTCTTTCGTGTTGTTTTTTGGTAAATAAAAAAATTATCATAAAAATGTTTTGGGACATTTTTAATCAATGCGCAAAATGTCGCAGAATTTTTTTTTTACATATATACTTTAAAGCTTTCACATTTACTTTTATGCATTCAGCAGATGCTTTTATCCAAAGTGACTTACAATAGAGGAAAATAAGCAATTTGTCACAGAACCAACAATAATCGTAGTATACAATGCCAGTTTTATTGAGCAAGTTGCACTGGTTATATAATAATACATTTCATTATCAACCAGTAGGAGTCTGTTGTGTTGTTTCACACAGTAAAACTCTGACTCATTCTAAACAAGTAAAACAGATGATGCAACAGGCAAATTCACAGTTTATGTGAAAAAGTGGAAAAAGTATCTGCATAGCTTGAATGAGTTAAAAATGTCATAAAACCAAACCTACTCCACTGCCTATGAGACACATGCTGTTTGTGTCTATCTGGGCTCCTTACTTGTGCCGTCCACAAAGTAGAATGCAAGACTGAGTGTGAGCGCAAACATGGCAAACGCCATCTGCTTTGTTGTGTTTTTGGCTGGAAATGAGAGCACATGGCCAGTACACAAGCTTGCCATGCTTACTGCTTTCAACAGGAAAAATCCAATCTGATTTTTTAAGATAAATTAAAAAGTGACGTGCAGTACAAACAATCCCACGATCCTTTACAGGGCTTGAACCTCAAAATTTCAGTCACTAGCCCAAATATTTAACCACTATGCCACAGTCAACCCACAATGAAAACACACACTAACTTTCCTTTATAACTTAAGCACTTAAAATGACTCGGTCTCATTTTAAGTGCCTCCAAAGGAAAAGTGTTCAACTCCCTTATTAGTGTACGATCAGCTTCATGCAGGAAGTTTCCTCACACTTCCATTAGTCATACATGGGAGATGATTGTGCCGCTGACTGAAACACAACCTTAACAAGCCTAATCATAGCATCCCTCCCTCTCTCAGCAGTCACGACCACATAATAGGCCAGTATTTATAAAGTCTCTGCTACAGCACAGACTCTGGTATTTTCCTCAGAACAGGTCTGCACTATAATGTCGAAGCCATTGTCTGGCTAAACAGATGTAAATCAGATTGTCAGGGTCGGTTTTCAAGAAGCGTTTAAGCCAAATTACTCCATAAAAAATAATATCATATGTCATGTGTGGAAATCAAATGTACTTTTTCTTTATCTGTTGTAGACAATCTCTGACGGTTACATTTTTAAAGGTATAGTTCTGCCAAAAATGAAAATTCTGTCATAATTTACTCACCCTTACGTTGTTTCAAACCTGTATGATTTTTTGTTCTACTGCTGAACACAAAAGTAGATATTTTGAAGAATGCATTAATTTATGGTAAAAAAAAAAAAAAAACACACAAAAGTCCTACAGGTTGGAAATTACATAATTGTTGACAGAATTTAGATTTTTGGGTGAACTATCCCTTTAAGTCAAATTCTTTCATTTCAATTCATTTCAGTCGTTTCAATTCAGCTTTATCAATTTAATTTATTATTTAATCATGTTGACTTAGGGGCTGTTCACATACTGTATTCCTCCTGATATGTTTTTTTTCATTGTTTGTCCACGTACACATGCAGCAGAATCAGACGGCTGCTGCATTACGTCACCAGTTTTTATTAGTATCTCACACCGTGAGCACCACTTTAAGATGGTGTGTCAAGTTAATTGTAGTTCAACTTTTTAAAATCATGTCTCAAAACATTCTCCTCCAGCTGTTCCGCTCTGTCCAGCTGTCCAATGTTGTTGTTTTTTTTTTAAATAAATTGTACCAAAGGAACATTCAAGTAATAGTTCACCCAAAAATGTAAATTCTGTCTTCATTTACTCACCCTCATGTCATTCCAAACCTTTATGTCCTTCTTTCTACTGAGATACACAAAAGAAGATCATTTGAAAAATGTTTTTTATGTTCATACAAGTCAGTGGGGTCCATTATATGGACTAAAACAGTTGAAACATTCTTAAAAAAAATATCTTGTGTTCCACAGGAAACAGGAAACTATTGTACCCATAGAGTTAGTTATTTGATATTTACACTAAAAGACAAGAATAATTAAAAAATATATTCATTGCAAGGCATTTTTACAAAGATGTACAGCATTCAGAAAAGTACATTTGTTCCTCAGTTTTCTCAGTTTTATACCAGTGATGGATTTTACTTGATTAAAACAGTGCTGAGTGTCTTCATTAGTGCATTAATTTACGGCTCAAAACACACTAAAGGGACTGAGATCGTTTACTTGAGACAAGGAAATTGAGAAATTACTGTAATTACTTTTATGGCGGATTTGTTTATGAAAAAGCATGCTGGGAAGATCCTGTGTGTTTTTGGTGTGTATATACACTTTCTGGGAAAAGCACTAATATCTCCCTAGAAAAGTAAAATTAGTGCTTTTCCCAGACCATACATACCAGGGGTCGCCATCCGGACCGCAAAGCCTTTTGACATTATGAAATAAATAAATGTCAAACGCTGTTTTCTAATAAAATCTGCATTGCTTTGTGCACTGCCATTACCGGGGAAACCACTATATTTCTGATGTTCCAAAAGCGCCTCCTGCTGTCAGAGAATTAATGTGCATTTTCAATAAGCCCGTCTGCTGTTTTTGTTCAGACCAATGTGAAAATCAACCCATGTTTTTACACCGCAAACACAGAGTTGAAAATGTGAACTGGTGGATCGACAAGAAGATAATGCATTATAAAATTGAAAACAATTAAGACAGTAAAATATATTTGTTATTTAATTAATATAACAATTGATTGATGATAATTGTTTAAATTAATTTATAAATTAATAAATTAATGCTGCTGTCTATCATTATTAATGTTAATCACTCACTGCACTTGACTGAATCACTTTTGGATCTTTAATAAGAATCAGTTCACGTTTGATTGATACAGTGAAGACTATGCAGTGTTTTATTTATACACTTTATAAAATTTCTAACTACATGTTAAATAAACCTATTGTAGCCTACTGTAGCTGAATAAATTAAAAGTTTATTTTATATTTATTTGTGCTATTATGTTTGTAATTTGCTTCTTTTTCTTATTTTTAATAACAAAAAAAAGCTATATCGAGATATATATTGTTGTCGTGAAATAAAATTTCTCATACCGTTAAATAAGATTTTGGTCATATCGCCCACCCTAAAAAGGTCAATAAATGATGACACTTTTTGCTCTAAAAACAGTTGCTATTTGTGAAAACAAGGCAAATAAACTGGAGTTTTTACACTTCTGTTTAGTTAAAGGAAGGTAAAGTAGCATGAACAATATGAGGTTACGTTAGAATGACTAGAAATTCTTCAGCTGAGGAACTCTTGAGGTTTAATTTCATGCTCTGCTACATCTCTTTCATTCTGACATGAAAGATGTGGAAACACAGCATTATCCTTTTTTAAGTACGTCAGGGGAAATGTACAGTACAAGAGAAGAATAAGGGAGAGAAGAACAAGACAGACGGCAGTGGCATGCTGAGTCAAGCAAAGGTTGTTTTTTTTGCCTTTTCAACATTTTAATGGACAGTGATAATATAGAAAAGAAAGGAAAATTATGAAGGCAAGTTTCTAGAAAATGACACAAGTGGGACTTGAACCCACTTCACCCACATAAGCAGCCTGGCCTAATGCGACTCCTCAACTCTGCACATTGTCTGACATTTCCTTCTGACTTATGCATGCGTTTATGTCAGAGCCTGAAGACAGTCATCAGTGGTGACTAAACCAACACCTCTCACCTGTCCAGTTTCTAAAACACAACCCACACACACACTATAATATAATGTTTAAAGGGGACATCGGAGGCAAAATTCACTTTTACATGGTGTTTGCATATAAATGTGTAGCAGTGTGTGGACACAACCACCCCGCAATGATAAAAAAATCCATTCACTACTTTTTTTAAACACCCAAAAAACTAAACAGTCTCAATAATCAAGTCGTTTGGATTTTCTGAGCAATATGATGTCATATTGCTCAAGCCCCGCCCACATTCACCGACAGACTGTCCTGTATTAGCATATCTTCGCCCTCAGCCAGTTGTACACTGTCTGCCATTTTCTCCGCACTCAAGCAGCTGTAGCGACAACAATGTCTCATAAGCAATGCAGGTGTTTTGTAGTTGGATGTAAAAGTGAAAATTTTTCTCCCGACATCAGAGCCACTGAGGATGCAATGGATTAGTTTTGCTTTTGATGGTAATGCGCCACCGAACACACCTAAATTTGTTTATGTCTGCGCAAATCATTTTACTCCAGACTGCTTTCTGAACAAGGGAAATTCACGGCAGGTTTTGCTAAAAAGTTAAAACTCCAGGATGGATCATTAGGGCTAGGTACCGAGTTAGACCGAATTGCCTCGATACCATCGAATATTGTAAAAAAGTCTTGTCATTCGGTACCAAATTTCAATACCTAAGGTGTTAATCTCATCAAAGTCAGTGAGCCAGCAAGCGTGCAGCATGCTTTATGTGCCTTAATCAGTGATTGGCTCTGTCGAGGCATCAAGGAAAATGTATGTTACATGACCATTCATTCACACTGTAGCATCATGCTACATAAGACACTTTATAAAAATGTATACTATGCTTTTACTCAAAACTCAACCATTGAGTGTTTGTAATAACCTGATTGCGATCTAATGAGGGTAAATATTAATAAATAATAATTACTCTAAATCCAAATATAAAATTCAAATTAAGTAAAAAGTCATAATTATTGATATTATTATTATTTGTTGCTGTTGTTGTTATTATTGTTGTTAATAATAATAAATAATCAAACAATACAAGTTATAATATTAATAATAATGCATAATAGTCCAAGCAAAGTCTGGACTATTACAAATTAATTTGATCCAAAAAAAAATCAACAATGCATGTGGCACATTTGAAGGTTTGTGATTTTTTGTACTTGTCCTTTTTTTTTTAGCTTGACAGCCAAAGTTAGCCACTTACTATTCCTAATAGAACTAAAGTACTATTCCTAAAGTATAATTAATTGTATTATGCTTTAGGAGATAAACATTGAGAATGATTCATAAATACCTTAATAGGGCACCATTTCGAACATAACCACCAAACTCTTATTTTCTTCAGTTTTAAATTGAATTCCAAGCAATCAGAATGAGATTAAACTTTGGTAATTTGTTCCTATTAATAAAACAGTTGTAAGGTGTGACTAGTCCTGGCTAATGCTCTTAACAATCTGTTCCTGTTAACAATCAGAATGGTTGGCATGCCGTTTTCAATTTTCACGTTCAGCATAGCGGTACAACAACCAGAGCATGTGTCGGAGATAAGACACTGCGTACTAAAAGGAAGAACAGATGATATCACTTTTCCCTAATTGAATCTCAATTTTGTGGACAAAGAACATCAGCAATACAGCAACTGGCACAATGGTGTTAAAAGCATTATGTCACTCCGAATTACTGCTGATGAAGAGCTTACAGGATCACTTAACCATGCAATGCTGCTCTCCCTTGCATTTCCCAACATACAGTGGGGCAAAAAAGTATTTAGTCAGCCACCAATTGTGCAAGTTCTCCCACTTAAAAAGATGAGAGAGGCCTGTAATTTTCATCATAGGTATACCTCAACTATGAGAGACAAAATGAGAAAAAATCCAGAAAATCACATTGTAGAATTTTCACAATTGGTGGCTGACTAAATACTTTTTTTCCCCACTGTATACCTCGACTGTATTACCCAGAACATGAATGTGATAAACAATTACTCATCAGTTTTTCACACAATACCTGAGTGAAATAAACGACATGAACTGCAGAAATATTTACACTTTTGTAACAATGTGCATTCAATCAATGTGAGCACATTCATACACTACCATTCAAAAGTTTGGAATCAGTAAGATTTTTTCAAGAAATTAATACTATTGAGCAAGGATGCATTACAACGGTCAAAGGTGACAGGAAAGACATTTATAAAGTTAAAGAAGATTTCTATTACAAATAAATACTGTTCTTTTGAACTTTCTATTCATCAAAGAATCTCACCAAATTAATCCCACCAAGAATACCACCAAAATATTAAGCAGCACAACTGTTTTCAACATTGATAATAATAAGAAATATTTCTTAAGCTGCAAATAATTTTATTAGAATGATTTCTGAAGGATCATGTGACACCGAAGACTAGGGGTTGACCGATTATCGGCACCGATATTAAGCATTTTTATGGTTATCGGTATTGGTCATTTTCAAAACCGATTTGCTGATAAAATAATTTAATTTTGAAATGTGCTATTTGGCTCTGATGCAGCTACCTCTGTCGGAACTCATCACTAGAGCAATGTCCGCCCATCTGATTTGTTGGGAGTCACGTGTCCGGCCAATCAACATGGAAGGCTGAAGGCACTGAAAGTTTTTCACTCTCACACAGAAAGCACTTGCTAACTGGAGCTGCTTCAGTGATCACGCATCAGTTGTCTCTCAAAGGTAAGGCAGCAGCAGACATTGCTGAAGTTGCAATAAATCACAATCCACTACACTGAAGTTGCGAAACACCCCAATATAATCTATTTATGATGACAGGCAACCCCCTTCCCAGTTATACTGAGAATTCCTGGTCATCTGTGGTTATAGGCTTTAATTTTGACATTAATAAAAAATTTTACACCAGACATATATATCGGATCAAAATATCATTTATCGGTCTACTCAATCTGTAATAATCGGTATCGGCCCTGAAAAACACATTTCGGTCGTCCCCTACTGAAGACTGAAGTAATGGCTGCTGAAAATTCAGCTTTGTCATCACAACCACAAACTTTTAAATGGTAGTGTATATTTTGAAAAGAGAAAGAGAAAAAGAGAACCAAAAGAGGTAGAAAAGGCTTTTCTCAGGTGCTTAAGAAAGTAATAGATATGTCAGTCAACAGTGAACAGTTGTGTGATTTCTCACTCTCAAACACACACATACGCACAAACTACTGCAGTAAGGCTTAATCTCTGCTCAGAGACATTTCAAATTACAAGTTAATCTATTGATCTGTCCCCTTTTAAAGCCCAGGCCAGTGTCCAGAACACAACTACTGTTCAAAACAATAAAAAGCTCAGTTCAGGGACAACTGAACTTAGATTTTGACAAGCTGAATGGAAATAAAAATGTATAATATTTTTTTACAGAACACAGCACATCATCATTTAATAAACATAAAGATAAAATAATGACAAAGATTTTTATCTTCGCCCTCTTTGGCATAAATGTCTGACATTCTTTTTTATTTTATATTGTGTTACCTTGTAAGGCTTTGTTTTTAAAATAGGGAAATTAGTTTGGCTGTACTGCTCAGACAACTTGCAAAATAGTAAAACCAACATGACAAAGAATTGAGATAAAATCATAAATCGTGATTTTCCTTCAAAAAATCATAATATGATATTTTTGCCATATCGCCTACCCCTATCCGACACTCAGCGTGGTTATGCTCTTAGTGACCCAAGTTTGAATCCTGGCTTTTGGTCCTTTCCAATGCCGACCCCTCACTCTCACTTCCTGTCCAAACTCTTCAAACATTTGAATTAAGGCAACAAAAAAAAAACATCAACAACAGTGCAGACTCTCGTAGTCTTCAGTGGAATATAAAAATAGTTTCTGCTTATCACAGCTCTCTCTGCTCAAAATAAGAGATAAGGCAATTCAGTTGTATTTTTTGAGAACATAGAAACCAAAAGCTCTGCATCTACTTTGTACTTTGCCTTTTGTCAGTTGAAAAGCCCATTATTAATCATTATCAGTCTTTGAGAGCACAGCACCAGATAATATACAGAGCAATATTTCTTTTTTTAACAAAACGTGAGACACTCACTGAAAAGTCTTATTATAATTAATGATAAATTAATGAAAAATGCATGAACCAACCAATGATTTGCAATTTTCCACAGATTTTGATCTTTAGCAAACAAATTCCAACTGTTCAACATAAGGTTGTGTGTCAATAATAGTTTGCTCTGCATGCTGTCAGCACTTTGTATTAACACATGTGTCCTTGGTTAAGATGGTGTTTGCATGCACAACCAGCTGGCAGCCTATAGAGTAAGAGCCCATTTTCAGCTCTAAATGAGAAACCAGGCTGTTGGAAGACTGTGGAAGAAGTCCAGATGGAGAATTTAGAAGCAGAGGAAATTAGATCTTCTGCTACAGAACATAGATTAACATCCTGCAGTCAAAATGCACCTCTACAAGAATGAGAGAGAGAAAAAAGCACAGAACATGCATCTTGACCACATCAGTCTGTCTGACGTCATCTGGGATGACTTGGAATACAGTGCATGAGTCACATATGGACCACTTTTGATACATACCATATCATGCTGTTTTTATCATTTGATCATTCACATTCATTATATGGAGAGAAAAAAAATCTCCTGTTGTCTTCAACAGAAGAAAGAATGTCATATAAGGTTTGGAAAGACATGATTGTGAATAAATTACAGAAATTGTATTCATAGAGTGAACTATACCTTTACAATTTGCAACTTGACGGATGTACGGTTACTTCCTCTACAGTCAAAAATCTGGGTGTTATATTAGATAGCAACTTGTTATCAAGTGTCATGTTTAATCAATGAGCCCACAAATACATTTTTCAGACATCCAATCAATAATTTAAATAAAAACACTCACATATATGAACGAGATTAAACAGCATCATGCATTTCTGGCTGGGGTTTATTCTGAAGTTACTGTGACGGTCATGTGAAAGGCTCTGGAATAACATTAGGCAACGAATTCGCTCCAAAAGCAAAAAATAACCCAAAAAAGCTGCATTTCAATGTGTATGCCAGAAGGTGGAGCCAGATCTATTCACACAGAGCTTCCTTTCTGCTCCAGTCCTAAACTCCCCATGATAAAACTAGAACTGCATTAGACAGGAAGACAAACGTAGACGGTACCCGACACAGTAAAGTTATACATGCTCCCAGGGTGTGATACGGCATCATGAATATTTAACAGCTGAGTGAATGGTCCTACTTAGCTCTCCTATTCTGACAAGCTTGAACCGTGCATGACAGAGAGATTTGGATTTTGAAGACGACCTCCGAAGCAAGTTTCCTGAGGGGGTGCTGAAGCAACATTACATAACATACACAACATTTATACTGCTCAGCTCTCACAAAACCCTAAACCTGATCATATTAAAATATGAAATATTTTTACTTGTATATGCGAAAGAAAGGAAACAATGCTGACACTACTGCCCTGTACGACAAGTAAAATCGCTTTATGAGCAAGGTTTTCATTCATCAAAGTAAAAAAAAAAAGCTTTTCTTGCAATTTTCTGTGACGTTATTTCTTTATTATTTACATTATTTAAATCTTTACATTATTTGTAACTTGCTTAAATAGGAGGTGATATTGTGGGTGGGGGGATGGGGGATTTTGGGGTCATTCTCATCACATAAAAAGTTAATTTTGTATACCAGCATAGGGACAGTAAAGGGACTTCAGGAAATATTTACCTGAAGTACATCCCCTAAAATTTTAAATCAACATTCGCATATGATTCTTTGATGTTGGTTAAGAGTCACATATTACATGTAGGTAAACAAAGAAAATATTTATTTTAAATATTTTTAGTAAGTATTTTATTTTGATTGTTTTTATTTTAAAATTGTTTAATTTTACCGTTTTATGGTTTAATTAATTAGCTTTATCAAACCACAAACCCCTGCAGTTCCCTGAACTGCTTCACAAACCCCAGTTTGGGAACTGCTGCATTAGTATACAGATGACCTCAACGCTAAGAGAAATACACTAAAACCCATAAAACATTCATTTGAAAATAATTAAATAAAGTTAAATAACGTGTACAGTCTAACACTCCTTACAACAGCAGTTAAACATTTATAGCATTCCTGCTTCACAGCTTTTACTCAGGGCAGCTCCAATTGCAGGTTATCAGAGTAAAGTGTAATCTGAGACCTGTGTGTGGGACATCACTTCAGTGGTTTGTTAGACTACAGTCTAAAAGCAAGTATTAGGGAGGAAACGACAAGCATCAGATGAGACCTGCACTGATAGAGAGTCTGTGTTTGTCATTGCTGTACTTTATGTTTTGTCTTCACAAACATGCTGGTGCAGTGAGAATGTCTTTAAAGCTGTGGAGTGTAGTATAGTGGTTGAGATCTGGTCTGGTAGCCAAATGACTGCAGGGTAAAACCGGTATAGGACAATCATTTATCTATCAGCAGTATGTCCTTGAGCACTTAATCCCAAAGACAGACTGTCCCTGTAGTTTAACATGGTGCTGTCTGATGACAAGGTTATGGAAATAAATTCCACTGACCCAGTCATGGGGCAATAAAAAAGATTGCCTAGGAATAAATACTTTTTTTCCACACCAGGGAATCTAACATTGAGAAACACTGAATATAACATTCGGAAATCTGCCCTTTAAATCATGATTAGACATTAATGGCTTGCATTGAGCTGTATCTTATTCATCCTATCAGCTTCAATAGTCTTGGACTTTATACTGACACCTGTTGGTGTGGATGCATGAAGTTTGTTCATTAACTTCTGTCATTTGATAGCAAAGCTGTTGGTTTATATTTGTTTGTTTATGTTGACTTAAACTACCCACTTAAGCTTCTGTCAACTCTTCCGGCCTTTTTTTATAAAAATATTTTCCCTGAAAGTTTGAGTTAGGACAGTTTGCGAGAACGTGATTATAAAGGCAACGAGGATGTGAAAGACAAAAAAAAACATTCAAAAAAACACATTGAATTTGAGACGTATGAAACAAAAGAGCCAAAATGCTAACCCATTTCTGGGTTTTGCCTACAAAAATGTCATCCCTGCAGCACTCTATTAAAGGTGACATGCCCCTTTCTACAAGATGTGATATAAGTCTCAGGTGTCCCCAGAATGTGTCTGTGAAGTTTCAGCTCAAAATACCCCACAGATCATTTATTATATAATTTTGAAAATACCTATTTTGAGAGGAAGCAGAAACACGCTGTTTTCGTGCCTGTATCTTTAAATGCAAATGAGCTGCTGCTCCCCGCCCCCTTTTCCATAATAGGGCTGTGCCTTTACAGCTGGTACTTCAGATACTCTTTGTTTTTTTTTTGAAAAATTGTTTGGTTTTGGTTATCATGTCTATTGCACTGAAATCATGCGTTTTAATGCCATATTAGTTTAAACTTCTGATGTATGGTTTTCTGAGCGCACACATCCGAATCACACGCACAGAAAGCGGTTGTCACACGGCATGTGAGTAATAAACTAAATTATCTTTCATGTCTTATTGCGCTTAAACTGTCAAATACACAAACGTTTATGTTAAAAACACATGAGTTACAAAAACAGTCTGTTATGTCTGTGAACGTAAACACCTAGGAAAGCGATCGCATGTTTATATTAGATTTGTGTGGCACCAGGGTAATATACAGTCAATAAATGAATCCACTGTACTCTTGTCTCCTCTGAGGCTGGGACTCTAAATAGTGTTCTGTGCTCATCTGTGCAGCTAACAATAGAACAGTTTGTATGATTTGCTCAAACTTTTGCCATGGCGTTAGAACTGGTATACCGTTGTCGCTTGCGAAAACAGAATGGCAGCTCCATGAGTGGAATCCATAGGGTGGAAACGTGCATACAAAGGGGCGGTGATATTATAATAAGATCCCTTTGCCACGTCACAAAGGTAGCGAAATCTGACGTGCTTGTTTTTTCAGATGCTTGCAGAAAAAGGCTTACCAAAACAAAGTTACTGGGTTAATCTTTTTCACATTTCCTGGGTTGGTAGATGCACCGGGGACCCAATTATAGCGTATTTTACCAATTATAAAATCGGAAAAAGTCAGATTGTCATGATATGTCACCTTTAAAGGGCACCTATTATGTGAAATCTATGTGTGTTGGCAGTGTGTGAACACAACCACCCTATAATGATAAAAATCCACCCACTCCTTATTTTTTAATCCCCATTACATGCCGTTTTGATTATCTGAGAATTGTGACATCACATTGCTCAGGCCCCGCCCACGGCCGCTTAGCAGAGACCCTGCCCTGAGTGAGCCGCACACAATCCGCCATGTTTATATTCATGCTAGAGCATTAAAAAGCAGCATTCAAGTTAGATATGTCTTCTTATTAAAGCTATAGAAGTTATTCAGTCAAGAGCAGTGAGTGATTTTCTGTTTTTATTTATTGTTTGGGTCATATTAAAAGTGTAGACAGCAGTATAGATACTGTATATTACAGTGCTGTCACTTCATACACAGATCTAATATAAACATGCAGTTTCTTTCCCAGCTGTTTACCTTCACAGAGATAACCGACTTTGTTTTTGTAACATGTTTTTAACATGAGCTTGTGTGTATTTGACAGTTTAAGTGCAATAAGACATGAAAGATAATTTAGTTTAGTGCTCACAAGCCATGTGACAGCTGCTTTCTGTGCGTGTGCTTTGGAGGTGTGCACTCAGAAAACACTATATCAGAAGTTTAAACTGATATGTCTTTAAAACGCATGATTTCAGCGCAATGGACATGATAATCAAAAACAAACATTATCTGAGGTACGAGCTGTAAAGGCCATAGATATGTAAACATATCTATAGTAAAGGCACAGCCCTTTTCTGGAAAAGGGGTGAGGATCAGCAGCTCATTTGCATTTAAAGATACAGGCACGAAAACTGTGTGTTTCTGCTTCCACTCAAAATAGGCATTTTCAAAATGATATAATAAATGATCTGTGGGGTATTTTGAACTTAAACTTCACAGACACATTCTGGGGACACGCGAGACTTATATTACATCTTGTAAAAAGAGGCATAATAGGTGCCCTTAAAAAAAAAAAGTAAATGCACTTATAAATGTGAAGTCTACCAAACTGAACTGCAGAAATAAAGATCCTACAGCTCCCCTTCCAACCAGCCCATCTTCTACCCCAATGATGCAATGGTGATGCAAAATGCCTACCGCCCAAACAGATCAACCTCGGACACCATCTCTGCAGCTCTTCACATAATCCTCTCACACCTGGAAAACAAGGACACCTATACCAGGATGCTTTTCATTGACTACAGTTCTGACTTTAACACAGTTATCCCCCATAAGCTCACTGATAAACTGTTATAACTGGGACTGAACTCTACACTCTGTGATTGGCTGTTAGATTTCCTCACTGGCAGGCCACAGTCTGTCAGAATTGGAAATACTACATCAAACAGCATTGTGATGAACACTGATACATCGCAAGGATGTGTTGTTAGCCCCATGCACATTGTTCACATTCGACTCCCATAAGGATAACATCATCCTGAAATTCACTGATGACCCCACAGTCATTGGACTTATTACTGGTGGTGACGAAACAGCATACAGGCAGAGGTAGCAAGTCTAGTAAAGTGGTGTGAGGAGAACAATATCACCCTCAATGCAGGCAAAAGAGAAGAAGGAGAGAAGAACTCATCGGCCCCTGTTCATCCATGGGCTTGAGGTGGAGAGGGTGAACTGTTACAAATTCTTGGGCGTCTGCATCAGTGATGATCTCTTTTGGTCACATAACACTACCCAGCTTGTGAAGAAAGCACAACAGCGGTTGTGCTTCCTCAGTAGGCTTAGGAAATTCAGCATGTCACCATAGATTCTCAGAAGCTTTTACAGCAGCATCATTGAGAGCATCTTAACCAGCTGCATCACAGTGTGGCATGGTAGCACTACAGAAATGGACCGCAAGCACCTGCAGAGAGTGGTAAAGACTGCTGAGAGGATCATTAGAACACCACTACCATCTCTGCAGAGCATCTACCAATGCAGACTCCACAGGAGAGCCAGCTCCATTGTTAAAGGGGTCATGAACTGCCTTTTATTATTATTTTGTACTGTTCTCTGAGGTCCACTTATAATGTTATCAAGAACATCCTAATTTAGAAGTAATAAGCTATTTTCTGTCCTGTTTTGAACCCCCTCATCAGAACACTGTTTGAATAGGCGTGGCAGATTGCAGACTCAAAAGTAAACGCCCACTGCTATGATTGGCCAACAGTTTTGCATATTGCAAGTTCGAAAGGACGGCTGTGTGCCCACCGATGTAAACTTCTGCATGTATATTTGACAGCCTACATCCTTCATAGATGGACGCTGCTGTGATTTAGGTTTAAAACGCATAAATACTCAGTTTATAATAATATAATAAATGATCTGTGGGGTATTTTGAACTTAAACTTCACAGACACATTCTGGGGACACCCGAGACTTATATTACATCTTGTAAAAAAAATAAAATAATTCAAAGCACTTATAAAGGTGAAGTCTACCAAACTGAACTGCAGAAATAAAGATCCTACAGCTCCCCTTCCAACCAGCCCACCTTCTTCCCAAATGATGCAATGGTGGAGAAAACTACTGGTATAAAGGGGCATTAACAAATAGCAATATGTATCGACAAAGCAATCATAATTTTAATTTCATGGATGTTATAGAGAGTTTCTGATTTCTGGTGACATGAGTGGCTACCAGACAATATCCCTGGGCTGGCCCTCAAGGTATGTGCCATGGAGCTGGCTGGTGTTCTCACTTCCATCTTCACTTCAACCTGTCCCACTCACCGGCCACGATACAACCACCATTGTGACCCAAAGGACGGCTGTGTGCCCACCGATGTAAACTTCTGCATGTATATTTGACAGCCTACATCCTTCAGAGATGGACACTGCTGTGATCCAGTACAGACTCGGCACAACATCATCTTTTAGTTTCAATCTTTCTGAAAATCCTGAGTCAAATTGTGCCTTGAACAAAGGACCAAGATCTTGCTGACATGTAAGTATCAGTAAGTGATCAAAAGACCAAGATCTTACTGACGTGGTCTGGAAATTCATTAAAAACAAACTTCATCCACTCTTTCTTAATGCTGGGATCAGAAGGAAGTCAATGCAAAGACTGTGTTTTTCCACAACTTGGCACTGCACAGCGTCTTGTTGTCTTCGGATACAACTTTATCATTTGGTTTCTGTGTAGACCTGCGTTTGCCTCTCGTTATTTACACCACATGCGTGAATCAGTGGGCGGGGCTAAACAGGCAGTGATGTCGAAGTAGGCGTTGATCTTCTTCTGTGGAGGCGGGGTTTACCCGCTCTATTACATTATAGAGCGGCACATTCCACAAGCTGTCGTTTTGGCAGATTGGCTTCAATATAAGCTGTTTTTAGACTAACAAGAAAGTTTTGAGTTCTGAAACTTACAGGATGTTTTTATAGTACAATGACCTCTTATATGTCAAAAGATCAAGGGAATTATGATTTCTCAGTTTATGACCCCTTTTAAGACTCCACCCACCCCCAACACAAACTGTTCACAATCCTGCCCTCAGGAAAGAGATACAGAAGTGTAAAATGTAGGACGTCCAGACTGAGGAACAGTTTCTTTCCAGCAGCCATCAGAATGTTAAATGGGCCAAATGCTCATTGACCCTGACATCACCACATTCCAAGCTGCAGTACATGCATACATGCAACTTTGCACAGACTTTACAAATTTACACACAGACTGTATATTTGTATTTTGTATATTTGTTTCATCTTATTTATCAATACTTTATTCTTGTTTTTCTATTAGCGGCATTCAGAGTGGAAAGCAAAGTACGAATTTCATTGTACAGGGAAATGTCTTTGAACTTTTAACATACCCGTTTATAATCTAATTTACTGCTGGATGGATGGGACATGACCCGGTCACATTTGCCAACAGTTTTGTCACCACCAGTTTTTGAAAAAGCTTTAAGCAATATAATCAATATATTATTGTTTGTACATTTGTTATTGTACATTTCTGATTTGAGTGGAAACATGCAAATACTTAACTACTGACATAGTATAAGAGAAATACTCTCTGTGACAGAACTCGAAACTCAGCTTCATGCAAATTAGCAGTAATGTGACATGCCAACTAATATGGTTGGAAACAGAGGTCAAGTAGGAATTACAAACCAAAAGCACAGAGTCTCTGTGACTGTGACCTTAAATATTGTTGTGGACCAGTCAAATTTCAAGTAGACTTCTGTGCTTATCTAGCAAAAACACATGCTTTATTTGAGGTCGTTCTAGAACGTGAATTTGAATGGCACTCTTATTTCTCTGGAAGGTTTGCCTCCGTGTCGGTCACGATAATGCCACATGAACTAGGCCTGTTAGCATACTTTGATGTCTTGAAGGGAACAGGGGTCATCTGGCATGCACTGATTTATTCCTTTAACTAATGTCAATATGTAAATTAGTGTCAACAAAAATAATACCATGGTTTGAAACAGATCATAAAGACAAATACACATTAATATGAGCACAGAGTTGACCCACTTGTGAACTTAAACCACCCACAAGCATTTTACCATTTTTCTTTCTCTTTCTCTTACAAACACACACACAAAAATGAAGGACAGATGAGCTATGAGCTAGCAGTGCTTCCCACAGGTTTGAAATATACTTGCAGTGGTAGCCGGGTGAAAAATCCTCGTATTACCCACGGCACAAAAATGGTCTACTACATGTGACAAATAACAAATAATGTGTGATTTTTAACAATATTTTTATTTATTGAAATTCATTTTAATTACATAGGCTATTACATTTAATTCCATACTAATATTATGAATTATTATGCATTGTGAATTATGCAAAATTACAGCATTACAATGGTAGTCTCTATCATTGAATGGCACACAGATTCTAGTTTACTGATTTTGCTTTATTCGCACACATACTCCTAAATACATTTTACAGTTCGCACACACAAGCTCATTTCTAGGCTTAGGCAAACTAGGCGGTCGCCTAGGGCGCAACCAGCAGGAGGGGGCGCCAATGAGCACAAGTACTGGCACTACATTTTAGCAGGGTTGGGATAAAGAGTGGCACAGTCACCCTGAAATATGATTGCCGCCTCCCACTGGATCCCCAACATCATTGGGCTAGAGTTAAGGCTGTCGCGATAACCGCAATATCGCAATACCGCACTATTGACGAGCAAACCGCAGAGGAATGCAAGAAACGCAGCAACCGCGATTTGCGTGTTTTCTTTTTTCGTAAGGTTATGCCCTTCTCGTTTTACACTTCATGCATGTGGACTGAATATTAAACAAGTTAGTAATGATAATATAATGTGTACCATGCTGATTTGTCCAGGGGCTCCGTAGATTTGCACTTAACAAGCCTAAACAGACAGTGAATGAGAGAGAGATCGACTGAGCGCGTGCGATTACTTGCATCTGTCCTCCAGGCCGAGTCATATATATTTGTGAAAAGAGGTTGTCATGTCAAGGAAAGCGAAATAAAAGCTTAGCATCGACGCATAGCTGGTCAGCTGAGCCTTCTAAAGTAGCACTCAAAGTTAAAATGATTTCAACAGCGTGTTTCATTATGTCTCTTTGAATAAATGAATCAGCGTTTTTGAACATGTAGTTGAATGACAGTCCCTTTCCACCACCTTGTGGCGCAACACTAACTTCACTGACTGACAGCCCGTCTAGAACGCGCGCAGGTGGAAATATCAATAGAAAGTCTCTTTTCCAGTCGGATTCGAGGATCAGAACGAACTGTTATACATATAGGCTAACTGACCTCGTTAGTTATATCGTAACACATACACACACAAATTATATATATATATATATATATATATACATGTAGGCTATGGCGATAATACCGCATACCACGCTATTGAGCCACTCAAAATTATCGCAAGGGAAATTCCCTCACCGCAACAGCCCTAGCTAGAGTACTGTCAATCTGACAATGTTTAGACAATGACAATGTTGACAATGTTCTTAACAGCGCCATACACAGAGGGCAGAGCGTCACGTTATGTGTCAATGAGTAACAAAGGAATAAGTAGCTGTATTCTGATTACTTTTATGTGACTGATCAAGCTTTTATATGTAGTTTGGGGTAACAAAGGTTTTTATATGTTTGACTGAAATAATAAAGAAAAAACTGACACTTTAAATCAACGTTTCAAACAACAGCAGCAAAACAACTAAACAAAAAGAGATTAAGACAAGAAGTAGTCATTGATAATATCTAAACAAGTATCCAAATCCAAACCCTTGGGCTAACAAAGGGTTTTATAGGTTTGGCTGAAATACAAATTCAAAAATTGATACTTTAAATCAATGTTTCAAACAACAACAAAACAACTAAACAAAAACAGATTGTCACGAATCCGGTCCGTGGCCTTCCGTCCGATTGCCACCAGAGGTCGCTCTCCCATTATACTGACTCTCACACCACACAGACTGTTACACATTACCCTGGACTGCATTTCCCATCATCCATTGCACTGATTGCACACAGCTGTAACCAATCACACGCTCACCTTAAAGCGATTACACACACTATATAACACCCACTCAGATCCTGCTCAAGTCGCCGAGTATTGTTTAGATGATGGATCAGCAAGCTCTGTTTAAATGCAGGCAGTATGAGGACACTGTGGTCCTCTGGTTCCAGGAAAGCTCTCTGGAAATGTAAATATACATAGAGAATCCTTCACCTAGATATCATACTATAGAGACTGTGTCTGTTTCCTGAACTAGCAAATACAAAAAATGCCCAAACCAGTTTAAGGGCAATAATTTAATTGATGTTCAACAAATAAAAAACATATATAAGACAGATAAACAAATTAAAAACTTTGTCTTAATGAATATTAGATCCCTTTCTACGAAAGTGCTTTTTGTAAATTATACGATCACGGATCATAACCTAGATATGCTCTGTTTGACAGAAACCCGTCTAAAACCAGGTGATTGCATTACTTGAAACGATTTTACCCCTCAAGATTACTGATATGAGCTGCGTCCAAATAGTAAAGGGGAAGGTGTTGCTACAATTTATAGCAATATTTGAGGTCTTCTCGGGTCCTAAAATCTGTACCCGACCCGAATCGACCTGAATCACTTCTTACCCGAACCCGATGTGCATAAATTATTTTTTTTTAAAGAAAAACCCGACCCGAGACAGACCCGATGACATTAGACCCGAGTCCGACACGACCCGACGGCATTTAATTTCGAACCCGACTGGACCCGAACGTAAACGGCATTGGCGTGTGTACAGCTTGCAGCCCCGCAGTCAGTCAGGAAAAATCCCAGTGTCCTGTTGACTGATTTGGCCACTTTTCCATTACTTTGATTTATTTAACATTTATTAAATTTATTATTAGGTTCCTTTATATTAGTGCCTCCCTGATGGACACAAGGTATTTCTGAGCTCCGCCGAGGTACTTTTGGACCCGAACCCTCTCGGGTCGGACCTCGGATTTTCGGATCCAAGTGGACCCGTGAAACCCGTGAAGTTGCACCTCGCCTGGACTATTTCTCATGTTATTGGATTACCCCTCTTGTCAAGCCCTTTGGATTATGTTTTCCGTTGATCGACCTACGCCTGTTTATCGGATTACTCTTGTGTCTTGCCCTCAATATAACCTGTTGCCATTGTCTGACCCTCGCCTGTTTCTGACCATTCTATGAATAAAGCTTTGCGAATGGATCCGCACGTCTTTCGTCCCTGTCGCCTCGTTACACAGATAAAGACAAAAAGTAGTCATTGAGAATATCTAAACATGTATCCAAACCCAAATGTAAAAAAAAATATTTATGTGTGATGACAATTTCTTAGCAACTAGGGATTGCACAAACCTGTTTATATTTAAGCCCTAAATATGGATATACAGGCATCTAGTGGCTACACAATGGTATTGCAGATGATAAATGGTGCAAAATTTATATCTTTACAGTCAATTTACAAAAAAAATGCTGTGGAACTCACAATGCGCTGAATCGCCACTCATTAGTGTCACTACTATGAAAGCAAATTTGAATGTGACAAGAAACTGCAGTCTGAAAATAAATTTATTTCCCGCAGAGATGAGCCCTGTCTGTGGGAATGTCAGCGGGAGTAAACAGTTCTCGCACACACAGAACGAGCAGATTTGAAATGTGTAGAGCGAGGGTAGATTTTCCACTAGTTAATCGATTGCGGATGATTTCATTATTTCGGGCGGATAAAAAAAGTATAAGAGGATAAAAACTATAAAAATAGTAAAATGTTTCTCCAAATATAGTTGCGGCTGTTAATATACCTGGGCGGCCCACCAAAGTAAAGTCTATGTGTGGGAAACACTGTGGGAAGTCTAACCCTAAACTAAAACTGAGCAGTAGTGGATCATTCCTTTCTGAGGTTAAGCAATGGATTATTTCACTTCCAGAATAAAAATTTCCTGATAATTTACTCACCCCCATGTCATCCAAGATGTTTACGT
>NW_015547685.1:1138934-1142620 GCF_001515605.1 Sinocyclocheilus anshuiensis
GCCAACTCTGCCTCAGTCCCCGGTCTCTCCACTTCCACGTGGACCTGGCCCTCCGTCCCTCCCCCGTTCCGCCTCCGCTCCACCGCCCTCTTGGATTGTATTATGTTAGGAGCATCTGGAAGCCGCTTCTTGTGGGGGGGCTCTGTCACGAATCCTGTTCATGGACTTCCTTTCGCTTGCCACCAGAGGCCACCCTCCCGTTATGTAGACACTCACACCACACAGACTGTCACACATCACCCTGGACTACATTTCCCATGTTTCATTGCACTGATTACGCACTTACCTGCAACCAATCAAACACACTTTAAATACGAGGCCCTAACCACTGTTCAGGGCCGAGTATTGTTTACGCGTTTATGCTGTTTAGCGTAGCTATTTTACAGAGCCAGTTCCCTGTCCTTGTTTAAGTTTCTAGTTCTAGTTTCCATAGTCTAGTCAAAGTCTTGCATTGTCTGTTTCCTGATCTTTTGCCTGTGTATCTTGGATTTACCCTTTGCCTTGCTGTTTCGGACTGTGTTTGCACTAGAGGTCTTCTCGGGTCCTAAAATCTGTACCGACCCGAATCACTTCTTACCCGAACCTGACGTGCATAAATTAATTTTTCTAAAAGAAAAACCCGACCCGAGACAGACCCGATGAAATTAGACCCGAGTCCGACACGACGGCAATTATTTTCGAACCCGACTGGGCCCGAACATAAATGGCATTGACGTGTGTACAGCCTGCAGCCCCACAGTCAGTCAGGAAAAATCCTGGTGTCCTGTTGACTGATTTGGCCACTTTTCCATTACTTTGATTTATTTAACATTTATTCAATTTATTATTAGGTTACTTTATATTAGTGCCTGCCTGATGGATACAAGGTATTTCTGAGCTCCGCTTTCAATTGTGACCAGTGGATTTGAAAAATAAACGTGATAGTTTGATAAAAAATAAATCGATAGCCTAATCATGGATTCGCTGTTGTCTGCAACCTGATCTCCGGCGAAAGGCTTCTGCACACAAAAAATAAAAGCCCTGCATGAACACGCAGCATAATGAAGCGAATGGATTTTCCTGATGGATCTCATATCTATAAGATGATGTCTGTGTGCGAGGATTATGAATTAGTTGTTGCTCCTTTTCTATGTGCGTTCCTCTCTTAACACGAAATTGAAAGTAACCTACGCATTCGGGATAGTTTAAAAGAATTAGGGTCTAATAGGGTCCATTTGGGAAAAGCATGTTTATTTTAAATTACCCGAGACCCGAGACCCGAGGCCGCTAATACCGGACCCGACCCGTGTCCGAGGTACTCGTCGAAGTTTTGGACCCGAACCCTCTCGGGTCGGACCTCGGATTTTCGGATCCAAGTGGACCCGTGAAGACCTCTAGTTTGCACCTCGCCTGGACTATTGCTCATGTTATTGGATTACCCCTCTTGTCAAGCCCTTTGGATTATGTTTTCCGTTGATCGACCTACGCCTGTTTATCGGATTACTCTTGTGTCTTGCCCTCAATATAACCTGTTGCCATTGTCTGACCCTCGCCTGTTTCTGACCATTCTATGAATAAAGCTTTGCGAATGGATCCGCACGTCTTTCGTCCCTGTCGCCTCGTTACACAGATAAAGACAAAAAGTAGTCATTGAGAATATCTAAACATGTATCCAAACCCAAATGTAAAAAAAAATATTTATGTGTGATGACAATTTCTTAGCAACTAGGGATTGCACAAACCTGTTTATATTTAAGCCCTAAATATGGATATACAGGCATCTAGTGGCTACACAATGGTATTGCAGATGATAAATGGTGCAAAATTTATATCTTTACAGTCAATTTACAAAAAAAATGCTGTGGAACTCACAATGCGCTGAATCGCCACTCATTAGTGTCACTACTATGAAAGCAAATTTGAATGTGACAAGAAACTGCAGTCTGAAAATAAATTTATTTCCCGCAGAGATGAGCCCTGTCTGTGGGAATGTCAGCGGGAGTAAACAGTTCTCGCACACACAGAACGAGCAGATTTGAAATGTGTAGAGCGAGGGTAGATTTTCCACTAGTTAATCGATTGCGGATGATTTCATTATTTCGGGCGGATAAAAAAAGTATAAGAGGATAAAAACTATAAAAATAGTAAAATGTTTCTCCAAATATAGTTGCGGCTGTTAATATACCTGGGCGGCCCACCAAAGTAAAGTCTATGTGTGGGAAACACTGTGGGAAGTCTAACCCTAAACTAAAACTGAGCAGTAGTGGATCATTCCTTTCTGAGGTTAAGCAATGGATTATTTCACTTCCAGAATAAAAATTTCCTGATAATTTACTCATCCCTATGTCATCCAAGATGTTTATGTCTTTCTTTCTTCAGTCACAAAGAAATTAAGTATTTTAAAGAAAACATTCCAGGATTTTTCTCCATATAATGGACTTCAATGGGAACCAAGGTACAAACTGCGGTTTCAGTGCAGCTTCAAAGGGCTCTACACGATCCCAGCTGAGGAATAAGGGTCTTATCTAGCGAAACGATCGGCCATTTTCTTAAAAAAATGAACATTTATATACTTTTTAACCACAAATGCTCATCTTGCACTAGCTCGACTTCACCCATTACGTAGTAACATTGGAAAGGTCACGTGTGACGTAGGCGGAAGTACCGACCCAATGTTTACAATGCGAACATGCAAAGAAAGTCAAACGCCCTTTACAAAACAAGGTAAAACAATGATATCGGATGATTTAGAAGTTGGAGGAGAAAATGAGATGGAGTTTTTCGCCCTACCCTAACTTTTTGAACCGGAGTACACAGACGAAGTGCTAACCGCGCGTGACCTTTCCAACGTGATTACATCATGTGTGAATGTGCAGAAACGCAAACCTTGAATTTCATTCATTTCTTTGTGACTGAAAAAAGAAAGACATGAACATCTTGGATGACATGGGGGTAAGTAAATTATCAGGAATTTTTTTATTCTGGAAGTGAACTAATCCTTTAAGCAAACAGCATGTGCCTGAACATCATCATCTAGCAAAGCCTATGTGCTGTAGCTTGTGTTACACAAACAAACAGTGCAATATGGGCAGTCATGGAGCCCAGTGGAGCGGCGCATCCATCCACACAACTGCTAATTGATGTCCAGTCTGCCTGAAGAGTAAATGCGAATCGCATTTGCCTCTGTGCAAACAGCCCTGTACTAAACTCAGCCCTGTGCAAATGAGATTTCACACAGTGGTGAACAGGCCTGCTCACAGCCAGTGCTTAATTATACTGTTTATATACTATAGTTTATGTACTATTTTGCTTCAAAAAGCCTATGCGCTCTCTCAATGCCTTACTTTTTATTCATTATATTTTTATTAGAGGTGCACCGATTGCAATTTTCTTGGCCGATTCCGATTTTCTTTCTAAGAACTATAATTGACAGCATATACAAACAAAAATCTACTTTTCTTCAACGCGACATTTTATTTTCATTAAAAAACACAAGTAAAAAGTCAGTAATAAAATAAGAACAAATAAAAAAATGGCAAACAGCACAAATAAATGCAATAGAATAAAGAGAGCTATGAAACTAAGTTTTTCAGGTTAAGTAAGTTTTTATTCAGGTAAGAAATACTACAGAAATTAAAGTAATCAAATGTAAAATAACACATCCAGTGTTATTTTACATTTGATTACTTTCATTTCTGTAGTCTTCA
>NW_015547685.1:1143001-1143668 GCF_001515605.1 Sinocyclocheilus anshuiensis
GTTTGAGACTGAGCGCGGATTGTGCGCTCCACTAATATAGATCAGTGGTGGTGCGCGCGCTTTTGGTATAAGCGCAAAACCTGCGGGAATGACTATAATGCGCAATACAAGCACTATTTAACCGGAGCGAATGAGACGTGTGAGAGTGAAGGGGTGGTCTTCGGAGAGATGAGAGTGAGAATGCGCAGCTGATGTTATTGCCTGTGTCGCTGGTAACAAAACGGATCGGCTCGGAATCAGAAAGAAGTGAGACTGACCGACCGATCACCGATCCGGGCCGATCATGAGGAAAATCAGCCGATTCCGATCCCTGGCGGATCGAACGGTGCATCTCTAATTTTTATAGATGTAAATCCCTGGTGTGTGATGCAATCTTCAAGTCTCGTGAAGGAGAGAGTTTTAAGAGAGTGAGAGGAGGAGGACTGTTTCTTTATAGGAAGGTGTGAAGGTGCAGCTTAACACCCCTACGATACAACTTAACTCAATAACACTACATCACTGCAACACTACTACTACCACTATCAGCCATTACCAAGAAATTTAAAGATTAAAGGGGTCATATGATGCGATTTCAAGTTTTCCTTTCTCTTTGGAGGGTTACAAGCTGTTCGTGAATAGATAAGATCCCTAAAGTTGCAAAGACTAAAGTCTCAAACCCAAAGAGATA
>NW_015547685.1:1143927-1149743 GCF_001515605.1 Sinocyclocheilus anshuiensis
AAACTACTTTGTTTGGCCTTCCAAAAGAGGACACGACTAGAAATCAGTGGTTAAGTTGTATTTACAACACTGTTCCAGAACACTTCAACCCAAATATTCAGATGTGTGCAGCGCATTTTATGGAGGACTGTTTCCTGATCCTGGTAGAGTAGACTGCAATGCCGGCTGTTCTGACAAACAGACTGTAAGTACGTTTTCATATTTAAAGGATTTGCCACTGATGATTCAAACGCGAGTTTTGAGCAGTGTAGAGTAGAGCTTGTTGTTTGTCATTTCTCCGATCACAAATGCAGACATGGTTTTATGTTTACGCGGCGCGATGCAACGCAACACGTAAAAAGACCGTATAAGTCATTATAATCCGTAATTATGTCCCCACTGGATGCAACAAATGCCTCGTTTATAATGGGTTTTTATTGTTTTTGTCTTGTCGCACCGGGACACGGCATCACAGTATGGTAAGGGGCGTAACATTTCCGTCACACGCTTGAGGTATTCGGCCAATCACAACGCACTGGATCGCTGGCCAATCAGAGCACACCTCGCTTTTCAGACCGATTTGCTTTGTAAAAATCGATGCATTTCAGAAAGGCGGGGCATAGAGGAGCAACAATAATGTACGGTATGTGGAAAATAATGTGTTTTTTTTAACCTTAAACCGCATAAACACATTTTATTACACCAAATACACAAAATAATGTTCTTTTTTAGCAACGTCATATGACCCCTTTAAGATCATGCTGCCACAGCTGCTAGTCTAGCCCACAACTGACCATATTCAATTTGACGAAACAAGGCTGTGACCATGCTCACAAATGAAACAAGGCTGTGAGAGTTCGAAGTACAGTTTGTTCAATGGATTGTGGTTACAAAGGGGTTAAAACATTTGCCTGGCAAGTGTCTTGTCTTAAAAATTGAATCTGTAACTCCTATTGCAACCACAAAAAACCCACATGTGAGATAAAAACACAATTATTTAAAATGTTTCAAACAGGTATCACAACATTATAAAGTATAGCATGAAAAAATTTAAATATTTGCTAAAAATTTATTTTAAAAGTGTTATTAAATTAGTGTTTTTAAGGGTGTTAGATGACACCAAAGTTAATCTAAATATTAAAAAAATATGGTAAATTAGCATGAACATTTAAATATCCAACCGATAAATTAAAAATAAGTAAACAAATAAACCTTCTAAAAAATATATATAAAAAAAATATTAAAAATATATTTATTTTTATTGAATATTAATGATGCAACAACATTTGTGTGTGTGTGTGGGGGGGGATTTTTGATTCAATTAAAGGTACAGTGTTAAAAATAAAAGTTCTAAAGGGTTGTATCCCTTTTTCAAAGAACCATTTTTCCTAATGTAAAGAACATTTGAACAATCTAAAAACCTTTTTTTCACTATAAAAAAACTTTTGTGAAATTGAAAGGTTCAATGAATTTTTAAGATTCTTCATGGAACCATTATTTTTAAGAGTGTATATTACAGTATATTATTCATATTTATTTGTGGTACAGCTGCCTCTTTAAAAAAAATAAATAAAAGAAAGAACACACAGTGGCTTGGATTAGGTACTTACACAATCCACATTGGGTCAACGCATCCTGCTACAGCACATGCAACCAGCTAGTCTGATGACAATGGTAGAAATCCAAAAAAACATTTCATCCAGTGGGTCTACATAATGCTCACTGAACCCAACTACTGACACCGCTGCCCTTTATAGCATTTGGCTCATGCACATTCATTAGCCCTTTTAAAACAATTCACATGAGAAGCAGAAATGTGTTTTCATACAGCTTCATTTGCAAGTGCATTTAGACCATCTCTTCTTGATCACTTCCATTGAACTGCAAATTTGTATTTGCTGAATTATCATGTTAAAACGTTTAATAAAGAGATGCCTTTATCTTGTAAATATTCACAGTCCACCTGTTCCTTTCTAAACATGTTGCCATACCACATACACCAGACATCAGACTAGTGATGTGTAGGGTTAAATTACAGTTTACTTCAATGTAAAATAACCTCATGAGGCCTTTCAAGCTGTAATTTGTTAGCCACTGTTTGATAAAAATGAAAGCAAAGGAACAAAAATGCTTTTATAGTCCAGGCACTTAATGTGCTTTCAACAGGCCGACAGAAGAAGAGCCCAGCGCAGTCTAATAAACATATAGATTACACAGAGAACAGGCCACACATACTGCATTAGTGCCAGATTTTACCTTGTAATTTATAATTAATTATACAAATAATTTACAATTAAGTATTAAACCAACTTCATGTCAAAAGCACAGAATTTCAAATAAATCATTAACAAAACCCTTTCATATTTATTAATTGTCTGTCATAATTAATTAAATAAATAATGAATTAAAAAAGAGAAAATGGACAACCATCTTTTTCCTTCATTGACTTGATTGATGAGTTCAAGAAAGTTTGATTTACTGAGAGGACAATTAAAATGCATGCTCTTTTCAAAAATACTTTTAAAAAATATGTAAAAAATATTATAATAAACATCTGATTAAATTAATAAAACTGTATTGTACTGAGGGAAAAACAAAATGTTTAATGTTCAAGAAAATCTATTCCCATTCATCTTAATGGCAGTTGCTCGGCTGACACAGGACCACCTGGATGTATGCAAAGTGAAATTTGACATTTTTGCACATGAGCTTTAAATGCCATGTGACTAACGAACCACAGAAAAATGACATCATGAAAAAGCTGATTGGCAGGTGGCAGGGAGAGCTGTCGGCCATTAACATGACTTTTCCCTTTTAGTAAAACACAAGCTCTGTCATAGTAGTAGTAGTTTTTGCTGTGGTATTGAAGAAGTACTTAGTAAGTGTGCTTTAACCCTTATGAAAAAGAAGTTCATTCAAGTGTGCTATTAGTATACTTCTTTTAAACTAAAAAATAGGAAAGTATACTTTCAGTCTACTTTTTATGTACTTCTCAAAAATGTGCTTTATGTACTTCTCAGAAATATACTTAAAATTACATTTAAGTGTACTTGACTTATACTTAGAAAAAGTCTAAATATATTTGAGCTATAGCTCCTTGTGCTCCGGCATCCGTGTTTCATTGTTATATGGTAGGGGGCGCTATTAAACATCTTCTGTACAGAATTTCCAAAACACAAGCAAAGAAGAAATATAAAACAACAGATGCTTCCACATGTAATCTAACACGATCATCAGACATAAAACAGCATCAAAACTGTGTAACGTTATGGAATAAAATGTTGACCCATGAAGAGGTAATAATGACTGTTAAGCTTTGGGGTGTTGATCGACTCCATTTATGTTTTGATTATCATTCTAAATCCAATTCATAGTCTTTTTTCAGCTTTTTGTTCAAAATGTTGTTTATTTCTTTAGTTTGGTGAAGATATCTCATTTCGTTCACAAGTTATAGCCTTTTTCGTAAAATTGGTCCTCGACTTTTGAACGTTTTGGCGCCCCATTGCAACAGTGAGTCGAAATTTCAACTTTTTTTTGATAATTATAGATATTTACTGACCAGAGAATATTTCTGCAGTGGTTTGGTTCCGATCGGGCAAAAAACCTAGGACTAGTTCGCAAAAGTAGGTTTTGGACATAATTCAAATTTGCGGAAAAACGAGACTTCCTAGACCCAAAATCACAAGAGACCATTTTTAATTTGCCTTGACCCAAGGATTCCAAAAATGTAAAATTTTTGAGTCTACGACAAGCGGTTTAGGAGTTATTAGCACTTACGCGTTTTTGATCGCTGTAGCGCCACCTATTGGCCGATTAGGGTGAGTCTTTGTCAGAATGTCCCCTCAGGGAGCTCTACCTTCTGGCCAAATTTCAGCTCTCTAGGCCTTACAGTTTGGTCTGCACGATCAGTTTTAGCGGAGAAAAATAATAATAATAATAATTTTAAAAATCCTTACAATTACAATAGGATTTCAGCACTGCGTGCTTGAACCCCTAATAACAATAACATTACAAGGTTTCATTTGTCAACATTAGTTAAATACATTAGTAAACATGAATTAACAATGAATGCTTCTATTGCACTTCTTAACCCTCTGGTGTTGTTCGGTCATTTTAGACCGGAAAAAATGTTTTGAAATTTAAAAAATCTCTAGGCCTACTTCATCGGAATGGTATACGAAACTCGGTATGTGACCAAAAAAAACAAAAAAAAAACACCGTGGACTTGATTCGAAAAAGCTAAATGTTGATTAAAAAAAACGTCACACTTGTTTTGACGCCATCGGAAATGAATGGGAAATACGCAAAAATACTGAGAATTTTTTGTGTGTACAATCTACAAATCATTCACGATGCAGAAAAAAAGTGTACAGCAATGAAGGGGTGACACTAAAATATCAAGAGTACAAAACAGACACACACACCACACACCACACTATTACACACACACACACACACACACACACACACACACAAATTAACTGCTGTGGCTGTAACAATATGGATTTCTGTTCATTTGGGTTATATTTTTGTTTATGTTTGATGTTATATGTAACAAAATGTCTTTCTGTGATCAGGTTTGACTGTAGTAAAATTAATGCAAAAATTTCAACCCTCCAATTTCAATTCCATTTCAATTAAAATGAATAAAGTTGCTATTTTATCAACAGACATTAAATTAAATTAATAAATGATATAAACAACATTTGATAACAAATGAAACCTTTTTTTATAACGTAACTATTTTATTTTTAAGCAATATGATGATATATTCCGAACAACACCATGCTTGTTAGTGTGGTACTGCATTATATAAAAAGTAGTTAGTAGTAACTTACTTTTCAGTCAAAAATGCCTGGTTAGTTTTAATATTTCTTCAATGCCTATGAAAATGCCAAAGCATCAAGCTTTGCGTGTCTGAAATGCAATCTAGAACAGCGTATGTAAGTGGTTTTCCATTTCCACGGCCTGGTAAGAGAAACAGTGATGTTTCTCGCTCCGCTTGAGTTCCCCTTACGAAAAAGAAGTTTATTCAAGTGTGCTATTAGTATACTTCTTTTAAACTAAAAAATAGGAAAGTATACTTTCAGTCTACTTTTTATGTACTTCTCAAAAATGTGCTTTATGTACTTCTCAGAAATATACTTAAAATTACATTTAAGTGTACTTGACTTATACTTAGAAAAAGTCTAAATATATTTGAGCTATAGCTCCTTGTGCTCCGGCATCCGTGTTTCATTGTTATATGGTAGGGGGCGCTATTAAACATCTTCTGTACAGAATTTCCAAAACACAAGCAAAGAAGAAATATAAAACAACAGATGCTTCCACATGTAATCTAACACGATCATCAGACATAAAACAGCATCAAAACTGTGTAACGTTATGGAATAAAATGTTGACCCATGAAGAGGTAATAATGACTGTTAAGCTTTGGGGTGTTGATCGACTCCATTTATGTTTTGATTATCATTCTAAATCCAATTCATAGTCTTTTTTCAGCTTTTTGTTCAAAATGTTGTTTATTTCTTTCTTTCTTTTTTATGAAACTTACCCACATAGAAGTGTTTATAAAAAAGAATGTATGAAGCTAGAATAAAATGTTTTTTGTTTAAAAGCAGATACCCTGTTCTTTCTTTTGATGTTTTGTATGTTCAGATATTCATATAACAAAATATATACAAATTAATACCTAAATAGGGACATAGTAGTATACTTAAAGTATGATGTAAAGTTCACTTAAAGAAAACTTACGAGTATACTTGCAGTATAAAACTACTAAACTAGTAGTTTACTGAGACTATACTTCAAAGTGTACTAAAAATGCTACTACAAGT
>NW_015547685.1:1156471-1164314 GCF_001515605.1 Sinocyclocheilus anshuiensis
GCAGTTTACTCAAATGTGCTATTAGTAGGCTATACTTCTTTTAAACTAAAAATAGGAAAGTACTGTATACTTTCAGTCTACTTTTAATGTACTTCTCAGAAATGTGCTTTAGGCACTTCTCCGAAATACACTTAAAATGACATTTACAGTAAGTATAATTGACTTCAAAGTCTAAATATATTTGAGCTATACTTGAGCTCTGAGAATCCATGTTTTCATTGTTATATGGTAGGGGGCGCTATTAAACATCTTCTGTACAGAATTTCCAAAACACAAGCAAAGAAGAAATATAAAACAACAGATGCTTCCACATGTAATCTAACACGATCATCAGACATAAAACAGCATCAAAACTGTGTAACGTTATGGAATAAAATGTTGACCCATGAAGAGGTAATAATGACTGTTAAGCTTTGGGGTGTTGATCGACTCCATTTATGTTTTGATTATCATTCTAAATCCAATTCATAGTCTTTTTTCAGCTTTTTGTTCAAAATGTTGTTTATTTCTTTCTTTCTTTTTTATGAAACTTACCCACATAGAAGTGTTTATAAAAAAGAATGTATGAAGCTAGAATAAAATGTTTTTTGTTTAAAAGCAGATACCCTGTTCTTTCTTTTGATGTTTTGTATGTTCAGATATTCATATAACAAAATATATACAAATTAATACCTAAATAGGGACATAGTAGTATACTTAAAGTATGATGTAAAGTTCACTTAAAGAAGTATACTTTTATATACTAGAAAGTGGGCCAATTTAGTCCCAAGGAGTATTGAAATAGTACACTTACAAGTATACTACTAGTACACTGATATTTGTGTACTTACTACATAAAGTATACTTAAAATATACTTGAACTTTACTTAAGTATACTTAATAAAATAAACTTGAAGTATACTTCTTTTTGGTAAGGGAAGTAATCAGTGGAAAGCAAAGAAAAACATTTTTTCTTGTTGATCCAAAAATGTTCTGATCGATGAATCAAAAAACACAAAATGATCCACTACTAGTTACCAGACTGCAAGAAAAAATATAATAATTTTCTTCTAGGACATTATTATTTACAGACATTTCCTTTAACCATAAAACATCCCAATGTTTACCCCATTATTCAAAATACAGGTAAAACACCTGTTGAAAAACAATCAAACAGAAAAATTCCCTTATATTAACACAGTACATTTGGGCCATATTTTTGCAGACTTTTCTTGGAGTGTATCCTGACTTGTGACATCAAGTCCATTTCACACTTCAAAAGAATCTGGCACTAGTAGAACTTCTGTAATTATATCATATACATACCACCACATGATACAATATATTTTGAAATTATTGCGATTGGTAAGTAAATTGTCAGAATACACATCTTTTGAATGGCTGTAAATAGAGAAAAATGCCTGCCACATGATTTTGCAATAAGGCATCTCAAGCAGGTGCTATTAAGATCATGTTACCACTTGACTTCGTTAAAATAATATGAAAATAAAAAACATATTTGGTTAATTCCCACTTCTTTAATATTAATATCTGAGCCTGTAATGGGCATAAATAAAAAAAATCAAACACAACATCACAGAAACAAAGGACTTGACTTGAAGGAGAATTGCTCACGAGGAAGATAAACCTTGTTTTACTGCCAGTGTCTTGTTTTAGTCTTATCTATATCCCCAATCTCATCACAAGAAACCTACATATGAGATAACAACAATACACAGTCAATAGATCTAGAAAAAGCCCTGAGTCATCCTGGCGTGTGCATCCATCTCATTTGTGCAGGGCATGAGGATATTACACCGGCATTGCTGCTCCAGGCAGAAGAACACTACAACATTAAGCCATGCGGCCTGTGAGAAAATGTATTTCTGATGTTATGTGGTTTACGCATTTCAGATCATTTCCTATGTGCCCCTGGGGGGAGGATGTTCATACAAAACTGTGATGGTAAGGAGTTTTTACATTAGTGATCAAAGGGCTCCAGTCACAGAAAAGCACAACAACCTATTGTGGTTTACCATTGTATGTGTCAGGAAATATGACTAACATCTTCTCGCAACAAATAAGCTGACTGAGTGAGGAAGTGTTAATCACAGTGCTTAGAAACTCATTTGAAAGGGACTAATAAAGCTACCTCAAATTACATACACTGCTCATTATATATATATAAGGTCCAAGTGTAGTTTAACTTGATGTAGACATAATTAATGAGACTAATGAAAAAATACAGACCACTGCAGCTCTTTACAAAAATGAGGGTACATGTAGTAGTGAAGGTTCATTAGCTTTTGAGTGACCTGCTGCTATGGCCATTAATAGAGCAGCATGTGTGTCAAAACTAAGATGATGAGGAGCTCAAAGGAACGAATTAGGCCAAGCAATGAAGATTGTGAAGCCTACACGACTGAACTGAGAAAACATTTTCACCATACTATTGTTTGCAAAACTAAGGTGGAAAATATAATCTAAAGTGGTAATCTAATCTAATCTAATCAAAATATTTACACAATAAATCACAGGCGAGTGTGGTATTTGCTTTTATATACAACAGGGCAATGAACAAGAAGTAAATATTTAATAACTTACATTTTAAACACAATGTCCCAAATAGTGTGTTTTAGTGATGGCCGCTTTTGAAACTGCTTCATGAAGCTTCGAAACCTTTGCGAATCATTTGTTTCGAAACAATCGTTCGGAGCACGTATCAAACTGCCAAAGTCATGTGATTTCAGTAAATGAGGCTTGTTTCGAAACATTTTGGAATTTCAATGGTTTGCCATTGGGGGGTGTTCTCAATGAACTCGCCTGATTCGCCCCCAATGGCGAACCATTGAACCAGTGTCTATGGTTTTTTACCTGATCTCGGATCAGTTTTATCCATCCGAGACATTTTTAATGAGACATTTGTGTGATTAAAAGGATGAGTAGTAGTTCTTAGTTAAATTGCATTTAATCAGTGGTGGAAAGAGTACACTGAAAAAATATACTCAAGTAAAAGTGCCATTACATTCCAAAAAATGTAGTGTGAGTAGGGTAAAAAGTACTGTCCAAAAACTGCTTGAGTAAGAGTAAAAGAGTAGCTTATTTAAAAGTACTCATGAGAAGTGAGTACTGAGCTGCAGATTATACCCCCTTACCTGTATAATAAAAGCCGATTTGACAAGAGTCACAAGACCGATACCCTCTCCCTATCCAATCATGTTTATGGATAAAAATTTAATTAAATCAAGCAAGAGTAAAAGTACAGATACATCACTTCAAATGTACTCGAGTAAAAGTAAAAGTACAACATTTTTAAACTACTCCAAAAAAGTACAATTTCTGATACAAACTACTTAATTACAGTAACGGGAGTATTTGTAATTTGTTACTTCACACCCCTGCATTTATTATATTAAACTTTCAATTAGTTTGTAAAAGCTGTTTTGTTTTGTTGTTTGGATGTTTTGTTGCATTTACACTGTTTTGACCAGCAGTGTGATGTTTTTGCAAAGCAATTGGTTAAATTGATTCGAAGCTTCAAAAAGGTTAATTTCTCCCATCACTAGTGTGTGTAATTTTGCTCAGACAGCGAAAATAGTTCCAAACAAAGTCAAAGCATGTCCAAGCAGCACAGACCAGTCTTCATTTCCAGAATGATTCAGTGTTCAAAACGGTTAAGTGAATGATTCAGTGACTCACTCGTTAAATAGTCACCTGGCTCATCCTGTATTAATCCGTGTTTGAATTAATCGTTTGAGTAATTAATGAATCACATCTAAAGCCACCTACTGGCTCTAACTAAATGCTGTAAACATGCACAAAGTGTCACTGAATATCCCTACCAAACTGACAGGCTGTCTTAAAGCAATACAAACAGTGAAACGTCCCACTTACATAAATTGAAGTGGCATGAATAGATCATTTAATTCATTTTTATGATGTTTTTAACATAACTATGTGTACAAACGGACAGCCTTAATAATTAAAAATTATGTCGTACTGACACTTTACAAAGACAAGTCAGCATATTGGCAAAAAATATTATTGTTTGAGAGCCAGAAAGTACATTGACTGCCAGAAGCTTCTTCCACTCTCAGCTGGTCACAGAAACCTCCAAGCTGAGGTAATAAAAAACGTGATGATCAGTGTTCAAACTATACCATGGACTTTGGGGGAGCCCACTTGTTTGTTTTTTTTTATAACGTAGGGGGGGCGGATTTTAATCGGATACACTATACAGATCACTATACAGGATTTACCCTATTATACTTTATCGACACGAATTGATAGGTGAAACAACAAACAGCCACCCACAAATAGTCTATAAACAAAGTATCCGGCTGTCTTTGAGTTCACATGAACAACGGTTAAAGTTACTCGTCGTCAGGCTACAGAAGAATACCATAATTCCTCCGTTCAATTAGGCCTAAGACATCGCAGACCTGAGCCGAGCTCCCCCTAGCTCCCCCGTAGTTCGCACCCTGGTGATGATGCTGCACAAGAGGACTGCCATGAGCAGTAGTGGTTGTAATTTTCATGTATGACCTTACCTAATCTGTTCTGCTCTAAACCGAAATCAGATCGATATCTTGCAGTCTCTCTAATTCATGAGAAATAAGCCCTATCTGTTAAATTTTCAAACAAAACAACAGAGGAACAGGACCTCAGGGTGGCAGTAAGGTATTATATAATTGCTATGGAGGGAAAGATATGGTAGAGGGTTTAATTATGGATCAGGCTAAATGGGTCACTGATTCTCTCATGGCCTTCTCTGCACACAAATGTCACTGAACTTCTCAAACCCACATATTTTATCATATTACATGCAGAGATTTTGATCTTTCCATAAATATCTGAGATTTCATAAAAGAAGCCTAATGCAAACTGCCTTTATTGGAAATATTACTAGCTTTTTAATTTAAAGATGCCTATACAAATGGTAACATTCATATATACAGTGCTGCTTGAAAGTTTGTGAACCCTTTAGAATTTTCTATATTTCTGCATAAATATGACACAAAACATCATCAGATTTTCACACAAGTCCTGAAAGTAGACAAAGAGAACCCAATCAAACAAATGAGACAAAAAATATTTTCTTTGTCATTTATTTATTGAGAAAAATTATCCAGTGTTGCATATCTGTGCATTGCAAAAGTATGTGAATCTTTGCTACAATATCTGGTCTGACCCCCTTTTGCAGCAGTAACTGCAGGTAAAGTTTTTTGTAAATGCTGATCAGTCCTGCACAGTGGCTTGTAGGAATTGTAGCCCATTCCTCAGTACCGCTTCAACTCTGTGATGTTGGTGGGTTTCCTCTTATGAACTGAGCTTCAGGTCCTTCCACAACATTAAGGTCCAGACTTTGACTCGGCCTTTCCAAAGCATTAACTTTGTTCTTCTTTAACCATTCTTTGGTAGAATGACTCGTGTGCTTGGGATCGTTGTCTTGCTGCATGACTCACTTTCTCTTGAGATTCAGTTCTTGGACAGATGTCCTGACATTTTCCTTTAGAATTTGCTGGTATAATTCAGAATTCATTGATCCATCAATGATGGCAAGCTGTCCTGGCCCAGATGCAGCAAAACAGGCCCAAACCATGATACTACCACCACGTTTCACAGATGGGATAAGGTTCTTATGCTGGAATTCAGTGTGTTCTTTTCTCCAAACATAACATTTCTCATTTAAACCAAAAAGTTCTATTTTGGTCTCATTCATCCATTAAACCTTTCTCCAATAACACTCTGGCTTGTCCACATGATCTTTAGCAAACTGCAGACGGGCAGCAATTATCTTTTTGGAGAGCAGTGGCTTTCTTCTTGCAACTCTGCCATGGACACCATGGTTGTTCAGTGTTCTCCTGATGATGGACTCATAAACATTAACAATAGCCAATGTGAGAAAGGCCTTTAGTTGCTTAGAAGTTACCCTGGGGTCCTTTGCAACCTCACAGACCATTACACGTCTTGCTTTCGGAGTGATCTTAGTTGGTCAACCACCCCTGGGGAGGAAAACAATGGTCTTGAGTTTCCTCCATTTGTACACAATCTGTCTGACTGTAGATTTGTGGAGTCCAAACTCTTTAGAGATGGCTTTGTAACCTTTTCCAGCCTGATGAGCAACAGCAACTCTTTTTCTGAGGTCCTCAGAGATCTCTTTTGTTCGTGCTGTGATATACTTCCACAAACATGATCAAACTTTGATAGATCCCTGTTCTTTAAATAAAACAGGGCAGGCACCGACACCTGAAAGTCATCTCACTGATTAAAAACACCTTTGAACAGATGGACTCTAATTTCACCTTCAAATAAACTGCTGATCCTAGAGATTCACATACTTTTGCCACTCTCAGATATGCAATATTGGATCATTTTCCTGAATAAATAAATGACAAAGGAAATATTTTTGTCTCATTTGTTTGATTGGGTTCTCTTTGTCTACTTTCAGGACTTGTGTGAAAATCTGATGATGTTTTGTGTCATATTTATGCAGAAATATAGAAAATTCTAAAGGGTTCACAAACTTTCAAGCAGCACTGTATATATATATATATTAAAATATTGGTACAGTAAATAAAGTGCACAAAATCAGTATTTTGTTTAGGCAGTATTTGTGGCAGTTGATAAATCATGTTGCGAGATTGTCCAAAAGGTGTGCGTTTTTTGCGCCAATGCATTGTTAAAGGATCACCGTGTCATGTAATATTCCCATATAAACTTTTAACAGCCAATTAAAAAATATTGGTATAGTAAAATTCGCTAATTCACGAGATCAATACATACTTTATTAGACCGCTTTGTCGAGTTAAATGCATCCTTACGGAGGTGTCGAAATGCTGAATCAATTCATTCACTTCATTTAAAGGGGAAGTTCACGCGTTAAAGAGTAGCAAAGGATTAAGTAGCTGCATTGATTACGTTTATTCCACTGATCAGCCTTTTATATGTAATTTGGGGTAACAAACTTTTTATAGGTTTGACTGAAATAATAATGCAATAACTGACACTTTAAATTTTAAATCAAAGCAACAACAACAAAACAATTGGAACAAAAAACAGATAAAGACAAAAAAGTAGCCTTTGACCTTTGATAAACATGTATCCAAATGTAATAAAAATTAATTAATGTGTAAATTATGTGCAATATGGATTGTTACATGGCTATACAGGCATCTAGTGGCAACTAGCCAATAGGGATTTCGCCTAGGGCGTCAAATTGGCTAGAAACGGCCCTGCATACTGGTGTTACGGTTTAACTGGTGGTGACCGTGTTACTGACCTCACATTGCTTCCAAATGTAGTTTTTAACTACCACATTCCTATTTACGATCATTCTGGTAGCACGTGAAGGCAGCATTAGTGAAAACAGGCAGAGACAATAGTAGCTTTAGCAACATTAGCCTTACAGAGAGCAAAGAAGCTCTTTTGGGAAACAAAATATGACACATGATGCTTACTTTGACTGGACGTTCACACATGAAGCGTTGGTATCGATCCCTCTTTCAGAATCAACCTTTGCACAACTCCAGCGCTGAACTGACCCTCTTTTGTGAGGCAGTCTGGCGTAAAATGATTAGCACAAACATATAGGACTTTTCAATTTTTTTTCCGGGACAATTCCTTCGAAAATGAAATTTAACCACCGTGTCCTCAGCAGTCTATGGAGACTCCTATGTTTGTTGGTGCATCCCAACACACGACACTTTTAATGGCTCTTTGGCAGTGACATTGTGTCTCCAGCAGCTACAGCAAGAAAACAGTAATGGCGGACTGCTGCTTCTCACTCAGGGCGGGGTCTATGCTAATAGAGCAGGGAGCATCACAAATGGGCGGGATTTTTCCCTAGTATGACGTCAATCTA
>NW_015547685.1:1164860-1165244 GCF_001515605.1 Sinocyclocheilus anshuiensis
ACTGGGCTAGAGTACTGTCAATCTGACGATGCCTGTATGCCATTGGATCAGAGCGCTGTCAATTGCTGCCTGACGCTCTGCCCTGCATGCAAAGTTTGCATTTGGAGCGTTCATCAACGCCATTAGATCAATAGGTTCTGTCAGTGCTTTGGCAAGGTAACGCTTTTTTTTTGCCATGCAAGAAAGCTAAGTTCAAAGGCCAATTTAAAATATTGGTAAAGTAAATAAAGTGCACAAAATCAGTATTTTGTTTAGGCAGTATTTGTGGCAGTTTTGTGGCACATTTGTCCAAATATTTGTGGCAGATTTGTCCAAAAGGTGTGCGTTTTTTGCGCCAATGCATTGTTAAAGGATCAGCGTGTCATGTAATATTCCCATATAAAC
>NW_015547685.1:1165536-1167599 GCF_001515605.1 Sinocyclocheilus anshuiensis
AGTAAATAAAGTGCACAAAATCAGTATTTTGTTTAGGCAGTATTTGTGGCACTTTTGTGGCACATTTGTCCAAATATTTGTGGCAGATTTATAGTAAAATTCGCTAATTCACGAGATCAATACATACTTTATTAAACCGCTTTGTCGAGTGTAATGCATCCTTACGGAGGTGTCGAAATGCTGAATCAATTCATTCACTTCTAACAGCACTTAATGGGAGCAGCGTCATAGAGGGCAGAGCGTCACGTTATTTAAAGGGGAAGTTCACGCGTTAATGAGTAGCAAAGGATTAAGTAGCTGCATTGATTACTTTTATTCCACTGAGCTGCCTTTTATATGTAATTTGGGGTAACAAACTTTTTATAGGTTTGACTGAAATAATAATGCAATAACTGACACTTTAAATCAACGTTTCAAGCAACAACAACAAAACAATTGGAACAAAAAACAGATAAAGACAAAAAAGTAGCCTTTGATAATATCTAAACATGTATCCAAATGTAATAAAAATTAATTAATGTGTAAATTATGTGCAATATGGATTGTTACATAGGGCTATACAGGCATCTAGTGGCAACACAATGATATTACAGATAATAAATTGTGCAAAATGTTTATCTTAACAGTCAGTTTACAAATAATGCATTCAGATTTGTGGAACTCACAATGCGCTGAATCTCCACAAAGTAGTGTCGTTACTATGACAGCCAATTTGAATGTGACAAGAAACTGGTGTCTGAAAAGAATATATATATTAAAAAAAATGTTTTGGGGGGGGCGCCGCCAATAGGGATTTCGCCTAGGGCGTCAAATTGGCTAGAAACGGCCCTGCACATCCCCCTGAGCTTGAAGAAGGTAGTTATTCTGCAATGTTGTTGAGCATCCCTGCTCCAAATAAACATTGATTTTCTTGTTAAAGAAATAGTTCACCAAAAAATGGATATTTACAGCTTTTCACTTCACAAGAGGGTAACTGATAGACTGGAGTCGTGTGGATTACATGTGGATTATTGTGATGCTTTCAATTAGCTGTTTGGACTCTCATTCTGATGGCACCCATTCACTGCAGAGGATCCACTGGTGAGCAAGTGATGTAATTTCTCCAAATCTGTTCTGATGAAGAAACAAATTCATCTACATCTTGGATGGTGAGGGTGAGTACATTTTCAGATATTATTTTTCTTTTCTTTTTTTTGTGAACTATTACTTGAATAAATGGTAAACCCCTTAAATAGTTCAGCTATTCTCTTTTTTTCTATAAATGTTTTCTCTTTCTGCAGCATTACATCATATAATCTCAACAAACTTCTAAGCTTCTACCTTCTAAATATTCAACCATTGATCTTGCCATCTATTCATTTTCAACATGACCAATTGGCATTCACAAAATGAATAGTAAAAAGATGGGATTCACTGAAAGGTCAATAATGATGTCAGGAGGTTCACAAAATTATGAATTGATAGCCCCCCCTTTCAACTTGATTTAGTTTCAACTTGATTTGCTAGTTGCACCTAAGATTGCAGATACAAAGTATTTAGTTGTTTACTTTGTTGCCTATAACAACTTCTTTAAGGCAGATTTGTCATTTCAAACGTCTGGGACATTTGTATCACAAGTGTGATAACCACAAGAGCTGCTATATGTTAACAACGTCACCAGTCAACGGCTCTTAAGACAATGACACAGATATCATACAATGTCCTAACTGCATTTTATGAAACTCATGTTTGTATTAGAGCATTAATATGTTAAACCCAGAACGCATAGGCCTAAACATACAGGGTCCCCACAAAAAATGTTTGACCTTAAGTCATGCTTAAAAAAAAATGTGTGAATGTCATTACATTAGAAAATATCAAACCAATTATATAAAGAAAGACAGCACAAACAGACTTTTAAAGCAAAACAATTCACAAAAAATAAGTTTGTTAATAAGGCTGCGTTTACACTGCAAGTCTTAATGCACAGATCCGATCTTTTGACCATATCCGATTTTTTGGCACGTCTGTTTACATTCACTTTAGACACGACTGGTATCCGATATCTGTGTTTACATTAATTC
>NW_015547685.1:1167609-1172889 GCF_001515605.1 Sinocyclocheilus anshuiensis
AAGTTATCACCTCATTGCTGAGAAATATATGTAGCTTTTAGCTGTTGTATTTTCAAAATTCACGGGGCGGGGGTTGAAAACCAGCTCCTGAATGTGCAATTTCTGAATGTGCAAAAGCACGCCGGCATTAAAACGCCATTAAAAATCATTATGAGCAAACGTGTCGCCCTCACATTGGGAGGTCTGTGGAGAATCGGATATGTGTGTTTGTTTTGGAAGTGGCTCAGATCGGATGCAAAAAAATCGGATCTCGTGCGGGTTTTTGTGTTTACACGTGTGCAACAAATTCCGATCTGTGTCAGATGTGAGCGAAAGATCGGATTTTTTGTGCCAGTGTAAACGCAGCCTAAATATACTGCTCATAATTAGGATTGCAGTACATATTTGGACACTATTGCATTGTCAAACTTAAGAGGAACAGGTGTAACGGGGTTTCTACTTCAAATAGAAATATCAAGCAATTTTAAAACTGTGATTTCCAGGCCAGGAAATGTCATGGGACACCTATAACACCATAGCGTACATTTTCTTGGGAAAATTCATGGGCAAGTCATAGAAATGTATTGTGGGAATCCTGATGTGATGAACTCCAACTATGGTCACTCTGCTAGGACACTTGAGGAGAAATGACTGAATACCAGAGGTGTAAAGAGTACCTGAAAACAATACTTGAGTAAAAGTACAGATACCTTAGAGCAAACATGACTCCATTACAAGTTACAAGTCACCAATTACAAAACGACTTGAGTAAAAGTCTTAGAGTATAGAGTACTTAAAAATTTTACTCATACTGAATGTAAGCTCAGAGATGCATTAGCCCTCAAAATCAACGAGAAATGCCAGTGAAAGAGAAGAAACATTTGATTTGTGAGAAGAGCAATCACTTTTATTTTCTATAATCAAAATAAAACTGAACACCTCAAAATTCCAAGAAATCAATGTCAACACAACCACCTCTTAAACGTCTACAGACACTCAAGTCTCAGTGAAGCATAAGTGCTCAAAAAGGGCACAAGTAAACCAATGTCCTTCAAAAAGGTCCCTTCAATATGGCAGATAAATAAAATAATGTTAAGTAAAATTAAACTAATCTAGTTTTGCACTAGACGTGCTGGTTTTAGCCTCATCTCTGGCTGTAGTAATGTCCTTATCTCATAAAACACCAGTGATTCACAACTACCTGCTAATGCAGTCACATTCACATAAAGAAGCCTTGTTGACAAGTTTCATCGAGTAAGGGCAAAACGCACAAGATATAGTACTTTTAATGCCCTGGCAATAGTGCTTCTTTTGTAGCAGAAATAAACTGCTGCAGAAAAAGTTAGGTGCCATGCAAAATGTAATGAGTAATTGCAATACTCATTACAAATGTAGTGGAGTAAAGAGTAGGCCTACAGATACTTATTCAAAAATGTAGTGAAGTAGAGGGTAAAAGTTGCTAATAGCCTACCTTTGGTACTCAGTAAAACTACAAAGTAGCAAAAAGGATTAAGTACAGTAACTAATTACATTTACTCAAATACTTTACACTACCATCGCCATCCATCACAAATCACATTCACTAGTTAGATAAAAGTATTTGCAAAAATAGCTGTGAAAAGTGAAGTTAGTTCTAAGTAAATGTCTATAATAATTTGCGTACAGATGCCACTGGTTTGATGTGCTGTTATCTAATGCAGTGACACTGAAGTGTGGCTTAAGTGGCCAAATACTATTTGGGGCCACTTAATGTGACATTTTTGAGATTGTGAGATTTTATGAATAAAGTTAGTAATCCTCTTAGTCTCTCTATAACACTTGTGAGTAAACAAAAGGGAAATCTGCAGCACCACACATTGACAGATCACTCAACATGTTCAATGTCAACTGCTGTCTGAACACCCCACATGGGAGATGACCAGACAATATTCAATTTGCGGGTCAGTTAATGAGGAGACAGTGCCGATACGTAGTAAAATAGGATGAAACGTGAAGACAATTAATTTCTCAGTATGCAGAAAGCACACTCGGGTCACTTTCTGGTTATCTTATGTTTTAAAAATCACTCTCACACTTACCAGGTCACTGGCGTTTTTAGCCAGCTCATCCTCACTGGATGCTGCCGAATCCACCACCAGCTTCTCGAAGCACGTCGAGCCCAAGGACGAGCTCTTCTGCTGGGATATAATCAGATGAGACACCAACAGCTTGGGGCTCCCGTGCGCGGATACGGAAATCTCCGGTTTACTGACTGATGCTCCATCAGCAACGGCCAGCGGGGAGATCCCGAGCCCTTTACCGGCGCTAGAGCCCGGCTGCTCGCACAGGGTCCTGTCGCCTACGAAAGACGGCGGAGTTGAGCAGAACAAATTGGGCTGCGAGGACGAGAAGACCCGGCCCAAGACCTGTTTCTTCTTTCTTTTAAACATCCACAATCCGCTTTCTTTTTTACCATCCCCGCTGCGTCGTTCGGACCCCAGTTTGGGGCTCAAAAACGGTTTGGTCTTCTCTTGGAAATTCCTCCACATCCTTTTCTGGTAGGACGTTGATTGCGGGTCTTTGGCGCTCTCATCTTTGGGTTTCTCCTCCATAGCTCCCGTCCAGCAGCGGCAGCGGCAGCAGGCTGTCAGCGCGCGGAGCGCCAGTGACACTGAAGCACAGGAGCGCGTGCTCTTGATCGCAAATGACACTCAGGCACTTACAACAAATTCACTTTATCTGTCATACTAGTGACATTATTCAGAGGGTCTTTCACGGCACCTTAACCTTGAAGTAAACTAAACTAAACCTACTGGACCATTTGTTTTTATTTAATAAAATAGCTCTGTAGGCGGGAAAAATCGGAAGAATAGCCACCAACAAGGGTTAGCTACCTGTGAAATAAACGTGACTGGGCATCTGATTCACTCTTTAAAGACTTAATGACCTGACAGTAACCTAAGAAACAGCGCCTACACGAATACATAATTGCAGAATTGAAAGATGCGCCTCCCTCTGGCGAAAGTCCGTAATTATAAGGAATTTGGTGAGTGTATATTTTACTATACAGGTCTGCATTTGTCATTCTATTACAATGTTAATACAAGCTATTTGAGCTATTAAATGTTGTTTGTTACTATAAAACGTGTTGATAATAATACAGGTGACACACCAGGAAGACACACTATTTAAAGATAAGCAAAAATGCCTCTCCAGTAGTCATTATTAACATAAAGGTAGAGATGTGGCAACATAGAAACACAAACACCATCACAACATGCTGTAAACATTAATAAACATAAATATCTATAATATAATTTTACTTTTGAAAAAAAAAAAACATTTAACTCAAAACATTTAACATCTAACTTATTATGTATTGTCTTTTATGACGTTAACATATGTATGGTTAGACAATTGGCAAATTTACACTGCAAAGGTGGCACAGAAGTGTTTCTGAAGTGGCATTCATGTGTCTGTACGGACTGTTAATGTTGCACAGTGGTGGCATAAATGCATTTACACATCAATCCCAACCTTGATGAGGGGCTGAATGGGTCTGAGCAGGCATAATTTAGTCTAGCTTTATGCGCCATTGTGTCTTTACACTGAACTGTGAGCAGGCACAGATTACCTCGGCTGTGTAAAGACACCTTTAGAATTAATCAGTTGACAGGTTTTATATCATTTTCATATTCTTTTCCCATTAAAATTACTAGCATTTACAGTATAAATAGCCATGTTTTCAATTTAAAAGTGAAGGCAAAGCCAAGACAATACCACCCACAATAATACCCACTCATATTTCCTTTTAAAGATCTTACAATTTGAATTATTTAATTCTATGTAACAGCTGCTGTAAAGGCATGTCTGTTTGACGAAGAACTGTGATGTTTTAAACGTTTATGTGTTTTAAATTGATTTTACACACAGCAAGTAGCAGCACACGTTAGGACATTACTTTAATAATTTCCCTAAAGAGACCATCACCACTTAGCTTTGAAGCGTGGAGATACTGAGTACATTGCTATTGCATAATAGATGTGTTACAAATCACAAAAGGGAAATCATTACTGGTAGTCTGGTCAGAAAAGTCCATGAGAATTAATGAGGAGTCTGAGATGTCTGGCTTCTATTTCAATACTTAATTATGCTTCTTGTGAAATTATAGCATGATGAACTGCTTTTAGTCCATCATTCTAAAGCTGTCATCTTTCGCAGACTAGAAAGTTAATTAGTTGTAATAACATTATATTTAGACAAGCAGATGTACGATTTTAAAATAAAATTGACTGCATTATCTAGTTGTCAAGTAGGCCTATAATGACACACTCCTGTCAGAACATGCCATGTGTAGCTAAGAGATCAAACTAAACAAACACATACTACAGGGAAACAGTTCACAAGTAAGTAAAGATTTCAGCTTTACTTTGCATTTTATATATAGGCCTATATATACTATATATAGCCCACATACATACACATTTTAACTATTAAATCTGTAAATGCTCAATCAAAAGGATTCACCTCTGTTAAATGAATACTTTATTCATCAGGGTGAAACTGTACTCAGCGGCAGATAATCAATAGTTGATGTAGTTTGCTGGAGCCCTTGAGTTATGCTCACTACATTTAATGCAATGTAAGAGAAAGCAGTGCTGTGCTTCTTCTAGCTTCCAAAGGCATTTGATTCAGCTTCATTTCGACAGTATGGCTCTTTACTGTAGTTTCTTTTACAAAGTAAAGCATTCTCAGACTCTGTTTACTAATTCTACTATACATTTTATGATATTAAATTACATCAAATAAGTTCACATTACACTGTAATGAGATGTCAGAGGCTGTTTGCCGGTGATGAAGAGATCTTTTTAAAATTAAGTTTCTGGAGACCAGCTTTTGAAAATAAAAATTCTTTATTGCCAGATTACTTTACTTTAACAATATGTGGGCTTGACTGTTAATGTTTAAAGGCCTAAAAAAATGTAAATTTTTTTTTTTTAAATTCTAAAAAACTCTAGCAAATGAGTTCTAGTTGTGTAATTACGTTTTGAATTAAATGTTTATAGGACATATGGAGAGCCACACGACCAATCAGGAACGCACTCGAAGCATTCTACTGGAACAAGCCATGAAGATCAGGGACGATGTGGTGACTGCAACTCAGGGCTCAGTCCTGATGGAGTCGTCTGCTAGAAAACTACTGGAGAACCACATTCAGATCATAACTCACATTGTCAAACAGCTCAGCAAAGACATCCAGGTGCAAAAATAACTTTATATTGTATTATATTATATTATATTATATTATATTATATTATATTA
>NW_015547685.1:1174422-1176635 GCF_001515605.1 Sinocyclocheilus anshuiensis
ATTGTATTATATTATATTATATTATATTATATTATATTATATTATATTATATTATATTATATTAAATGGGAATTAATAATCTGTTAGAATGATTGCCCATCAGTCAATCAGCTCGACATCCAGGTGCAAAAATAAGATTAAAATTAAAATATGATAAAAAATAAGATTTATTATATCGTATATCATATTATATTATATTATATTTGTAAAAATTGAATGTATATTTTCTTACCTTGGTATTAAATTACATAAAACTAATTAACGCTAATTAACTGAAGGAGTGACAGCAAATTTGACATATTTCTCTCTTTTGACTAACATATTCTCTTAATTTTTTGCACTTCTTTTGGAAAGTCATAGAAACACTATTGTGGGTTTTTTCTTTTGCTGTTGGGGCAAATGAGAATGCAAACAAATATTTGTTGTAGTTTCCATTTATCACTATATAAGTTTATGAAGTCTATGATTACTTCTGCTTCTGAGAACCCTGAAATGTAAAAGGGGCTCATTGTGTTTTCTTCTATCTCTCTCAGAAAGGTCTGAACCAATTACACTGATAGACAGTTCAATAACACCTATGACAAAAGCATCTCAAAGTTTTACATTTACTGTTAATGTGAAAGCAAAAAAATTACAATGCTTGATGAGCGAGGTACAGTTTGAGGGAACATGCCGGCCAGCAGAGTCATTTACCTGATGGGATACATTATGCAGAATATGTACATCAAAAAATAATTAATCAAAGCTCAGCAGTCACCACAGCCAGAATGAGGCAGATTTTTTTTGTCCATGAAGAGTAATGACGTAACCAGGAAACACAGGCTTGATTAGCAATGGAAAAAATTAGGAATCTGCTAGGTGTAATTGCTTGGGCTAAACCACTTCTGTCTTTCCCTCTAAAATTACAAAATATCAAGGTACATTATCCAATTAAGGAGCTATTACTACTACTATATGGACTACTGAAGGGTGACTGCTGATATGAGCAAATCCCACTATTATATGACCGTGAGGACAGAACAATCTTCTGTCTCTCCAGGTGCTGGAAGCCCAGATTATTGAGAGAGACAGCCTTGCTGCAGGAACAACTTTTGCAGTCGAAAGCTTGGATCACAAGAACATGACGGGTATTGGGGATCTCAGAGGCAGAGAGGCAAGGTCACAATTTACACCAATATTTTATTTATTTTTATTTTATTTTATTAGATGAATTAAGTAATAAATATGAATTTCATAATTTCTCCTTTTGCTTGCATTTTTTTCCATTTTATTTTCCCTGAGGTCCACTTATAATGTTAACTGTTAACTTTTGCCCCAAAAATAGCCATAATTTATGCTATAAGAGTGATTTGCAAATGATTGTGATTGTGTTGCTAAGGATGTTTTATAACAATGAGGCTGAAAATGAAGTGATCGCTCATGTGTAAGAATGTATATTTCCAAACAACCAGCTTAGTGAATTTATTAGCGAGATGTGTTCTTGGCATTTGTTTATTCAAAAAATGCCTAATATTTATATAGAAATGAATGTGGAAATAGATAGAGGGCAGAGGCTCAGTGATGCCTTCCAGGCATAGACACAGCAGACTGGCCATGATGAGACGAACTGAGATGTTTGCTGACTGCATGACCTTTTCAATTCAATTCAATTCATGTTTATTTACATTTACATTTACATTTACATTTAGTCATTTAGCAGACGCTTTTATCCAAAGCGACTTACAAATGAGGACAATAAAAGCAGTCAAAACTAACAAAAGAGCAACAATATATAAGTGCAAATGACAAGTCTTGGCTAGCCTAACGCAGTACACGTAGCAAGGTGTGAGTATATATATATATATACATACACACACACATACATACATATACATATATATATATATACTATACACACACACATATATATACACACACACACACACAAAGAAAAACAAGTAGATAGAATAGAAAAAATAGAAAGCTAGTGTTTGTTTGTTTTTTTTGTTGTTGTTTTTTTATTTTAAAAAAATATATATAATAAATAATAAAAAAAGAAGATAAATATAGATAAAGTAGAATTAAAATAGAATATAAAGTGTTAGAGTTAGAGGGTCAAATAAAGGTGGAACAGATGTGTTTTTAGTCGTTTCTTGAAGATGGTTAAGAACTCAGCTGCTCGGATTGATTTGGGCAGGTCATTCCACCAGGAGGGAACAGTTAATGAAAAAGTC
>NW_015547685.1:1176737-1185441 GCF_001515605.1 Sinocyclocheilus anshuiensis
AGTGGAGAGAAGGATGAAAACGAGTGTATGTTTGCTGGTAAGATGTGTTTGACAGTTTGTGGTGTGGCAAATTTTGCACTGAGGTTTGTAATTTTATTCATGAAGAATGTGGCAAAGTCGTCAGCTGTTAGAGTTGATGAAGGAGGAGGACAAAGGAGGGAGGAAAATGTTTTAAAGAGCATGCGAGAGTTAGGGGAAAGTTTGAGAGCAGCACATCTAATTCTTCCACGAAGTGCTATACATATTTGTATAGCACTTTTCACGATACAAAGCAACTTAACAGAAAATGAAAGTTTCTACATTATATTTAGGAGTAGCTTATCAGTGATGACTATGTCAAGGTGACGTCCATAAATGTACAGTAAAAATCATGCAGTTAGTTAATGACATGTATTCAAACAAACGGTGAACATTATTAACAGCAATGATTATATGTTGCAATCAAACTTATAGCAAAATTTGACTCCTCTCTTATCAAGTCCACCCCATCTTGCCATATTCACACCTCTTCATGCATTAACAGTAAATGTATTCATTATCTCATGAAAAACATCTAAACTGGTCTTGCCTGTTTTTGTGCACAAACAAGATGTGTGACCAATCAGAAGTTCTCCGTCATCTTCCGAGTCATTCTACAATTGCAGTGGCAGATAAGGTCACTCACTTAGATGACAAAATGTAGAACTGCAATATACACAATTCCATAACTGCTCTATTACTTGATTATTTTATTATTCTGTTTTATTTTATTATTTGTTTTCTATTTTATGTTGTGGCGAAAGCTCAAATTGCAATCTTCACAATTCCATAATTGCTCCATAACTTTGTTGTATCTTCTTTTATTTATAAGGAAAATTTAGGAAAAAATTCTTCCTATCTTGTATGAAAAAACATGTTATACTTTTACTTGAACTAACTGCTACTGACTGTTACTTGAAATAGTTTCTATGACCTTATAATTCTAATAATTGTAATTAACTCTCTTAAGAACATGTTGAAATGTTGATGTTATTTCTTCACAATGCAACTGAGTAGAGGCAGTTTTCTAGCTGAAAATAAGCAGTAACGTAGCAAAAAGTGTTTTAATGTCAGTTGTGTTACTGCAATACAAAAACACTATGTTTATGTTTAAAAAAGAGTAGACAGATCGACTAAACAGACTGTTGATTGAAAAATCTATGAAAAATATCTGAAGGGTTATTTTGAAAGGTCAGTGGTTAAGCAATGTATGATATATTTTTGTAAAATATGGAGAAATAAGTGAAATTAAGATCAATGGGAGCACTTTCGTTATCTTGAAAATCAACTAAACCATATTATTGTCAGTGCTGGACCTACTCACTCCCATTTCTTTAATTAGGAACAATACTACCTTCAAAATAGCATGGCAGCTAATAGTAATTGAAAAAAAATAAAGTAAAATTTTATTAAAAGAGTTTACAAAGTTTTAGATGAAAATGTTGCCAAAATTATAGTACATTCCGCTATATCAGTAAAACTTGAACAGGAAGAGATTAAATACTTATAGCTGTCTGAAATTCTTTTTGCCTTAGATGTGATGCTAGCATTGCTAAATTGTCATCAGACGTTAGTGCTGGATGGCGGGACATCCTGAAACTCCAGCAGGAAGTGAGCGAGTTACACTCTGGCCTGGAACTGAAGCTGAAAGACATGGAGCTCAAGGTGAGACATTGCTAAAATATATTCACGCAAAGGCATTCATTTTAAAATCAACACTGCACAAAAACAGCAGAGGCATTTATTACACAGTCTGTGCTCCCTGTCATTTTCATGCATGGTTTTACTTTTACTTCAAAAAATTCCATAGTATCAAGATGCATGTCAAAGAACATAGTATCACCATGATAAATGTTTAAAATAAAATACCATTCTTTCTGGTATTGGCATGTCTGCATTTGTTTTCCTTTATTAGGCATACACAAATAAATATTGTGACCAAGCCAGTATGTGCATTAGATATGAAATTGCGTCAGCCTTGGCCTTTCTTCCACTGGGGAAACTGCAGCGTTGTCATCCAAATAAACTGGAGTCCCTGCATGGTGACTGTGTGGGGAGTAACAGTAAATCACAGTGATTGCAGTGCATTAGCTCTGGGGAGTGGGCACCACACACCATAACGGTAATTGAAAATGAAAGGGGACGAGGACAGCTGGAGCTTGTGTGTGTCAAATACACATGGGAACACTAGCTTGCCATGCACACTGATGTCAAAACATGCCAATACACATTAATTGTACATTTTTATGTGATATGTATTTGTTTCTTTAAATGATAACTGGTTTAGGAATGCTACATTTGGGGATAACCTTTCCAAGGCTATTTAACCAGCTCGATTTGATACAGTTTGGAGCTAGAAGGACAATAAAAACTATGTGAAGTGAGTGTGATGTCAGCTGCGATTTATTTTGACTTGTAATCTGCCAGCTGTCTCAGGATGTAGGAAAACTAGAGATGTCACTGTCAGAGAAGCTAATTTCTCAGAGGAACACTACTGGAGATTTACAGAAGGAGATACAATGACTGGATCTGAAGTAAGAGCAATTAAAGCCTCTTCTAAATATAGTCATTGATATGATTGCTTTACATGTACACTCTCAGAAATAAAGTAGGCCTACAAAAGCTGCCACTGGGGCAGTATCATTTCAAAAGGTACACCTTTGTACCATATTTACCCTTATTAGTACATATTAATACCTAAAGTGTACATATTAGTACCCTTTGAAAGGATCCACCTCAATGACAGCTTTTATATCTTTATTTTTTGAGAGATAATATTCATTCAGGAATGAAACTGTGGACTGTCTTTATGAGTCATTGAATTATTCACTTAACCAATGTCGGTAATGCCAAACACCATTCACAGTGAATATGTAATACAAATTTTATTCTAATTTATTGACATTAAAAATACAATAGTTTTAGTAAAACAAATATTACACATATATATATATATATATAGAGAGAGAGAGAGAGAGAGAGAGAGATTTGAACTGGTGCAAATACTGAATAGTAAATAAATAAATAAAGTTTTACACAAAATATTACATAAAATATATATATTGACTAAAACATCTGCTGGAGCATTTTGAAATAAACATTACTTTTGTGACTTGAAAAATTACAGGGAATCAATTGTTAATTTATTTGTATTCATTGTATTCATACGGTACAAAGATGTTTTTGATATGGAAAGCATCATTAAGAAGAAATTAAATATTGTTTTGCAGCTGACATACTGTAAAAATATCCTTCAAATGGAATGTTATTAGGCTTTTTTGTACTCTGGCACCCATTCTTGTATATTTTTGTATTTTTCTTGTATTTACCAATAAAAGATAATATAAAAAAGAAAAGAAAAAAGAAGAGAAAAAGAAAAGGCCAAACTCCATTGATTCTTGCATGTCTCATAACCAGATGTGACATGCCAAGTTGGAATATACTGAAGTGTGAATTCAATTTTTAATTAATTAATTAATTTATTTATTTATTTTACTTGGCAGACATGTTTTCAAAGTGATTTGGGCTGCTGGACTGCTGATATTTAGTTGATAAAAGAAACAATAATCAGACCTGTAATCACCTGAAATCTATTCTAGGCCTCTATTTTTTTCTAATAAAATTTCAACTGTGAAGGGCACTAGTGAAGGGACTTGACAGCTCTGACATCACTTATTGCGGTACTTTCCCACCGGCCAATTCTATCGAATCTGCTGTCAGGAGGATTTGTTCTGTTGAGACTGATGTAAATAGAAAACTTGAGAAGCGCTTGGTGTTTTGGCACCAAATGGCTCCTAGGGGAACCAGTGACTCACCAAATATGCCTCCAAATAGTGCAATGCCAGTCTATGTGCTGCCACATGGGCATCATGGCATGTGCAAGGTGATGCTCTCCATCTCTGTGACAATATTAGTTCCTGACTGCATTGTGAAGCACAGATGGCAGCTTCAGCACGCTGAAATGGAGCCTTGCCCGTGATCCCAGTGGAAGGCGTATTTTCATGATGTGACAGAATCAAAGCAATTGGCTGGCTATGCTTGGGCTGTTATGTAATAGTGGTGAGTCAAGATAGCTTACAGTGTGACTCATGAAGAGAAGCATATGGGCCAAAGAAAAATAAACACATTGAGAAAGAAGCCGGGAACTATAGCATGAGCCCAAATGTGAGAGTGATGTCTATTTGACACAGTTTAACCTTTATTAAAGGGTAAAGGTCTACCTAAAGGTCAGGGCTAGTTGACAAACTTTTTACTTCAATTAATATTCCTCAGTGTTGAGTTATTTTTGAAAATCAGTTTATGTATAAGCATATGCCATTATTATTTTGGCCACAATAAAAAGGCCTTTGAACATTTCCACCTAACTTTGAAACAGTTATGAAATGGCAAACACTGAAGAAGCAACATACATCATCATACTATTGCTTGGTATTGTTTTGTTTTGTAGAATTTAAATTACAAAAAGACGCCTTGACCTGACCTGACAATAACCATAGGATGTTGGAATTAATTTTATATCATAGCTTTGCCATAACAAGACCAAGAGTCTATTAATACATTATAAATATCACAATATCTTAATGACATTAGTTAATACAAGTGTAGTATGTAATGTGGCATGTATGTGTGTATATTTATGCAGGATCTCTAGTGGTCTGAGGGAGGTGGAGGAGCAAACAGCGAGACTGAGGAAGTGGGCAGAGAAGCAGATGAAAACCACAGTTCAATCACACACACAGAGCAGCCAGCAGCTGCACACACTGCTGCAGGACAGAGCGGTAAATGTGTGAATGCCTCTTTCTGAGTAAATATAACAAGTGAGCAACACCATAGTGAAAGTTCACAGTGGTATAATGTTTGTGGGCTCAAATTACAATTGAAAGGCCTTTGTAGAGAGCACACCTACTGATAAATTATGCATATAATTAAATAAATTAATAATATATAACTTTATATATACAGTATATAGTTAAGTGATTAAACTCTTGATGGCGCAGACTTATATGTCATTTGCATCACATCATTTACATGACACAAGCTAATTGGCCTCTGCTGATTCTGTAGCCATTGAGCTTTCTCGCTCAGCATTTAAATAGTCTGGTTCAGTGTTTGCTGTAAACTGGATTTGCAGTGCGTTATCAGAAACCCCCCACCTCCCCCAGCTCCACCTGTCTAAATCTGCTAAGTTAATTATTTTTGCCTATTCATGCAGCAGCATATCTTACACGCTCATAGCAGCATGTTTGTGCATCTTTTGGCAGTAGCGAGCAGCATCTGCACCAGCAGTGCGTGTAGCAAATCTAGTCTGGCAATACCACATACATTTACATTGTCGTATCCAATAACATGTTAAAACTATATGTATACATCTTGTGCAAAAATATGTACTTAGGTTGAAGTGAAAAGCAAGCTAAAGGAGAACATGGCTCTTCTCTCTGGCCATCCTGGAGAGGTTGGAGGCACAGTTGGAGAAGGTGCGATCATCTGACAGGACCAAGCGCTCAGAGAACAAACTCAACAGCAAGATCAGCACTTTGGAGCAGTGCTTCAGAGAAGAACTAGAGCAGATGAGGAGGAAGTACCAGTCAGACGAGACTTACATGAGGATGACATAACCATAAATGCACAATAAACCCTTTAGAACATCTCAACTCCAACCTGTTAACTACCATTCAAAAGTTTGTACCCCAAACGTTTTAACTTAGTGAATATGAAAAGCTAAAGTATAACATAGAACTTTTTACTCCATCATATTTGGTGCCTCTCTACCCACACCTCAGCATCAACAAATCATTGCAAGCCTGACCAATGAACTAGCACTTTAGCTGTTATGATGTAATTTCTTAACAACAGATTGGAAAGATTATGTTCTAGCTACCTGACATGCAATACTAGCCTAAATGAGTGGCCCAATTTATCTCTCCTGAAGCTGTTTTTGCAGGCTGTTTGCTTGGAAAATTAATGTGCAAATAGGAAGCATGGCTCAAATTGGGACTAAATCAGTCTTTTGATATCATTTGAAGCTTAATGTTCAGGCAAGTCTGCTGGGTATCTTCCACCCTAGCAGATTTGACATTTATTAGTTTATCTATATTTCCTTCCAACTGCTCAATTTCGAAATGTTATGGATTGACAGACTATGCGGTTTTCCAGGCATCAAGTACAAAAGACCAAATCAACCTCAATAAACAAACCCATCAAAGAAAACACGTTCACTGTAACAGCTTCAGCTTTAAGACGTAGGCTACTGTACAGTACTACATGACTTTCACTCTCAAATTCTCTGAGATTCCTGTGACGGACCGAAGGCGGGTGATGCATTATAGATGAGACATCTAACACACACTTCTGCCACAGAGTCAATGCTCCCACAGCTTTCTGAAGGTGATCTCCTCTATTATATTTGCTAGGGTTCCAGGTGGTTCATGATGCCATTGCGTCTTTGAGACACATCGGCGACACCAAAGCCAAGCTGGACAAAGGAGAGCTGCAACAAGACATTAGACAGATCCAGAGAAACACGATAGGACTGAAGGAGCCCTGATTGGATTATTCTTTTAGAAGACATATACACAGATACAACCTGTGTGAGAACACAAAGTATGATTCAGCAGAACGTGGGCAGATGGACAATATAATCAAATAAGCTCTGCATTTGTTTTCTAGATTGAAAAAAAAAAACAGGATTTAGCCAGTTTGCCATTTGTAATTTCCTTTAAATCTAAAAATTTCTGCCAGACCAGATTTAAAGTCAGATTCTGAGTGAACGATCATAGATCAAAGGTACAATTACGGCAAATCCAAGATTAGAAGCACAATACTTATGCAGGCTCAATACTGAAAGACTAGGAAGATTAATTGTTCTGTGCTTGTCTGCACATCCCCAGGCCAGTATTGATTGTAATGAATGCTGGAATAAACAAACAAGATCGCTTTGTTTTCATTTAATTTTCCAAGCCACCAATGCATACTTGCAAAGCATAAATACACCCAACATAATAAGCCATTATTGTTAATTCCCTCTTTTTTTCTGTTTTCGTGTATGCGCTTTAATATTTCAGAGACTCGTTGGCTTTCTACAGTCGACCATAGGTCAGTTCTGCAGAGATGAGTACAGTCAGTTATTTGGAAATGACAGTGGAAAAAAACAGAGGTCCATTAGTTCTGCCAGTGCTTCTGTATGGCAAAGTCAACTGCGTTAGATAAAAAGCAATTCATTTGAATTCTTGGCTTCTCTGACCATAATCAGACTATCTGAAGAGCAGATATCCCACTGCTGCACTTTCAAATGCACCCAATAGTGATTCTGGATGCAAAGCAATGACTCTTTTGAGTTACATAATAGCAATAGCAGTAGATTTAGTTTATTATAGTCAGCTGAGCCCAGTGGCAATACTAATTATGGTGAAAAACTGTCTCTGTGGGGAAGGCACATAAAAATAATCCATTAATAATAATTCATTAACGTAATTTTTCATGTGTCAATGCGCATGTGAATGCAATACAATAAGCATAGGCTAATTCAGTTATACCATAAACTGCTATTAGAAGAGCCATTCATATAGATCAGATGTTTTTTTAAATTAGCTTAGCAAGAGATAACTGTACATAATGAAATGTACTTGGTCATGTAAAGACTCTCAGATTTGTAAACACATTGATCGGTGAGTAAACTGCTGAGTCTGTAGGAGATAAAGCAGAACAACTGGAGCTGCTTGACGGTTAGATGGTGAGGTGCAGATCTCCTGTGGGATGTGAGGACGCTGGACTGTCTCAGCTGGATGGGTAAAGGCGTCTGTGGAAATCCACCAGTCTGCTGTCTCCTTCTGCTGTAGCCTTCACCAACAGGGTCTACAAGACCAAAAAACAAAGGCATTCTTAAAGGGGTCATGACATTTGGATTTTTAAAAATTATTTTAATGTGTAATTTCAGGTTCACTTCATATTTACTTCAACGGTCATATATTCGAAAAATGATTGTTTTGAACCCTCATTGTGACCCTTTGTATAAAACGATCCGTTTGTTCCTGATTCTGGGGACCTTCTGAAGGCTCTACAGACACTAATACAGTGGGGAAAATATTTATTTGATCCCCTGCTGATTTTGTAAGTTTGCCCACTTACAAAGAAATGAAGGGTCTGTAATTTTTATGGTAGGTTTATTTTTACGTATAGAGACAGAATACCAACCAAAAAATCCAGAAAAAGCACACTATATAAAGGTTAGAAATTGATTTGCATTTCAGTAAGTGAAATAAGTATTTGATCCCCAAGCAAAACATGACTTAGTACTTGGTGCAGAAACCCTTGTTGGCAAGCACAGAGGTAAGACGTTTTTTATAGTTGGTCACCAGGTTTGCACATATCTCAGGAGGGATTTTGATCCTCTCCTCTTTACAGATCCTCTCTAAATCCTTAAGGTTTCTTGGCTGTCATTTGGCAACTCGAAGTTTCAGCTCCCTCCACAGATTTTCTGTAGGTTTGAGGTCTGGAGACTGGCTAGGCCACCCCATGACCTTAATGTGCTTCTTCTTGAGCCACTCCTTTGTTGCCTTGGCGGTATGTTTCGGGTCATTGTTATGCTGGAAGACCCATCCATGACCCATCTTCAGTGTTCTGACCGAGGGAAGGAGGTTCTCGTCCAAGATTTTACAGTACATGGTCCCGTCCATTTGCCCCTCAATGC
>NW_015547685.1:1185646-1193990 GCF_001515605.1 Sinocyclocheilus anshuiensis
CTCTTTGGTCTTGCCCATGGTGGTGGGAGAGGTTGGAATGGAAGATACAGATTGTGTGGACAGGTGTCTTATACACCTAATGAGCTGACATTCGGAGTAACTTCTTAAAGTGGCAGGACTAATCTGTGTTCCACATGGGCTCATAACCAGTCTGTGGGAGCCAGAATTCTTGCTGGTTGGTAAGGGATCAAATACTTATTTCACTCACTGAAATGCAAATCAATTTCTAACCTTTATACAATGTGTTTTTTCTGGATTTTTTGGTTGATATTCTGTCTCTCTCCGTTAAAATAAACCTACCATAAAAATTACAGACCCTTCATTTCTTTGTAAGTGGGCAAACTTACAAAATCAGCAGGGGATCAAATAAATATTTTCCCCACTGTATGCTTGTTTAAACCAAATGCATCAAAGTGAGCATTCTACTCTTCTGTTCCATTTGTCCTGTTGTCAGTAGCTCAAGTGCATTACATAGTGAACAGGCATCTGCATACTGTATCCCGTGTAGACAGCATCAGTAATTATAATGGGTTCTATTTGCTTTTGATGCATCGCTTGTGTCTGATGTAAGCAAGTGTCAGAATGAATGACAGTGGGTGGGGCCTAAGGTATGATGTAAAATGATTCGTCATTGCTCTAGAGGCAGTCATTTGAAAATGGATTTGCCTGTATGTCATAAATTCCACAGTATCCAAATGAGACTTTTTTGGAACTTGGTTACGAAGACGTTTTAAGCTATGACATTTGCAGAATGTATTAATGGTAGAAATACCTCTTAAATCAAGTTTTGCATTTAAAAAAAAAAAAGATATATATATATATATATATCATGTCATGACCTTTTTAAACACAAAGCTTGAGCTTGTGAATGTATTTCATTCATCTCATTAACTGCATTTAGATGGCCTATAGTTACCATTCAGACAATTAGAAAAAAGTAAATTTTTGAAATAATAAATGGATAATGAAATACTTTATTAGGATTAATAGGTATTAATCCTAATACAGTAGGTGGCTGAATTTGCAGTTTCATTAGATTAGGGGAAACACAGCCTGAGTTACTCATTCGTTTTCAAGTAGAGCGAGTGGATGCAATTGCTCACATCTATCAGCTCCAGGTCATCTTTGGTGTGCAGGTGGCGCAGGAGGTACCAACGTGCCACTGACGCTATTGTTTCAGAGCTCCCTGAGGCTGAAGCATAAACAATCTTCTCCAACAGGCGACGGGTTTCCCTGTAGAAGAACAAAACATGATCAATCAGATACTGACCCAGTTTAACCTCTGATATCATGAATAAAGGTGATATATATTTCATATTTAAATAGACTAAATGAGAATGCAATGCCAAGACGAGGCAAACAATGAAATACAAACATGTGGCACAGAACAGGTCTGGCTGATCTGACATGTTGACTGAATATCAGGGTGACAATAAATGTGATTTGAACACAAAACCCTGCTAAAGCTATATGCAAAAATCCTCTCAAATGCAGCAAGAGAGTGGCACAAACGTACCTTGTGCTTTGTGTAATGGCCCTACCTGGCACCCATCTTTATAGAGAACTGCAGTAAGGCTTGGAAGAGCAGAGCTACTGGTGAGCTGCCCATCTTTAAGACTTCAGCACTGGCCTCCAACACCAGATCCTTCCACTCAGAGACACAGGCACCAGCCTGTTGTCAGAAGTACAATTAGATATCTTTACACAGTATTTACTTGTATTGTAAAATGGCCTGTTTTAGTCTATAAACTTTGTGCAATAGGATTAAGAAAAAAAAAAAGTCTTCTATAACAAGGATTTCAGGATTTTAGATGTATTTTAGCTGGCAAAGTTCAGACTAATATATGACCAGAGTCTGGATACGCTGAAGGCTGATACGCTTTAATTAAAAGTAATGAAAGGCTAGCCACAAAGTGTCTAATGGTCTAATTCAATTTAACAGGCAAAGCTGCAGTCAGCTAAAATTAAGACAATAAGCTGACAGTAGATGGAGGGGAGAGGGATAGACAAAAAGAAAAGGGAGGGAGGAAGAGGAAGCAGAGGGAAAGGGAGAAAATGTGCAAGAAAGATGCCTGAAGGTGCTGTTAGAGGCTTAGCCCAAAATAATATAATGTTCATTTTTATTAGCGGTCACACAGACACTATTTTAAAATGCAGGCAAACTACTTTAAAATGTTATAAGGAAAACAGCAAGATGTATTACAAATGTAATAAAAAATGTATATATAAATTACACAGAAAAAATATTCCTGTGATGATCAAGCTTTTCAGCAGCCATTATTCCATTTTCTTCTTATTACTTTTATAACATGTCTTTACTGTCACTTTTGATCAATTTACTGTGTCCTTGCTAAATAAAACTAATAATTTCTTTCAAAACAACATCTTACTGTCCCCAAACTTTAAATGGTATTATATATAATTATAATTAAAAGTTAAATTAACCAAACACATTAGTATGAGTGCAGAGTGAACTGATAACCTTGTTTAGCTTTCCACTATTAGACTGTCAACAGCACTACAATTGGACTCCTTTCTTTCATCATTTGCCCCACACTGTAAAAAAAAATCTGTGACATTTACGGTAAAATACCGGCAGCTGTGGTTGCCAGAACTTCACCGTTAAATATATAATAGCAACATTTTAGGTTTTACAGACTTAACTTAAATTCACAATAAAAAAACGTATTTCATTGTTAAAATCACAATAATTTTTTACAGTGCACGATTGTCTGCCATATTACAGTGCATGCTTGTTTGAATGTCTTTTCATAGCTGTTCATCCATCCAAGTCAGTATTTTATGAAGACTGCAGGATTATCACACAGTGAACTCATGAGTTATTATGAGCTGTATTCTTTCCTGAGTAAACCGTTCCTCTCTGTCTAACAGACGGTTAGGACAGGATTCAGACTGCGGCTGCCATATATTTGTGTTTGAAACCCCACTGCACATCCTCTGAGCTAACGTAAAGACTTGGGATTTGCAAGGTTTGACAGCTGTATAGAGGTACTCCAGCTACAAGAAGAACGGTTAGAAGAAACCACAGCAAAAAAAGAAAACAAAGAAAATCTATTTTCACAAAGAAAGTAGTGTTACTTTTTCTATTCTGCATTATTCTTCAATCATTAATATTCAGGTAAATTAGTAACTGCTTGTCTGAAGTCTGAAGTCTAAGACCACATGTAGACTTTGTATTTGACATTTAAATTTAACACACACACACACATATATATACATAAATCAACCATTTATATTATATTAGATAATTTTTTATAGTATTTACATTTTTAAAAATCTGTCTGTTTACTTGTACTGTGATTAAATTATTTTAGTAATTTGGGCCACACTGTATATTATAAAAAGCGTCTTGAGAAAACTGTGTCCATTCCTCCCAACATCCCTGTACAAGATTAATCTGGTACTCACCAAACATGGCATGAGCGCTAGCAGGGTTAGTCGGAGCAGGCTGCTCATCTTCCCAAAGTGGTCACCGAGCTGAGAGGCCAGATGAAGACTCTTTCTATATGCCACAGAGGCCTGAGCCAGCAGACCCTGAGAGCGGTACACTTCTGCCAACCACTGAGAGACAGCGAGATCAAATTAACAACTCTCTAGTTGCCACATGTCTAAACCTTGTTAAACCTCCTTCCTATATACAGTAAAACCATTTGTTCGTTTTATTGAAAATCTGTGTGATTTAATAAGGTGTGTGAAATTAACAGCTGATAACATTCAGCTTTGACCAGGGGAAACCAAAATGGCAACTTTTAAAAAGAAATATGTATAACATAGCAAGATTCACATTCACATCGACTTTTACTCTGAAATCAAACTGACACCAAGCTCTCCTCATGTGAGATGCTGAGTGTACTTACATGCCAGGCGGATACAGATGTGTGGTTGGCCATGACCGCAGCACTGAGCTGATCCAGCACCGCAGGAGGAACACAGTTACTGGCTTCAGACAACAGGAGGCGCTCACACTGAACCTGCCTTAACATCAAGAACACCACAGGATGCTCTGGAGAAACACTCAGAACCTGAGAGAGGAAGAGGGAAGTATACAAACGGTTAAAGGGACACAAAGTAAATACATGTTTTGAGTTTTACTTCCTAACCAGCATGACAGCATTAGCTTCTCTGCTCCTCACCAACTTTAATGTCTTATCATTACCACAGGCTGACTGACCTCCGTGAAGTTGGCACCCCATAAAAAGAAATAATCACCAAAACTATGCCATTCATTTGTGCTACGTTTGTGCCACAAAAATGAACGTTTGTGCTGGTTTGGTGTTTGAGATATTAAACATAATTTTTTTGACTGTGTGGCGTCACTCTCCACCCCATGTTGCTCAAATCGCTCCAAACCAGCGCAGTTAGTTTGTGCTCGATTTGTGCCGTTAAAACAAACACTGTATCTATTTTCCTTCCTTAGATATAACCAAAATATTTTCGGGAGCTGTGACGTCACTCTCCACCCCAGTTCGTCTAAATCGCACAAAACTGGTGTCATTCGTTTGTGCTCGATTTGTGCCGGTTTGTGCTGTTAAAATGAACATCAAATATATTTCCCCTTCATAGAAATAACAAAAACAATTCTGGGCAGTGACGTCACTCTCCACCCCATGCCTTTCAAATCTCTTCAAACCGTTGGCGTTCGTTTGTGCTCGATTTGTGCTGGTTTGTGCCGTTAAAAGAAACCCTGTAACTATGACCGCTTCTTTTATATAATAAAAATAAACTTTTTATGAACAGTGACGTCATCTCCACCCCATGCAATCTAAATCGCACAAAACAGTGCCATTCGTTTGTGCTCGATTTGTGCCGTTTTGTGACGTTCAAATTTACATTGTATCTATTTCCTGTCCTCAGAAATAACAAATACAAAACGGGCCAGTGACCTCACTCTCCATCCCATGCTGTCCAAATCTCTCCAAACCGGTGCCGTTCATTTGTGCTCTATTTGTGCTGGTTTGTGCCGTTAAAAGAAACAATGTAACCATGACCTCTTCTTAAATATAACGGGAACATTACTCTCCACCCCGTTTAGCGCAGCTGCAGAGTTGAAAAAAAAAATAGTGTTTGTGCTGCCTTAAAATGTTAAGTTTAGTCAGCTCCAAGTTTTCACTAACTTCATATTTCAAGTTGACTAAGCTTAACTTTCAAGGCAGCTGCATTAAGTTGAAACGGTGAGACCGTCTTTTTTTTTTTTTACAGTGAGTTTAAATCGTTCTAATTCATTTGTGCTCGATTTGTGCCGTTAGAATATTAAAACCCCTTAACTGTCACCGTCCCACCTGTGGGACGCTTGGCGCTCCTTTTTTTGTTGTCCTTTTTCTCTATCAAATCTTTTAATAATCATCATAAATTTTTAGAATCAAACCTTTTTATAGTCTTGACAAAAAACACATCATTGGAAAGGTCTGAGTCTTCTTACAGTAGAAGTAATATTGACAGAGAAATCTAGACATTTGTGACAGAAAAATGCATTAAAAAAATTAAATGGAGTTTGGATGGCACCCGGTGGCTGTTTGTGGTATAACACCCTAAATAAAATCTCACAGGAACCTCAATTCTTTTCATATCAACTTCAAATTTGGAACATAACTTATGTAGACATAAGGCTTTAATTTTATACCAATTTTAGAGTAAAACCTGTTATGTAAAATATTTATTATATATAAAATAAAATTAATATAATGCATTTTCTGTACAGTAAATTTAAACTACCATAACTTTTTGATACTTACATTTTTTGAAAACATTCCACTTTTGCGATAATCTGCTGATTTTCTTCTTTAAAAAGAGACCAACCTTATGTCTGTATTCCGAAGTGTTCATAAATTACAACAATTTAAGTTTGGATAGTGCATCTGCATGCCTATTTTAAAAAATGGGGGGTGACAAGTCCATCTAGGCCTATTCCCCACGAATATTAATATTAATACTAATTAGGTCATATAAATAGCCTAATTCCAGGCGGTCTCCACAATAAATACCGCGTTTATTTGTGCTTGATTTGTGCCGTGAAAAGAAATCCTGGTTTAATTCTTCTTAAATAGGCCTATTTAAAAGGCGGGAAAACAGAAGCACTTAATAAGCCATTATCTATAGGCTATATGTAACTGTAATTGAATGGTATTACTGCATTTAACAGCTAATATTATTATATTATAATATTATGTTAAAGTTTTTCTGTCCCCCATACAAACAATTATTTATCGCACTGCATAAGAAAACAAAAAGGACATTATGGACTGTAGAAAATGTGCTCAAAGATAAAGTAGCCTTAAGCTATACTGAATGTGTGAAAAAAAAAACTTAAAAGAGATAGATTATGTAGCTACATATCAACGAGGTAAAAAAATGTATTAATATTTTGCAATAAAAAACTCGCATGAGCGTGTGGTATGCAATTTTTAACACATTAAATTATGATATGCAAGTCTAGACATTTCATCTTATTTCATTCAAAGATATTTTAAACAAACACACCTTGGCTGTCCTTCACGCATAGCCTATTCCTCAAAGAGAAAATACAGCTGAGCAATATCATGGTAATGTTTATGCTCCGAATATTTCATCTGCAAAATGCATAATGCAAAACACATTTAAATGATAATAATAATAATACACAATAGGCTACTAAGTGAGAAAATCGAGTTGATGTCGATGGTAAAGTCAGGCTACTTGCTAGCTATATTAAAATATACATAGTAACCTTGTTACATTAAAGAGCCTGCTTTAACGGATAAAAATAGTTTTGTTGGTAGGCTATACCTTGGTATAAATTATTGCATTTATGTATCAGTGATATTTGTTACTTGAATATAAACCAGTAATTTAGTCCTATGTTGCATTTTTGTAACAAATGAATACAAATAACAACAAACAAGAACACAAATATGTGATATTAAGTTGCAATAGCCTGTTCCGACAAAATGAAAATTTTGGATTTGGTGCTTGATGAAGTCACTGGCAATAAAATTTAGAAAAACCTTGTAAACCAGCAGATTTGCAAACTATAGAAGACAGGAATTTGGACGAGCGGCTTGCGTGCCATCACTTTTCCTCCAGATATTTGTAATGTTTTACTGAGGAGAAATAAAAATAGAATGTTAATTTTAACGGCATCTATAGCACAAACGAACGGAGCCGTTGGCATGGACGGAGAGCTCCCTGAATTAGCATATATTTGTTATTCCTAGGGGGAATATGTTCAGTATTCTAATGGCACAAATCGAGCACAAATGAATTGGAACAATTTTATGTAGACATTTCATTTTATTTCATTCAAAGATATTTTAAACAAACACACCTCGGCTGTCCTTCATGCATAGCCTATTCCTCAAAGAGAAAATACAGCTGAAAAATATCATGGTAATGTTTATGCTCCGAATATTTCATCTGCAAAATGCATAATGCAAAACACATTTAAATGATAATAATAATAATACACAATAGGCTACTAAGTGAGAAAATCGAGTTGATGTCGATGGTAAAGTCAGGCTACTTGCTAGCTATATTAAAATATACATAGTAACCTTGTTACATTAAAGAGCCTGCTTTAACGGATAAAAATAATTTATACCAAGGTATAGCCTACCAACAAAACTATTGCATTTATGAATCAGTGATATTTGTTACTTGAATATAAACCAGTAATTAAGTCCTATGTTGCATTTTTGTAACAAATGAATACCAATAGCAACAAACAAGAACATGAATATGTGATATTAAGTTGCAATAGCCTGTTCCGAGAAAATGGAAATTTTGGATTTGGTGCTTGATGAAGTCACTGGCAATAAAACTTAGAAAAACCTTGTAAACCAGCAGATTTGCAAACTATAGAAGACAGGAATTTGGACGAGCGGCTTGCGTGCCATCACTTTTCCTCCAGATATTTGTAATGTTTTACTGAGGAGAAATAAAAATAGAATGTTCATTTAAACAGCATCTAGCACAAACGAACGGAGCCGTTGGCATGAATGGAGAGCTTGGAGAGCTCGCATGTATTTGTTATTCCTAGGGGGAATATGTTCAGTATTCTATTGGCACAAATCGAGCAAATCGAGCACAGAACGATTTAGAGTCGCAGTAAAAAAAAAAAAAAACGGTCTCACCATATTTCAAGTTGACTAAGCTTAAATTTCAAGGCAGCATTAAGTTGAAACGAAGTTAGTGAAAACTTGGACCTGACTAAACTTAACATTTTTAAGGCAGCACGAACACTAATTTGTATTTTTTAAACTCTGCGGCCACGCTAAACGGAGTGGAGAGTAAAGTTCCCGTTATATTTAAGAAGAGGTCATGGTTACATTGTTTCTTTTAACGGCACAAA
>NW_015547685.1:1195146-1204751 GCF_001515605.1 Sinocyclocheilus anshuiensis
TAAACACATTTCATTACACCAAATACACAAAATAATGTTCTTTTTAGCAGCATCATATGACCCCTTTAAATAGCAACAAACAAGAACACGAACATGTGATATTAAACAATAGCCTGTTCCGAGAAAATGAAAATGTTGGATTTGGTGCTTGATGAAGCCACTGGCAATAAAACTTATAAAAACGTTGCAAACCAGCAGATTTGCAAACTATAGAAGACAGGAATTTGGACGAGCGGCTTGCGTGCCATCACTTTTCCTCCAGATATTTGTAATGTTTTACTGAGGAGAAATAAAAATAGAATGTTCATTTAAACAGCATCTAGCACAAACGAACGGAGCCGTTGGCATGAATGGAGAGCTCCCTGAATTAGCATGTATTTGTTATTCCTAGGGGGAATATGTTCAGTATTCTATTGGCACAAATCGAGCACAAATAAATTAGAACGATTTAGAGTCGCAGTAAAAAAAAAAAAAAACGGTCTCACCATATTTCAAGTTGACTAAGCTTAAATTTCAAGGCAGCATTAAGTTGAAACGAAGTTAGTGAAAACTTGGACCTGACTAAACTTAACATTTTTAAGGCAGCACGAACACTAATTTGTATTTTTTAAACTCTGCGGCCACGCTAAACGGAGTGGAGAGTAAAGTTCCCATTATACTTAAGAAGCGGTCATAGTTACAGGGTTTCTTTTAACGGCACAAACCAGCACAAATCGAGCACAAATGAACGCCACCGGTTTGGAGAGATTTGAAAGGCATGGGGTGGAGAGTGACGTCACTGCCCAGAATTGTTTTTGTTATTTCTAAGAAGGGGAAATATATTTGACGTTCATTTCAACAGCACAAACCGGCACAAATCGAGGACAAATGAATAACACCAGTTTTGTGTGATTTAGACGAACTGGGGTGGAGAGTGACGTCACAGCTCCCGAAAATATTTTGGTTATATCTAAGGAAGGAAAATAGATACAGTGTTTGTTTTAACGGCACAAATCGAGCACAAACGAACTACGCTGGTTTGGAGCGATTTGAGCAACATGGGGTGGAGAGTGACGTCACACAGTCAAAAAAATTATGTTTAATATCTCAAACACCAAACCAGCACAAACGTTCATTTTTGCGGCACAAATCAGCACAAACGAATGGCATAGTTTTGGTGATTATTTCTTTTTATGGGGTGCCAACTTCACGAAGGTTGACTGGTGTGCAACATGAGTTGATGTTCCCAGGAAAATATCAGAATTTGAGGTGAGCTTGTCGGATATTTGTGTTAAACAACACAAATGTCATATGATCTCAACATGATAATCATTTTAAACATATTTGTCTATACTTTGCCTAAAACTTACAAATACTTTTAAAAGACTTGTGACTCGATGTATATTTTTTCGTTGTGCTCAGAAGACTTTCTAGCATCTAGCAAAGTGGAAACATGGTGTTACCTTAAAGATCGATTTATACTTAGATTTAACCATTAAAAAAAAATTGTAATGGTGTAACCTAATGCAGTACGATATAAAATAACATAAAACCAGTTAATTTCGATCAGTGGTTTTCCTGGAGGCCCCCAGCACTGCACATATTCATGTCTCCTTTGTCTGTCACACCTATTTCAAGTCTTGCGGTATGTGTCCATTGGCACCGATTGAGCAGTGCAGAGTTTCAGTTCTTTTGTACCAGATTTGTGGGATTGACAGTGAATTGAAGAACCAGTTTAGAGTGACCAAGAGCATCTAACTTTTCCAAGCTCAAATTTATGCAAACAACAGGTGAAAAACAGTAGGCGGCAGCCATTCGCTGTGAGATGCATGTTGTGACTGTCATCTGTCATGAGCATTTCAACCTGCTTATTTACTGCATAAATCATATTGTTCACATATACTATTTTTTATTCAGATTTTAAATGCAGTTTCATGCATTTTACTAGATTGGCTGGGTTAACAAAAATATTTAATTAAGACATTGGGCCTCATTTACAAAATGAATATACGACAGAAAATTGAATGTACGGTCAATTTATCAATAGTAATGGACGTGAGCAGTGGCTACGATCAAATCTCACGTCAGCTCTCAGCTCATGTACACAAGTTTTTGAGTTTTGACCAGAACTTGCGTATACAGCATAGTAAATCTGGTGGACATTGTCCTGACTGATAACCAAAGCTCATTAGTCGATCATTAACCAGTAAGATTAGAATGTAATTTTTTTGCACAAATATGCACAAATATCAGCATAAACAACAGACCATGAGGTTTCACACATCGTCACATCACACACCTGCAGCGCTTCAATGAACGGAAATTAAGTATATAAAATAAATTATATTTAAAATATAATTTTAATAATTCAAATATAAATTATAATTAATTATAAAATAATTAGCAGATTAACAAAAGAAAAATAGGCTATGCTCGTTTTGTGACACAATGCATTTTATTTGTTTTCTTTATTTCTTTATTTTATTAAATCCGGCAGGCACCTCGTGCCCACACACAACATATCAGTTCTAGTGTTGCTAATTGGACATTTCAGTCATTCATCACCAAACTAAAATGCAGTCAACCAAACATAAAAGTTCCACTGCTCAATTTAAAAGGTCCACTGTAAAATCAGCGTGCAGCACCCCAACAAACACATTTTTGTGCATATGGAGTAGGGCTGCACGATTAATCGAATGCGATTGTCATGCGCATTGTGTTAAAAAAGCCGGTTCTGTAACCAGCAGGAAATCATCATCACGTGCTTTCAGATGGAGCAGAATTTACTACACATAGCCGTAGCTCCCTGACAAGTTACGCAAAAAAATCGCAGACGATTTTATTGCGCGATTATGAAATCGAAGAAAATCGCAATCTCGATTCCATTTCGATTTATCGTGCAGCCCTAATATGGAGGACAATGTTTTACGTGGATAATGGAACATGAGTGAAGTACAAGTCCTTGTTTACATAATGAATAAGTTTAACAACCAAATGTTACACAGCAAAAATGGAAACATTTGAATTCTTGTCGAATGAGAGAGCCTCGTGAGCCCAGTGCCATTTCAGTTTCACTTTAAATCAATTCATTTTAGCTTGGCGTTTGTATGCGGTTTATAATGAATGCCACTATAGCCTAATTTGTGTTTTATTTCATAGCTTAATATCTAATTTTATAGCTGCTTATTTTTCATTCTTGTTCTGTTCTGAATACCGTTAAATTTAAAGGATTTGTTGTGGAGTGAGGGGAACTAAATAGGCTATATAGTGTTTATAATGTTTGTAAATGTTTCGTTATATTTACCAGTATTTAATATAGATGTAAATTAACGTAATTGTTTACAATTATGAGGTTAACGGGTGTTTTTGGAGTAAGATAATTTTTCTCTTTCATGAGCTTACTTCCTCTTCTTGACTGGATTACTTTCTCTATGTCATAAACTCTAGGGCAAGGCTTTTAAACCCGGGTGTTTTTAGGGGCGTGAAATTCAAATGACAATTGTTTTCAGCCGCCATATTTATCAACGTACGATCATTCGTACGATGGGATTGGTAGCATACAAATGTTTCATAAATCACACGTGAATCCTGTAGTAATTTGATTTGTGAGCTCAGATCTGCGCTCGTTTCTGTGTTAGAGGCCCACTATCTTTACTTTGGGCATTAAACAAAGCTTGTCAAAAATAAAGGTGTCATTTTTGATTGATGCCACAAATTTATGGAACATAACTTCCCTTTTCAAATTCTGTCATTTACTAACCCTCAAGTTGTTCCAAACCTGTATGAGTTTCTTTCTTCTGTTGAGCACAAAAGAAAATTATTTTGAAGAATGTTGGCAACAAAACAGTTGACGGTAACCATTGACTTCCATAGTATTTTTTTCAATACTATGGAAGTCAATGGCTGCTGTCAACTGTTTTGAAGAATTTTTCATTTTGGGGTGAACTATCCCTTTAAAATATGCTATATAAATTTTGAGACTTGAGAGAGCCGAGTTTAGTTTCAACCCCAACTAAACACACCTGAACTAGCTAATTAAGGTCTTCGGGATCACCAGAAACTTCCAGGCAGGCATTTTGGGGCAAGTTGGAGCTGAACTATCCAGAACATTGGCCCTATAGTAGCAAGATTGGACACTCCTACACTACAGATACACCCACAAAGGGGAACAGCTCTAGCATTTTGAGCAGACAGATAGCTACAATAGATGGATGCTAGACAGATGGTGCTGTGTCAGTGCATGAAACAGGCACACGGTTCTGCTCTGAAGCCCAAGAACAGGTCAACCTGTCTGTGTTTGCACCTGTGCCCGATTCACAAAAGAGAGAGATGCATCAATGGGGGACGGTGTGACACAGAAAGAGAGAGCATGCATGTGTACATGTACCTGGGAGCAGAGAGTCTCTGCCTGGTCATATTGGCTGCTCTGTTTGAGTCCAGTCACGGCTTGCTGCAGCACCCATCCCTCCAGGGCCTGAGCCAAGAGCCCGTCCTCTGCCTGCAGGCTCTTCACTGAGAACAGATCGTACACATAACGCACATAGCCTTAGAGTCGTGCTCCCATCAGCATATATATACATACACTGACATGACATTCTCAAGTCTCACTGACCTTTTTCAGACACCAGGGTCATATGCGCCCTCTCCAGATCTTCTCTGTGAGGGGCGGAGCCTGTGAGTAAGCATGCGGTGTTCTCTGTGTGACAGGCGGCCATTAGCCCTGCCCACCCAGCAGGATCATCTGCATTTGTCATACAGAGATAAAGACAGAGGACACCCTCAATCCAACACTGAATCAATGCCATCCTACCTAGGCTGCAGACAAATCTTTCATCTGGTTGATATATCTATGTTTCAGCATCTCCTCTCTCTGCTCAAACTTTTCACATAGACTTGGCTTCTCTCTAAATACACTCTATGCATTACACTTGGCACTTACTCCTGCTGACACGTTTAATGCAAGGTTCTTACTATCCAAATGGAATATTTTCATCGTTTTAGGGTTATAGAAGAGTGTGTTCTGTCCAAAACTACATTAACAACCTTCTTGAACAAGAAGCCAAAGCTCATTACAACTTCGACATAAATTCTTATTTGCATATTTCAAGGTTCCCATGCTTTAAAGTCAACATTATGTCATTAAATGCCAAGAGACTGACTTTCCTAGAAAGAGATTTTGATCGGTTTCCCTTAGTCTGCTATTAGTCTGGATTAGAAAATTACAGGATCTGGGTCTTGGAAACTCTGTCTCTGAATCTTCCGAATCTTTCAGTTAGTGACTTGTTATTTAGCAGATAACCTGAGAACTGATCCAGCATGTCTGATTGTAACTCAGTTTACCTGGACACAGCAGTACAGCTCTCTGGATTGTTTTCAGAGCATTGCGTCTTCTGTCCTCACCAGAGTGCCGGCCTGAGGCCAGTTGATTCACTCCACTGTACAGCAACGCCCTCTACAGATGAAAAGAGTTGAACTCTTTAATAGACGCAGATCTTGACACAAGATTTCATCCACAAATTTTAAATTACCTTTCCAAGTGTCAAGCTGGCATGACATGCCACACTGCCGGCCACAGCACCTCCCTGATGAAAATAAGAACACTTATAATCAATACTTTTATAACAGGTGAACTATTCCTTTAAGAATATGAGTTCTCCTAAAATATGTGTGAATATATGTGAAAGCTGATGTGAGAATACTCACATCGGCTTTGTTGGGGCAGTACTGTGGGACCAGTCTGGAGAGAAGAGCCCAGAGAGATGGATTTCCTGGGTTCCTACAACATGGCAGATGTCAAACATATATTTTTTTATTATTAAAAAATGGCTCGAAAAAGAAAAAGAAGAATTCTTGTAATTCTGGGGTGTTCTGGTACCTCATTTGACATTTGGGTTAATTAACCAAATGCAATGATTCATAGCTGAGGTTAATTAGATTAGAGCGTCTTCCCTTTAATAGCATTTGAGTGTTTTCACATCTTTGTACGAGATTAAAGGAGGACATTGAAAAGTCACTTGCTATTGGACAAATAAAGAAGAGCGTTTAATTTAATCAAAGTCCTCAATTCCCCACTCAACAAAACATAACGAGGGTGGACGAATATTCAGTAAGTGAAGTGTCTGGGCTTCAGCTGATCAGTAACAACTGAAGGTCTATTTTGATCTCAATCTGGTTCCAAGCAGATTTTCCTGCAACAACTAATATAATAATATAATATAATATAATATAATAATGTTTTTGAAATATAATATAATATAATAATATTTTTTAATGTTTTTGAATTAAGTCTCTTACGCTCACTAAGGCTTCATTTATTTGGTCAAAAATACAGTAAAGACAGTACTATTGTGAAATATTATTACAATTTAAAATAATGTTTTCTATTTGCATATATCTTAAAATATAATTTATTCCTGTGATGGCAAAGCTGAATTTTCAGCAGTCCTTACTCCAGTCTTTAGTATCACAAGATCCTTCAGAAAACATTTTAATATGCTGATTTGCTGCTCAAGAAACATTTATTATTATTGTCAATGTTGAAAACAGTTGTGCTGCTTCCATTTTTTTTTTTGTAAACCATGTTACATTTTTCAGGATTCTTTCACTAACAGGAAGTTCACTTTTGATAAATTTAATGTGTCCTTTGCTGTATAAAAGTATTAATTTAATAATATAAAGATAATAATATAATTCCCTTATTTTTAGGAGGTAAAACGCTGAAAGATTCTATGCAACAAAATTACAGGTAATCAGAACATATCTGAATAGTATGAATATGAATAGTAATATGAATAGTACTTAATATAATATGTACTTTTATATATCTTAAAATACTAATATATTATATAATAGCTAGGTGAAGCAAGATTTTTGGACACTGATAAATTTATAGTATTGTTTGTCGCATTTTGTTAGAACAAAAACCCAGATTAACACAGAAGCAAAAGTGATAGATTCTTGTTGCTTTATCACATTGTATCAAATTAAGAGACACCGTATCTCTAAATATTATACAGTACCTGTGTATAGCCCTAGCAGCCTCCCTGTGTACGCCGCTAAAGTTGCCCTGCAGGGCCAGCAGGGTGCAAGTGAGCAGACAGCGCTCCTCCACAGCGCCTCCTATAGGTTCCCCCAGTTTTAGCAGCTCAGTAAGCGTAGCACTTGCCAGGGTAACATCACCATGAACCAAACCCAGAGCACACAGACACTGCAGACTCTCTGGTACTGGCTCTTTCAGCATGGAGCTACACACACAAACATAAACAAGAGGAGAAGGGTTTTGCTTTTGACGGCAGCAGAAAATGTGCTGCTCTGAGACAGTTGAGTAGTTAGTTTACCACTTGAAGAGAAGCGTTTTGGCATGATCCATGCTGCCCAGCCTGTGCTGTATCAGGGCAAGTGCAGTGAGTATACAGGCTTTTTCCTTCTCGCTAGAGGCAACTACAAGGGCTTTCTCATAGGCTGGAAATGGACACAAATACCATCAGCAACACAATCAAAAGCTTGAGTACTTTCAGATGGAACTGTGGGTACTATGTGAGATGGTACCAGTCAACAATCACAAAATTGCAATGACTGCTCACCCTGAACGCTCTCTGGCAGGCGACCGATTCTGAAACAAGTGAGCGCAAGCCCGATGAGATCATGGAGCTCCTCTAGTGGTGTGGAGGAATAAATACGCACCGCTTCTTCCCACTGTCCATCATCACTGACAGTGACATAAGAAAAAAAAAACATTACTTCACACTGATAACTCTAATGATATCGCTATGGATGAAATGACTGTCAGCATAGTTGTACGAAGTGAGTTTTACCTGAGGGCACGTCCATAACCCCTCAGAGCAAAGCTGAGCTGGTCTGTGTGAGGGGACGCCTGAAGCAACTCAACAGCTCTTTGGAGAACAGAATATATCCAAGAACGATTTAATACCAGTGTGGTCCAGATTAGTGTCAGAAACTGTCCATCTGGCTGGACAGAATTTCCAAATGTATAAATAGCTAGAGGTAGCAAACCTGCGATATGCCTCGGTGGCCTGTTTCTTCAGCTGCAGGTGTGTGTTCAGGTATCCGAGCATGATGAAGGCGTCTGGGTCTGTCTGAATCCTCTCTGGTGTGAAACAGAGAGAGTACACTGAGCTTCATTACCTCACTTCTTCTTTAAATAATTTATCATTGTCACATGGATCATTTCCTTTATATTCAGGGAGAAACACATTTTTAATTGTGTCTAGCCATTCCACCTGCATTCCTGGTGAAATCATTCAATACATTAGGGGTCTTTAACTGGTTTCCTATAAAACATGCATATAGTGCCCCGTTCATGTATTGACATACTTTATAATGGTTACAGATTATAGATAATGTATTCGTATTACTTAAAGCATTTAATGTGGGTGAGAGAAAGAAACTTTATTTCAAATTTTAGCTTTGGTTAAAGATATTTTTGTATTTTTTATTCTTTTTCTTTTTTTTTTTTTACAAAAATTGGAGATCACACAATAAATTACAGACCCATAATAACCCTTGCAATATTTTAAAACAGTATGCGGTGTTTGTGTTCTCATACCAGTGTACTTGCTCAGAGCCACCTGGGCTGCAGAGATGGCGTTCATCTGGACTATGTTGTAGAGGTAGAGCTCAGAGTCTCTGTTGCTCTTGTCCAGCAGTGTGGAGCAAACCCAGTATGCATAACCCTTCACTCCCTCCGTCTAACATCAAATAAACATGTTACTGCAAGCAAAACATTGATCAATTATCTGATCCTAAAGAAGAAACTACGCAATCCTTCAAAAGTTTGGGTCAGTACTTTTTTTTTTATAAAGAAATTCATACTTTTATTCAGTAAGGATGCATTAAATAGATTAAAAGTGACAGTGAACACATTTATAATGTTATAAAAAAATTCTCTCTCAAATAAGTGGTGTTCTTTTGAACTTTCTGTTCATCAAAGAATTCTTAAAAAGAAAAATCACAAATGTTTTCAACAGTGATAATAATAAGAATAATAATCAGCATATTAGAATGATAGTCATAATATGATCAGCATATTATGACTGAAGGATCATATGACACTAAAGACTGGAGTAATGGCTGCTGAAATTTCACGCCATCACAGGAATACATTACATGTTAAAATATATGCAAAAAGAAAACAGTTCTTTTAAATTGAAATAATATTTCACAACTTTACTGCTTTTTTAAAGGGGTGGTTGATTGCGATTTCACTTGTTTAACGTTAGTTAGTGTGTAATGTTGCTGTTTGAGCATAAACAATATCTGCAAAGTTGCTGTGCTGAAAGTTCAATGCAAACGGAGATATAGTCTTTTAAAATTCTGTCAGTTTAATGCCTACAAAAACGGCTCGTAGGGACTACAACAAGTTACTTCCCGGGTTCGTGACATCGCAAACCCAGACAAACCCCGCCCCCAGAAACATGCTACGAAGGGGGCGAGGTCATGCTGCACTGCTTTACAGAAGAGGAAGAGAAAACTAGGGGTGCACGTAAAAATCTATTCATATATGAATCGTGATTCTGTCTTCTAACGATTCAAATGGATTCACAAGTTTCAAAATCAATGTTCAAAAGCAGCGGTTCTCAATACTGTTCCTCGCGTCCCCTGCTCTG
>NW_015547685.1:1206411-1209963 GCF_001515605.1 Sinocyclocheilus anshuiensis
CGTGATGTAAGTAGACATTGATTGGCCAAACGCATATGAAAACGCCCTCACCCGCCATGATTTAAAACGCTGTGTAAACATACTGTAAACATTGTCAACTTATTTCGCAAGTATGGAAAACAGAGATGGATGGCCGCTGAAGTGCAGGCACTTGTAGCAAATGTAGCACTGCCAGTTGTCGTTGGAGATTCTTAGTCCTCCTTTCCGTTCTTCCAATCGCTTTACGTATACGTCGACTTTCCATGTCCATTATTGTGAAACCCGCGAGACACAACAAAAACAGCTCCGATCACAGCGTCCTCCATCCTCCTGTTGTTAATGTTGTTTTTCTTTGTTTCCGTTGTTGAACGCCGCGCACAAATGACGTCGCTGTCGACCGGTTCCTAGTACACACTCTCGGTGCGAATGCAACCCTTTAAATGGTACTGGGAAATAGTTCGCGCAAAATCGTCCCAGTACTTTAGTACTGTACATTTAGTTCTGGAACTAAAGCGGTGCAAAAGGCCCTATTGATGACGCCATTATTTACAATACAACCGGAGCACATGCCTCTGAGGTGAGGGGCGGGACGGTTAGACGTGCACTAGAGGCGGTTTAGCCAATCACAACATACTGGGCTAGCTAACCAATCTAAGCCCAGCACGTATTTCTGAGGGAGGGGCTTCATAAAAGCAGGAAATGATCAGCGTGTTAATGGGAGAAGGGACAGAGTGGTGTAGAATAAAGGTAAATTATGTGAAAAATAATGCGTTTTTTTTTTTTTAAACTAAGCATTAACACATGTTAGACTACACCCCATAAACACAATCAAGCCTAGAAAAAAAACAGTAAACCACCCCCTTAAACAAATAAATGCAGGCTTAGTGAGCATAAGAAACTTCTTTCAAAGCCAAAAAACCTTACCAACCCCAAACTTTTGAACAATAGTGTATATTGAGAAGTGATTAGACATACATGTGTGCTCAGTTCTGTGGTGTGTCTGAAAAGATCCATGGTGTCAAAACTGCCCACTGTCTCAGCAATGATGGCCTGTATATTGAGAAAGAAGTTAGATGTTCAGTGTGTAGCAGTGGACTAAAGAAAGGCACTGGATGTAATATGAACTGATCTAAAGTCTACCTGTCCGATCCAGCAGTTCACATAGAGAGGCTCTAGAGACTGAGCAATCTTTAAAGCTTCATGAGAGAGCTGGAAAAAAAAAATAATGTAGAAAAAGTTGAAGTACTGTACATGTGAAGTCAAGCTAATCACTTGACAAAAATCACATTACCTCTATATTTCCCTTCTTCAGATACAAAGCACCAAGGTTGGTCCACGCAACCACATTCTGAAAAATAACCAGGAGATACATTACTAGCATTCAAAACGAATGTTTAAAAATTAAAAAAAAAAAAAAGTTTATTTTTCTTGCCTTACTTACATTTGACTCGGCTTTTACGGATTTGATGAAGCAGTGTTGTGCAAGTGCAAAGTTTCCTATTCCTAAAATATAAGAGCAGAATATTATATCAACACAAGAATAGTCCATCACAACACCGTTATGTAATCCAGACTAATGCAATTATGCACATCATGTGTATATTTGTATCTACCCTTTGCCATGGCGACCACCCCGAGGGTGTTCCAATATGTGTGATTTGCACTGTCAAGCTTGATTGCCTTCTTCACACACTGTTAGAACAGAGCCAAACCAAAGCAGCCTGTTATAACACATCTCCACAAAAGCATTACAAATGAGTGTGATCCCAGGTCAGGTCATGTACCTGCATGGCTTTCTCCAGCAGAGACTGTGCATCGTCCTCAGGATACAGGCAGTTGAGCAGTCTGGATTGGTGGTAGTAGTTGAGGCCGATGTCACACCACAGAAGGGGGGCCTCCGGCATCAGTTTCAAAGCACGACCAAAGCACCTGGTAAAACATAGGTTCATTACTGAATATTATTGTTATTATTAGCATTTATTCATTATTATTATTTTTATTAATTTGTTTTATTTATTTTTCTCAATTTTTCTTATTTTTAGTAGGAATAGCCACAGTCTTCTTTTCGCCCTATAGTTTAATATGTTTCTTTTCTTTCACCTTTCTCCTAGAGTGAGGAGCTGTCTCTGGTCCAATGTATGGCTCTGATCAGGTGGATCCATTCCACATAGAGCTCCAGGCACCAGCACTTTGGCTCGGTTTGGGGACACAGTTCTGGAGGTGGTGCAGGCATCACCTAGTAACTTCCACAGACACGACAGGTCTGGCCTTTGCTTTACAGCTCTGTGAAAGTTAAAACAAAAATTGAGATTTGATCAGTACCAACTGGGTGACACCCATCAAACTCCCCTCACATAGTCAGAGACCACTTTACAAAATAAAACACAAATATTCCCTTTACCCAGTGCATCTTCATGTTCACAATACACTTTACCTGAAGAGGTAATGGATGGCGTTCTGTATCAAATCTACAGCTCTTCCATCAAGATAGTCATCCAGTGCATTTCTAGCCAAGGCTAGCAAGCATTCACCCAGACCTGAGCATCAAAACATAGTAAAGATTCTTTATAAAGTACTATAAATTTGAATACTGAATGAATAGGTCATTAATCTGAGAGATTAAAGTATTACTGCAGAACAATTACACAAACCTTTCAGTGCCGGCACATAGTCCTCCTGCTCTGAGATCTGCCTGTACTCTGCAGCAGCCTCTTTAAACCGGCCGAGGATCTGTTTGATGGCGGCGGTCTGATAGAGGCTGTAGATGGAAGTGGGCTGCAGTGCATGTGCTTTATCGAAGGCTTTCAGGGCAGCTGTGAAACTCCTGCGGTTCAGGTAAGCCTCACCTAAACATTCCCAGCACACCCAGTCCTGAGGATCAGCCCTCAACGCCGCCTGCAGACTTAAACCAAAGCAGAATCATGGGTAACTTTCAAACGTTTGGTGTACGAAGTCATTAATAGATGAAAAAAAAATTAAAATAAATAAAATAATAAAATTAATAAATAAATTAAAGGGGTCATATGATGCAATTTCAATTTTTCCTTTCTCTGTGAAGTGTTACAAGCTCTTGGTGCATAAAGAAGATCTGTAAAGTTGCAAAGACTAGAGTCTCAAATCCAAAGAGATATTCTTTATAAAAGTTAAGAGTCAACCACGCCTACCTAAAACGGCTCATTCTAACACGCCCCCACATGTCTACGTCACGATGTGGGAAGATTTGCATAACGCCGCCCAAATGTTCTCGCAAAGAAAAAGAAGGCGTGACTTTTATTCTCGCTGTTGCTGCCGCTGCCATGTTGTGGATATGCTGTTTCGTTGTGAAAGCGAAACTACTTTGTTTGGCCTTCCAAAAGAGGACGATATCCGCTTTGTCATGCCTGGAGCCGATCCGTGCTGGTCGCTAAGGAAATACATCAACTTCGCGCTGTGGATCGCCGGATCGGCTTTCACCGTGGATGAAGCGGAGTCCAGCCCGGGGTCGTCACATGTGGTTGCCTTGCCGCAAGCCCTCCGGACGCTCCTTCGTCGAATCCGCCGCCTCTGCTCACTCAGCCCGCCGGCCGTTCCTCA
>NW_015547685.1:1210449-1232630 GCF_001515605.1 Sinocyclocheilus anshuiensis
TAATTATGTCCCCACTGGATGCAACAAATGCCTCGTTTATAATGGGTTTTAATGTTTTTGTCTCGTCGCTCCATCACAATATGGTAAGGGGCGTAACATTTCCATCACACCCTTGAGGTATTCGGCCAATCACAACGCACTGGATAGCTGGCCAATCAGAGCACACCTCGCTTTTCAGACCGATGAGCTTTGTAAAAATCGACGTGTTTCAGAAAGGCGGGGCATAGAGGAGAAACAATAATGTACAGTATGTGGAAAATAATGTGTTTTTTGAACCTTAAACCGCATAAACACATTTCATTACACCAAATACACAAAATAATGTTCTTTTTAGCAACATCATATGACCCCTTTAAATAATAAATGTCAATGCATATGTGGAAACCATATAGTCATATCTTAAAATTTTTAAACCCCACATTTAACATCTTGTGAAGTCATCTCAGGAGACAGCAAAGTGAGCCTTGAAAGCTAAATTAATTGTGGAATTCTGGGAAATGAACTTTTCTTTCATTGTGGTCTATAAAATGAAGGCTTTTTATGAAATACAATTAAACTAATTTAAATAAAATGCAAATATCAATTAATTACAACTGAAAACAATTATTAAAATGTTTAGCAAATATATGCTACCTCAATTCAAATTCAGGAGTTGAACTGGAATTCAAAAGCTATTTTCTTCATTTATTTCCAAATGGCACAAAATACAGATGAATGGAAATTCAATGATATAGGCCTACTATTAATTTTAAAAAATGTAGAAAAACCCTGTTAACACCTTGCATCATTATAACTGCCAACTTTAATGTTGCTGCATTAAATAAGATCTTTAAAAATATCTGCTGAGCTCACCATCCATGGCCAGTTAAACAGATCTTATTACCACTTATGATTTATAGCTGAAATCGATTCACTTACTCTGCAATGGCCTGTTGATGCTGGCCAGTCTTGAGGTGGTAGAGACCTCTCCTCATCCAGGCCCATTTAGCAGAGCCCGGAGTGGCTCTCTCTGTTACGGACTGCAGAACAGTCAGAGCTGAGTCCTAAGCACAGAGAACACATCACACAGTCAATAAACCCTATTATCAGGAACTCTGTGTCTTCTAAAGCATCTACAACAAGACAAGTTCTTTGCAACTTTGAATATGAACTTTGATTTTGACTTGAAAAACTAAGCAGAGGATACCCTAAATGGGACAGTCTTGGAATAACAAGACTTTTCAAAACTCACCATGTCCCCCTGCTCCATGCTGAGGTCTACAGTGGCCGCTCCAGCCTCCGCATCAGAGGAATCCAGCTCAAACGCTCTCTTATAGCAGCCTCTGGCTCTGCCCTGATCTTTTGCTACCTCTTTATAGTAATGACCCAGGAAACGAAACACTGAACCAAGATACGGGTCCAGTTTAGCAGCCTTTAAACAAAAGAAAACCAATCATTACTAATTTATATTCAAAGAGAAAAGACTCTGTAGTCTATATAAAAGGATAAAAGGCGTAAGGTCTGACATTAGTAGCCTTACCTTGAGTAAATGTGTATGGGCTTTGCTGCGGTCCCTTCGCATTTCCTCTCCCATGCTCCAGTACAGGCGCCCCAGCAGGAATAACAACTCCCCATTATCTGGGCTTCCGGATAAAGCCTCCAGAAATCTGTGAGACAGAGAGAAGACTAGAGGATCAGTGTTTGGAGTTTAAATCTATGCTGGATTTTATACCGCATGTGTGTGTGTGTGTAGAAGGGGTTTCACACCTCTCTTCAGCTTGTTTGTGCTGTTCTTTAGCAACATGTGCCAGTCCTTTCAGAGTGAGACCCTCCACAGATCCTGGGTGAGAGCTCAGAAGCTCAGCTGAAACCTGTAAGAATCATTTCATTCAAACATGATCTGGTCTACTTAGCTTTTTTTTAAACATCTATTATCTTAAAATCTATCGTTTCACCTGAAATGCTTCCTCAGTTTGGCCCTTTTGCAAGTGAGCCCTTCCTTTCAACGCTAAAAGCACTGGGTCATTTTTGGCATCTGAAATCTAAAAGGAGACATTATCAACATTATGTAAATCAAATAGATTATCAAACAATTATCAATTTTCATTTCTTTTTTTTTAAAGAAATGAATCATTTTATTCAGCAAGGATGTATTAAACTGATCAAAGTGACAGTAAAGACATTTACAATTTTATTATGATATTATGATTTATTATTCACTATTTCAAGTGAATGCTGCTCTTGTGAACTTGCTGTTTATCAAAGAATCCTGAAAAAAACATATTTTGGTGTTTCCACAAAAATATTAAGCAGGACAACTGTTTTCAACATTGAAAATAATAAGAAATATTTACTTGGTTACAAATCAGCATATTAAAATGATTTATCATTTAGAGAGATTAAGTGACACTGAAGACAGGAGTAATGTCTGCTGAAAATTCAGCTTTGCCTTTACAGGAATAAGTTACAGTTTAAAATATATTAAAATAGAATAGAGCTATTTTACATTGTATTAATATTTTACAATAATACTATTTCACTGTATTTTTTATCAAATACGTAAATGCAACCTTGGTGAGCATAAGAGACTTCTTTCAAAAAAATCTGTTGTTAGACTGTCAGTATTTGGTTTAAAATGATACCTGTGTAAGGATCTGCAGAGCTTCATCAGCATCCTGCTCTCTTCCTGTCCTCACCAGAGCCTCTAGTTTCAACTTCTGCAGCTTATGAGTCCAATCATCAGAGTTCCCCACACTCGACTTTAGCCCTGAACACACAAAACAGAATATTTCTCAGAACAGCCTTTTTCAACTCTGTTAGTGCAGCTGACTGAGTAGTTGTCATGTTAGCTGTGTTTCAGATGTGCAGTTTTTATCATCCAGTACCTTGGCTGGAAGCTGTGGCACTGTCAGAGTATTTATGCATTTTTAGTTGAGCCAGAGCAAGATTATACCAGCCAATGATGGAGGAGCGCATACACTTCAGTCCTGCAGGAAAAACACAACAAAAGAGTTAAACATACTATTTGTAATTTACATTTTAGGAAGTTGAATTAATGTTGAACAGCTGAACATGAACATAAATCAAAGAGTTATTAAAACATTTCCAGTAATCAAAATGAATCAAGAAATGCATTAAATCCTTCAATTACAGAATACGATACACTGCATTTCTTGCATTATACACTCCGGTCTGAAACATTCTTATCAAGAAGCCTGAGAGACTTTGATAACCTTAGTGCTTCATCCATATTGGAGCAAAGCACTAAACATCTGGGAATTCTCTATGGTATAAACTCACCTAGACTAATACTTTTGATGGCATCCTCATATTTTTTATCCTGACAAGCTTTAATACCGAGACCAAAGTGAGCTTGCGAGTTGTTTGGATCCAGTTCTGATAGACGGCTGAAACAGCAGACAGCTTCCTCACTGCAATCACCTACAAGGATCATCAGAGATAATCAAAAAAAAAAACATTTCCTTAAAAAAAAAAAAAATCGTACTGACCCCAAACTTTTGAACAGTAGTGTAGATTCAAATAATTGATAAACAATTAAAAATAGGTAAGAATAGGAGTAAAAACAACTGGCCATTCAGCACTTGAAATTTTTTTTTTTTGGCATTGATTTTATTTGACTGAACTAACAGAACTGACCCGTTCTGATGTAGTGCTCGCTCAGAGCCTCTAGAGGGTAGGAGTGTGTTGGATAGCGGGACAGTGTGGCATCACAAACTTCCTTTAGCTTGGCCACCTCATGAGGAAGCTGCAGAATACACAATATGAATCCTTTGCTTTGGTCCAGTCATTATTATTGTGAATATTACAATAATTGTGGCATACACATCTTGCCAACCTTAGAAAGACATTTAATGTAATCCTGTGAAAGGCTCCTGTGGGCTTCACTGGGCACATCTACCGTCATTTGCAAAGCTCTTTCAAATGCTAATATCAGCTGTTGAGCAAAGAAAAACACTGTAAGCTTTGTAAAAAATGGATGTGATGACACTAAATTGGGGCCATGCACAAAAAAGCACTTGGAAATTCTCTTCAAAACCAGGTGAAATTGACTGACGTGCTGTTGAGTCTCATTGTCCTGATCCTCAACAGTGTCCTGCAGGAGTCTGGTCATCTCCTTCCACAGCTCCAGCAGCTGTGAATCCTCCAGCCCTTCCTCTGCCTCCCTCTCCCTCACCTGGATTAACCTCCTCCACACTCTGGCCACCTGTGGGTGGAGTAGCAAACATTCCACACATATGCAGATATAAAGCATGATGGTGACTTTAGAAAATAATGTGTAGATTTGTGTAGGTAACAGACAGTGCAGTTAAATCCTCTTAAATGTTCAGTTGTAACATGAAGTCCTTCTAATCATATTTAAAGATCACACCTGTAAATAGTTCTTCTCCAACTGATAGACCTCCACCAACTTCTTGCTCACTTCAAAATATTTTGCTTTGTCTGAGCTGCAAACAGAGAAATAAGAAAAAAAGTCAAGCAATAGTATTCTTTTAATCTTTAAAAAAAAAAAGGTAGATTTTAATTCAGGTTAACACATTTATGACTGGTTCTGAAACAAGAATCTGATTGTTGCCTTAAAGTGTATTTCGGTTTAATGTGTGGTGTGTGTAATAATGGTGTATAATACAATGACATTTTCACTTTTTGGAGAAAATTTTAGAAAAGCCCTGGTCTTGGTAACGCAAGATTGCTAGAAAGAAGCATACTTTGAATAAATAAATAAACTAATTGTTTATGAATTAAAATTCTCAAAGTAACAAATATGGCAATGACACCTAAAGAATCTTTCAGATCACAATGTAAAAAAAAAAAATCTTAAAAAAAAAAAAATACTGGCATTTCTGAGCTTTGAACTTTTATTTTGCTGCCCTGGAAAAGATGTGCTCCCATCTCACTTCTCATATCTACGATAACCAAATATAAATGTTTTGGAGACAAATGTGACCCTGGACCACAAAACCAGTCTTAAGTCGCTGGGGTATATTTGTAGCAATAGCCAAAAATACATTGTATGGGTCAAAATAATAGATTTTTCTTTTATGCCAAAAATCATTAGGATATTAAGTAAAGATCACGTTCCATGAAGATATTTTGTAAATTTCCTACCGTAAATATATCAAAACTTAAATTTTGATTAATAATATGCATTGCTAAGGACTTCATTTGGACAACTTTAAAGGTGATTTTCTCAATATTTAGATTTTTTTGCACCCTCAGATTCCAGATTTTCAAATAGTTGTATCTCGGCCAAATATTGTTGTATCCTAACAATGGGAAGCTTATTTATTCAGCTTTCAGATCATGTATAAATCTCAATTTCGAAAAATTGACACTTGAGACTGGTTTTGTGGTCCAGGGTCACAAATAAACAACTCATCCAAGTTTTGTTAGCATGATTATAATAATGAAAGTGCAAAGAATTTCCCTGATTTCATTTTTTTTATTCATTTATCGTAAAGTGAAATTTAAAAAGTCTGGGTAGGGGACAACTCCAAAATGTAAGAAACTCTGGTAAATTTAACATTAACACTTTCGAAAATGCAAAAAGGTAAATAAAGGGGCAAAAGATTTAAAGCTATTATAATTGATTAATTACATTAGAATTTGTGTAAAATCCCCCCCCCCCCAAAATGATTTTAAAGGGGTCATATGAGAAGACCACTTTACTTACATTTCATACAGTGTAATAAGTTTCTGATAAATCTTTGGCAGCTCAGCTTTGAAATCTGCTTGGTCACTTTTTTCGTACAGATTTGCTAAACCCTGTAAAAGAAATCCACATCTAGTAAATATTCATTGCTGGGTCCAGCAGTGCTCAATATCATCAAGACAAATAGTTAACAAACTATGTACCTAGATAAACACTACATTTGGACTATTCATTACAGTTTATATACCATGACTGACCTGCCATGCAAGCAGTTGCTCTGGCTCCAGTTCAGTGGCCTTTCTGTAGGCGGTCTGAGCCTGATCCGGCTGCTGCAGCTCTGTAGCTGCCACTCCAATAAACACCCAAGCATTATAGTTATTCTTCTCAAGTTTGAGAACAGCCTGGGTGCACAAATATAGTTTAACTTGAGAGAGAACTGTTTAACTTACCCACCCATGCAAATACAGTCAATCAAGAGAAAAGTACGAGATGGAAGCCTATCTACATATCTACAGAGATATGTTATGTACTGTATGCTGACAGGTGGAAGTAAACACTTACCTTACAATGTTTCAAAGCTTCTTTAAACTCTTTATTTTTGATGGCTTCTCTAGCACTTTTTAGTTCAGCTTTTACTTCTTTACTGGACATTTTCTTAATTAAAAATAAGACAAAGATAGATGTTAATGAAGCAGCAGCAGTAAAGGCTGTTTACAATTATGTATATTATGCTGCCTGAAAACTTGCTGACATTAGATATAGAAACTTATTCTTTAAAGCGTGCAAAAATAACTAAACGGTCATATTAACACACTTATTTTAAGGGCAAAATTTGTATTTGTATAATGTTAATGTAAGAAATGCACATACGTCAGAACTTCGTTTGTTTCCATTCAGCAAGACGCAAAAGCGCATGCGTGTTATGATACTTAACGAGACGTCATTATACCGCGACAAACATTGTTTTCATTCCCCTGCAATACAAAAATACATATTCGTGTCCGTGCCTTATATTAATTTTATCTTTAATATTTGAAAAAATAGAATATATATTTCATATTCCCAGAGAGGCGTCTGGTGTAATCTCTACCAAACTGATTGAGTTTGGAGGAGGAACCAAAGATAAACAGCCAATCAATTGAAGGGTTGACTGCACACGGACCAATCGGTGAACTCACCAATGCAGCCCATGGTTAGTGTGTCCCAGAGCCACACTAAACACGACTAGAACTCACTAGAGAGAGTTGCGTCAACGGAAGTCCAAAACGCTCGATCGTCACGTGATTCACGTAGACCTCAAATAGTTCCAGGAAGTTCATAGCGGGCAATTGAAATGCATTGAGTTGGAGAGACAGAACTGTGATTTTTGGTAATTAGTAGACAATAAAATCGTTTATTTACATTATTTATAAAATAATGTATACGTAGTATATATATGTAGTTATATTAGTGTTGTTTTTAAAAGATAAAATCCTCTAATATTTGAGGATTAATGTGGTCAGCTATCCTTACCTGCCTTGTTAACATTGTGATGTAATCATACTAGGGAACTGGCACTTTTTCTCTCTCTACGGCTCTGGTGTGTCCCATGTGTTCCCCATGTGAGAGACTTGTTGAATCGGAAGAAATTATAAATTAATGAATGATCTAAATTTACCCTTTTAAAGGCTCACTGTAATCGCCGTCAAAATGAAGAAGAAGAGAAAAGAATCGACTGAAACTGAAGATCAGGTTTGTGTGATTTCACGCAGTTTTCTTATCACGTTAGTTAGCAAAGTTGTATTTCCAAAATACACCACTTTTGTAAATTAGCTTAAAGTAGATATTCAAAACATTACTTTTGTGTGTGTGTGTGTGTGTATATATTAAAACAACTTAAAACATTTTGACACATTTAATCATATATTTTATGTATGTTGACTTTTGTTATGCACTTATTTACAGCAATCGATTTATACATTTATAATAAACTATAAAGCATGTTGTCCTTGAACAGTCTCCACTATAGTTTGCTGTGCTGCATGGGAGTGCTCCAGTCACTCACAGAAAGGAGTGTGAATGTATGGTTTCCCTACTGATCTGGAGAGGAGAAAAAAAATGATGCATCAAGTTTTGTTCAATTCACATTTATTTGTATAGCACTTTTTAATATACACATTGTTTCAAAGCAGCTTTACAGAAAATGAATGTTTCTACATTACAAATAAGAGTTCTGTTAACAGGTGTAACTGTGCCAAAGTAATGTTCATATGGCAGAAATGTTCTAAAATTAGGCTATACAAATCATGCAGTTAAGTAACGTCATTCAGAAACAATTAAATATATACAGAAACAATGAACAAATTAAAGCAATGGTTACATGATGTTATCATGTTGACAATGCAAGGAAAATGTAGCAGTTTTGTATGTTTATTCAGAGTCAGCTTCATCTGAAGTCCTCTCAAGGGTTGGCGTCATCTCTTCACAGGTGTTGGGTCATCTGAAGTCTTCGTAAGAGGCTGGATATAGTCAGCAGGAGCAATCTATAGATTACACCAACAAAATGTGATGTAATCATACTAGGGAACTGGCACTTTTTCTCTCTCTACGGCTCTGGTGTGTCCCATGTGTTCCCCATGTGAGAGACTCGTTGAATCGGAAGAAATTATAAATTAATGAATGATCTAAATTTACCCTTTTAAAGGCTCACTGTAATCGCCGTCAAAATGAAGAAGAAGAGAAAAGAATCGACTGAAACTGAAGATCAGGTTTGTGTGATTTCACGCAGTTTTCTTATCACGTTAGTTAGCAAAGTTGTATTTCCAAAATACACCACTTTTGTAAATTAGCTTAAAGTAGATATTCAAAACATTACTTTTGTGTGTGTGTGTGTGTGTATATATATATATATATATATATATATATGTATATATAATCTACACCATTTTATTGAAGATTATTAACAACTGTAACATGTACACAGATGGAGATACCAAATAACTCAGAATGAAGAAGAAAAGGAGAAGAGTGCAAAAATGAAGTGACAAAACAGTCAAATGATCCCAAACGAAAAGCGAAGGGCACTGTGTCAGATGATGGGGTCTTACGGCCAGTCAAGCTGTCCAAAAAGGAGCTGTACAAAGCCCCCACGGTGGAACAGCTCAACCAGCTGAAAGAAGCAGAATATCTCTTCCACTGCAGCATATTGAAAATGCAGGTCAGAAATGCATGCATGTTTTACTGTCATCTGTTATCTTGGCTGCATACATCTTGGCTCATATTCATAATCGGCTCACTGATTGCTCAATGAGCTGCTCACTGCATGGCGTTCCTGTGAACTGTGTATCATTTAGCTATGTATTATAACAATATATATTGAGTTTTATATTGTGCAGTATATCACTAATTAATTTAGTTGATGTTCAGATGGAGGAACTGCTGAAAGAAGTGGCTCTTAGTGAGCACAGGAAGAAGCTGGTGGACTCCTTTGTGCTGCAGGTCACAGATTTCTTGCAGTGTGTGCCCAAATCTGAAGTTGTGGAGGTCAGAAATCTGTGAAGCAGTTCCATCATCAGCAGCATCAGTGCTGATTTTTACTGACCCTCTATGGCAGCTGACAATGTCATTTTTCTTAATAGTTTTCTCTTTCTCTCCAGTTGGATGATATTTCATGGTTGTCAGGTGTTGAAGTCCCATTCCTCCTTGTCCCATCGACAACAAAAGGCAAATTTCACATGGAACCTCCTGCATCAATCAGCCTGGTGGGCAGTTATCCGCTGGGCACGTGTGTCAAACCCAAAGTCTCTGTGGACTTGGCTGTTACCATTCCTGCTGTAAGTTAGACATTGAAAACTACTACTCTGTCTGTTGATATGTGTCTGTCTATAAATCTGTCTGTCTGTCTATATATCCATCTATCCGATTCCGTATATCTGTCTATATACGTGTATGTCTGTTTGTATATATCTGTCTCTCTGTATTTATCTATCTATCTATTTACCTATCTATTTATTTGTCTCTGTCTCTTTATCCATCTGTCTGTCTGTCTGTCTGTCAGAGTCTGTCTACATGTGTCAGTCTATAGCTACAGTGGGTATAAAAAAGAATCATCCCCCTTTAAAATAATCAAATTTTGTTGCTTTGCAGCCTGAAATCTTCCACTTCTTAATAATCTAGGCATGCAGATTTTCCTCAATAATTTGACGGTATCCATCTCCTGACTTGTGCCTGTCCACAACTTTATCCCGGAGATCTTTTGACAGTGCCTTGCCACCCATAGTCGATTGTCTGCTTCAGTTGCACTACCAAGGACTGAAATGCTCCAGGAAAGTTCTTTTCATGCTAAGCTAATCAAAATGACCAAAGCTCATCACAGTTGAAAGTCAAATGGCTTTGTGTGCCATTGAGAAGGTGATTTGCTACACCGGATTGAGTTTACAAGTCTTTTTTAGGAGGGTCCTTTTTCCAACTCAGTGATTCTGGTTTTTTTATTTTTTTCTGACATGTTGGTATTATATCTTTCACTTGGATGAGTAAATACAGCTGGATTAAACAAAAACTGTGTCTGTCTTTATTTCAGGCTGCAAAGCAACAAGCAACTGATTATTTTGAAGGGAGGTGATTATTTTCTATACCCACTGTATGTTTCCATCATCCTGTTTTTATGCGCATTTTGAAGTATCGCATCAGAAACGAGTGATGGAAATGCCAAATTTAAAAAAAATCCCTTCAATCTCAAAAATCTTTGTGGTTTCTGACATGCAAAAAAGGGTTAAAGCGAATAATGGGAGATGGAAATGCATTACCTCCACGAGTCCGCGATGGGACAGCATAACCTAACTAACCAGTGGACCGATCTCATTTCACAGCATTTGAAATGTTGTTATGGTTATTCTTAAAAACCCAAGCAAAGTCTGTCGTCAAAGTATTTCTGTATAATTGTCTCCAGAAATATCCAGAACTGTCTTACACGACTGCACTCCCAAACAGCAGGCATCCAAAAATGCAGACTGCATTTTTTTGTGTTTCGTCTGCTCGCTCTGAGGCACAAGTAATTTATTATATATGAAAATTATTATATTCAGTGGCTTCCCCTACTTTTCTTAGTGATAATTTAGTGCCAGTTTATCAGGAAGTGATGCACTCTAAAAAATGCTGGGTTAAATACAACCCAGTGCTGGGTAAAATAGGGACAAACCCAGCAATTGGGTTGTTTTGACCCAGCGGTTGGGTTACTACCCAGAAGGTTGGGTTAAACATTTAACCCAACCGCTGGGTCAAAACAGCCCAATTGCTGGGTTTGTCCCTATTTTACCCAGCACTGGATTGTATTTAACCCAGCATTTTTTAGAGTGTGATGTTGTTCTCTTTGACTCATTGGATGGAAATGGTGCTTATTCGCAAATGTTTTATGCGATATTCCAATTTTGCACACAAGTTAAATTCGCAACTTTGGATGGAAACCCAGCTTATGTCTATCTATACATCCATCCATCTATCTGTCAATCTGTATGTGTGTCTGTTTGTCTGTCAATGTGTTTATCTCTCTTGTCTGTCTGTCTGTATATCCATCCATCTGTCTATAAATGTATCTATCTTTCTATCTGTCTAAATGTCCATCCACCTGTCTGTCTGTATACGTCTATTTGACTATATCTTTGTCTATACATCTGTCTATATATCTGTCTGTATATATCTGTCTATCTCTCTGTCTGTCAGTGTTTCGATCTAATCTACTGTGCATTATTTTATTCTGTTACAATATGCTGTATTTACTTTTTGAAGTCTATTTTGCACCCAATGCAGTACCCTCGAAAGCGAGCTCTGTATCTGGCTGGCCTGGCGCGGCACCTCTCCTTCGCAAAGGTTGTGTGTTCACTGCACTATTCTTGTCTCCATGGCAACCGGCTTCGCCCAGTCCTACTACTCAAACCCCCAGGTACAATTGTTCTAACAGTAGCTTGTGGTACTCATTAGCTCCTTTAAATTTTGCATTACATTTACTTGCAAATGCTTGCATGCCAAAGTGGGTCTACTGTTATTATTCGTTCAAATCGTTTTAGCTTCCAAGTTAATTGCTTTTAGCACACTCTTTTCTTTTGGTGCTTGGAGTACACTAATAGAAGCAACCCTGTGGAGAAAACTGAGATTGATGGTCTTGCTCGGGAGCGTGCATATATAAGGATGCCAGCCTGATTTTTCATCTTTGTTTTAAACTGAAGTGATCATGTAACCTTTGTGTGTGGCCTTTAGGTAAAGACAGCAGTAAAGTCACAATAAGGATTCTTGTCATTCCCCCACCGGACTTCCTCAAACCTAGCCACTTCCATCCTCAGAAGAACAACATCAGGACTGAGTGGTTTACCGGTGTTGCCGATACACAGCAAGGTAATGAGAAATTTTCGGAGATCTCCTGACTGAGGCAGCAAACATTACTGTCATGTCATAATATATTTCTGTGATTTTTTTTATGATGCAGACAGCAGTGAGCCTCCTACTCCTCATTATAACAGTACAGTTCTTGGAGATCTTTAGTTCCTGTCGGCCATCAGCGCACAGTGTCCTGCTTTTGGAGAGGGTGTGGCTCTCCTCAAAGTGTGGCTAAGACAGCGAGAACTGGACCAGGTAAGACCACATTATTTCTGTGTGTTTGTACGTGTGTTAACTTAATCAATTTTATAAAAATAAAAAAAAAAGGTTAAACAACTGGCAGACCGCTTGTTCTAGCAAATTTTTCAAAAGATACAATTTGTTTTTATGCAGTCAGAAAAAAGAAACAAACAACACATTCTTTTTCATAAATTCTGTTTTTGTCGCTTCTTTAGGGTGCAGGTTGTTTCTGCGGCTTCCATGCATCAATGTTAATGGCTTATCTTCTGTCCACACACAAAGTGGGAAAAACAATGAATCCCTACCAGCTGTTGAGGAATGCCCTGCACTTCTTGGGTAAGAGAGGTCAAAATGATTTTCATAAGTAGTTATTATGGTGGTTATATAAGTGTATTCATCAGTTACATCTGCTTTTTGCTTTCACATTTTCAGCTTCCACAGATCTGACAGAGAACGGTATCACCTTGTCTAGAAACCCAGACTCAAAAGCGGTGAGCAGAAGTGACTCATGCAGTTACTTGCTGTTTTCAGCCTGTTTTGTCTTGGTTGCATCACCATGCCTTTCTTTTTCTTTCTTTCTTTTCTTCTGCTTCAGCCCTCACTGCCGGAGTTTCACGCAGCATTCTCTGGTATTTGTGGACCCCTCGGGGCATCTCAATCTGTTAGCAGACATGACAGCTTTTACCTACAAATGGGTGAGCACCGCTGTAGTATCACTTTAGCTCGGTGATAATGTGATATTCACTTACATATAGAGTCATATAGAGTCAGCGTTCAATGTAAATTTAACACGTTATTGTAGTAGAATTAAAATTTTAAAAAGTCCAAAAACGAACACAGTCAGGCCACCTGGCCTGTATATAAAAAAACTGTATATAAGAGATTTTCGTACCAGTGGAGCAGTGATTGTAGTCAAATGGCTCGTTTCCAAAAAGCAGTACGGTACAGTACAGTACTGTACGCAATTATTTCCATTTCCATTGTCAGAAGTTGTGAATGGTACCAAAATAGTGAACCGTACCATACCACTTTTTTGGGACCCTTCCGTTGGGGTACCTAGCACAGTAGTCCGCTACCTAAAAGGGAGGAGCTAGACTCACTGCAGAATGCTGATTGGTTGAGAGAATCATCACTTGTGCGCGCTACAAGGGGAATGACAACACAAGAGGAATAAAGCGTCTCCTTCAATCGTTCCACCATGCTGCTCATGCGTGTTGGGCTTGTTTACATCAGAGCGCACAAACACAAAAAAATAAGTGTATTTTTAAATTTTCACACATACACAAAGACAATGTCGCGCTTTCTTCTTTGCGTGAGAATGATGTCAGTAGCTACTTTCCTGTATACACCACGCCTATCAAGTAAGGGTACTGTTGGTGGTGGAAACACAGGCCGGATCAGGGTGTACCGTCCCGAATCGTACCATACGGCACTGTACTGAACCGTACCGCTCAGTGGAAATGAGCCAAAAGATTTACTTGTATGCCACAATAATGTAATGCCTTTGAAATATCTTCATTTGGGGCAGTTATTATCATTATCAAATACTAAAACTATAACAAAAAAAAACTATTAACATTTATTTTGTTATTTTAAATAAAGCTGAAATAAAATAAAATATTACATGAAAAAAGTTAAACTAAATGAAAATTAGAAATGTTTCCTGAAATAAAATGTTTAAGTGCTAAAACTGAAATAAAAATATTAAACGAACAAATAAAGATGACAAAAACTCTAAAATTAAAATGGAAATGATTTATTAAAGTGAAAATTAAAATGAACTAAATTAAAATATTAGTAAATACTGTAATAGTGTATTAATAATACTTAACACTGATTTGGGGGCTTTTGCCATATATTTAATTAATTTGATGAATTTATTGGCATGGAAATTTAAATGGGTTGACAGCCATAATCTAAATGTTTCTGATTTGTCTGTCAGATCCAGCATGAAGCGTCACTGTCTCTGAAGTTCTGGGATGATCCAACAGTAGATGGCTTCCACGCTCTGCTCATGACACCCAAATCCATGCTCAGAACATATGATAATGTCTTCAAGTAAGTGTCCGTCAACACAGACCTGCTGTTCTTGTGTTTTTGTATTCAATTACACTCTTTTCTCACTCTTTTCCTCAGACTGAGTAGCCTGGTGAATTTGCAGACCTCCTGTAAGAAGCTTTTACTCCTCAATGAGCTCGTGGACCACAGCGGGAACTATGTCCTCACTGCGCTTCCTTTCATTTTGTCCCTCTTGCAGCAAGGGCTTGGAGAAAGGATCCACCTTCTGGCACACTCACTCCCTCAAGACCCTGAGGTAGATTCACTACCTTTTTTGTCAAAATGTACTGCATAGGATTTGCTGTTTCACCTATCAAAGCATTCCTAAACAGTCTGTACATGTTGTTATAATGACTGTGTAAATGATTTTTGCAGTGGCCAGTGGACAGCGCACCTCCTAAGCACAAGGATCAGCCACCTCTGAGCATTGGTTTGCTGCTGAATCTTGAACATGCTCCCTCTGTTCTCGAGAGAGGACCGCCAGCAGATAACCCTAAGGTAAACTAGCCCACATATGTACAGATGTCTGTGTATGTGTCTTACAGTTCTGTAGCTGTGTCTGAAAACCCTCTGTGTTGTTGGCGTTTGAAGGCTGCTGAGTTCCGGCAGCTGTGGGGCTCTTGCTCAGAGTTGCAGCGCTTCCAGGATGGAGCCATCACTGAGGCAGTGCTGTGGTCAGGGAACTCCATCTCTCATAGGAGATTCGTTCTACTGAAGATCATTGCTCACCTTCTAGAGCTGTACGTCTCTATTTTGGCCATTACATTGCTTAACTTGAATACACTCTCTAAAGATGTATTAAAAGTGTTAGTCAATACAGTTTACTGTAAAGTAAAATTCATTTCAGTTAGTGTCCTCGGAGCAGTTTTTTGGTTGTTATTCGATTTAGTAAATAGCAGTTGAAAGTAATGTACCAAGTTATAGCATTATCTTAGATTTTTTTTATATGAAAGTGTTACTTTTGTTAACTAAAAGTAAAATAATTAAAAAGAAATTTAATAAAATATACATTTTAGGTGAAAATGAATGAAATGAGTTGAGGTGTTGCCTTGACAACTAACTGAAATAAAATAAGTTGACTAAACTTTTACAAAAAATTACTAAAAGTTAAATAAAAATAAATTATATACAAATATAAAGCACATAACAATTACTAAAACAAAAATGACTAAAAACAAAAAAGCTCAATTCAAAATATTAATAACAGGGTTTCTGCAGGTGTTCAAAAGTCTCAGAAATCAGAGCAGAAAGGCTTAAATTCGAGTTATGGAATTAATTGTTCCATGCATTACCAAAAATTTATCTTCCTCAGTACTTTTGTTTCCCAACACAAATATCTAAACATCCTTAAATCAAGAGACATTTACTTAAGATGCAAATGTAAAAAAAAAAAAAGGTTCTTTAATTTACCTTCATAAAACCTGCAGAATAGCATATAAATAATACTTAACACTGATATGAATGATGCCACTGATACAGAAAAGATACCCAAATGAGTCAGAATCTAATTAAATTGGAGTCAACTTGAATTGAAAACTTGTAAATCAGAATCAAACTGAATATTCATTTTAAGGCGGTACTGTGGAACATTTTAGTTATTTTTTTATTGCATGCAGAATTTTTTTTGTTCTGTTTCGTTTTCTAAGCTTTTCCTTGACACATTTTTCCATTAACTACATTTTCATAGAAACAAAAAATTGTTATTTGTTATTTTCTTTCATTCTAGTCATGCAGATATCCCTAAATCATGCATCAGATTTGTTGGGGGACAGCTGGATATCGTCGTCAAAGTTGGCAAAGAGGTACTTCATAGAAGTGAATGTGTTACTCATTAAATGGTAAAGGTTTTGCTTCATCTGCACAAGTTCATGGTGTGTTTTTGTCCCTCAGATCTGCACTACAGGAGAGGAGGAGAGTCTGAAGGTGGTTCAGTCTTACGATGATCTGAGCAAGAAGCTCTGGCAGTTAAAGGGTCTGCCACTGTCTATCACATCAGTGCAGGATGCCCACCAGGCCTTAAGATACACACAGGTCAGCCACCTCCTTGGCTATATTGAGTTGTGGGATATATTCATTTACATCTCTTAATTTTCCTCATTTGTCCTCTGCAGGTTTTCCCACCAGTTCCTTGTGTTTTTTGACAGAAAGAAGAACCATCTTGGATTAGTGCCAAAAGAAAATAAACCTTGCCCTTATTACATCACCCCTATAAAAGGTAATGCATTTCAGACTTTTCTTTTTTCTTTTTACTGCATCAACACATCAAAACGACATAGTTTTTCATAATTCTATGATATAAAATAGATATACTTTAAAAGTTCTCCTTACATGTTCCACAGAAGAAAATCATATCAGTTTGGAACAACATGAGTCAATAAATCTTAGCAGAAGTTAGCATCACCCTGATTCCCTCAACAAAAAAAAACAAAAAAAATTTGGTCTTTTGGATTATTGCCGAAAATCTCTGTGACCAGTAAAAGTGTATAATTCTTACAAAATGTGTTCATCCATAATTTTCACAAATGAACACACATTTTATGACTTTTGAAACCTAAATACAATTGGTAGAAGTAAAAAGCTAAAGTTAGGATATGAATAACAACACAGTCGAATGACCTTAACATCTCCGGCACTAAGCTTCTGACAAGTAGATTTCATATAAAGATTAAAAGACAAGTTGGAAAGTTTGAGTTAGAATAGTTTGCAAGAATGAAAGCATAAAAATAACAAGGCTATGAAAGCTTTTTTCTTGAAAGCTGATTCAGGTCTTTATGTCGTAGAATAAAATGTGAAGATATCTTGAGACTTTATTTCAGGCGTTTAAACAAAAACCCATTAAAAATCCATTGACTTTAGGACGATGGAAGCAGAAGTGCAAAAAAAAAAAGTGCCATCTTGTTTCCGGGATTTAGGATTAATTACTGCAGCACTCTGGTTTGGCTGAAGTTTATTATGTTTTGAGTGCAGCTCCACAGATATGACTTATTTGAATATGCTGTTATCTTTCATCCCCACATGTCTCTTTTGTTTCTCTAGTCATTGTTCATATGGAGGGAAGTGGAAAATGGCCCAGTGAGCACATGGCAATACGCCATGTTAAAGCAGCCTTTCATATCTGCTTGGGCGAACTGCTGTGCAAACAGCACAAATACAAATGTCATGCCACACCCACCTACCTGGATGTGTGGAAGGTAATGTGCATTTATTCATGTTTCTGTTGTTTCTCACATTTATGATGCTAGTAATATGCTGTCGAGCTGAAGTTACAAGCACAATCAACATAATTTCACCTTCATCCATTCAGGATGGGCTAGTCTTCCGAATCCAGGTGGCGTATCACAGAGAACCGCAGATCCTGAGGGAAAGCCTGACCCCTGAGGGAATGCTGATCTACAGGGACAACGCTGAGGCCCAGGTGCTGGAGCTGGAGACTCTGCACAAACCTTTCCTAACCAGCACCTTGCATGGGTACAGCACATATATAAACATGCAGAACACACTCAGCTTTGTCTTGGCAAGTGGCTTGTTTAGATAAATGTATACCTTGACACGTTACATGTTAGGCGCCACCAGCAGTATGAGTGTTTTGGTGTTGTGTGCCGCCTGGCTAAACGCTGGTTGGCATCTTAGTTCCTGTTGGAAGATATCCGAGAGGAAGCAGCTGATCTGCTGGTGGCGTCACTCTTCCTACATCCTGCTCCCTTCACTCCACCAAGGTAATTTGGCCCTCTGACTCATGTATTCATCATTGTATGGTATACATATACGGTGACACCACACCTCTTCACAGCTCTCCTCAGGTAGGGTTCCTTCGCTTCCTTCATTTGCTTTCCACTTTTGACTGGAAAAACAATCCCCTGATAGTCAACCTCAATGGGAAACTCACAGGTAAGCTTCACCTTGAGTATTTCACCGTTGCTTTTTAGGGCTTGCGCGACTAACCATTTTTACTACTTTCAGAAAAGTCGACTAGTCAGCGGGTCAGTGTTTACTTTATATAAATGCAGATTCTGCTGTATTTACTGTTTCTGGAAAGTCGGCATGGATGGGGAAGGAAACCGTTCTTGAGTCCACTGACAGATTCATATAATGAATGGCGCAAAAAACAGTGACGTCCCAGTCACTTATAGTTTTGGTTTGCTTATAACATGTTTTTGTAATATAAACTACCGTTCAAAAGACTTTTAAAAGAAGTCTCTTACCAAGCTTACCAAGGCTGTATTTATTTTATTAAAAAATTAATAGATTAAAATATAATTTATTTCTGTAATAGCAAAGCAGTTATGCTGTTTAATACTTTCTTTAAAACCATGATGCATTTTTTCAGAATTTTTAGATGAATAGAAAGTTCAAATCAGCAGCAATTATTTGAAATCTAATTTTTTTTGTAACTATGTAAAAATCTATACTGTGTCTTTTGATTTAATGGAGCCTTGCTGTATAAACGTATTAATTTCCTTCAAAAATGACTGACCCAAAAAAACAGTAGTGACAAGAGATGTTAGAGATGTCCTCCTGTTATCGTCGTGTGAAGAACAAGCACAACTGAAGTCATTTGATTCATGACTAGTCGACACAGATCTAACACATTGACTAGTAGCTTTTATGTTTCAGCTGCTGAACACACAGATATAAAGAATGACTTTGTGGCCTCTAGGGAAGCTCTTCCCAGCATGTTCATAGTCACTCATAATGACAAGAAGGTCTCCGTTTGGACTACAGAGGCTCCTTCTGTGCAGGTTTGTAGATCCAATATTCTCACATTCTAATACAGATTTGTTATATGTACAGTGTGTATAAACATAAGTGATGTTATCATTAAAAAAATTATAATTTATGCATTTAGCAGACGCTTTTATCCAAAGCGACTTACAGTGCATTCAGGCTATAAATTTTTTACCAGTATGTACTCATGTTGTCTCCAACGTATAGATGCTCCAGCGTGCCGTCATGTTGGCAGCAGAAAGTCTACGTGTTTTAGAGACTCAGCTTGACTCTGATCAAAAGCAGGACATCCGGGTAAGTTCCTCTATAGTTAACCTGTATTATGCAAATGTATGCAGCTGTCATCTTTTTGTATTTAACCTCACTGTTTCCTTTGTTTCTAGGTGGCATTTCGACCTCCTCTGGAGGCTTATGATGACTATGATCCGGTCCGACTGTATCTGTCTGAACTCAGGGTTTGTGGGGTTTTTAATTCACGTTTACTGATTTTTTTCCCATTATGCCCTGTTAGACTTAAAATACCATGTAAATTAGATCAGATGCATCTTATACCAGTTCTCTTGTGATTTTTAGGAAGCATTTGGAGATCTGGCTTTATTTTTCTATGACCCTTATGGCGGAACCGTGATCGCAGTGCTGTGGAAGCCAGCTGCGTTTGAGCCGAAAAATTGAGGTTTCTCAATTTTATTTTGAGCTTTTATTTACTATGACACTGAGTAGGGTTGGCAGAATTTAAGTGAATTGAGCTACAGTTAAGATTTATGGCACCTTCTTACTTCTGATTTTCTCTGTTCTCAGACATCTTTAATGAATGCCCACCGTGTGGAGGTGAATGACGATGTGGCAACCACCGTGCCAAATGTAGAGGCCATCCTGCAGGATTTCCGCATCATCGGGGAGGGTCTCGTCAAAAAATTTGATCTGAGAACAGAGAAATGGGTTGTCTAGGATCTGGCAGTAATTTCTGTAGAAATAACTGTTAATCTGGATGTTGCTGTGTGTTTACTTGTACATTTCATGTACTTGAATTGCTTCAATTAAATTCTCTTCATCTGCCTTTTAAAAATACTGTTCTACTGTATTATTTTAATCACGTAATAAGATGATTTGTTTTCCCTTTATACAATGAGCTGTGACCCACCTTTCTATGCATTTAAGACTGAATCTGGCTCTGTAAAGAAAGAGACAATCATGTTACTATACTAACTGCATGTCACAAAACATTTCATTTTATTTGATATAGTATTTTATTAAAAAAAGGACCAAAGAATCAGAATCAGAATGAGCTTTATTGCCAGGTATGTTTACACATACAAGGAATTTGTTTTCGTGACAGAAGCTTCCACAGTGTAACAGAATGACAGTGATCGAACAAAAAACACAGATAATAAAAAATAAATCAAAAATAGAACAAGTAAATAAGGAATAAATCTTCATAATTTATGACCACAATTTGTTTTGTTAAACACCTTTCCCCCAAATTCTTATTTCTGCATTGTGGAAAATTAAAGAACACTTTTCTTACTTTTTTGACATAATATTTTTAAATAAAGTCTCTGCTCACCAATAATATAAAGTACTACAATTTGAAATAAAATGTTTCCCCCCGTTATTAATTTAATATACTTTAAAATCGAATTTATTCCCATGATGGCAAAGCTGAATTTTCAAGCTGATGATATTATGTAAAATACAGGGCTTTTCTTCATGGGATACTAATTTTGTCTACAGCAGTATTATATTTTGTCCAATAGGTGGCGGTATGTACCTGATTGTTTACGGAAAAGGAAAAGAAGAAGCGATTTCTTTAAACAAACTTATATATTACAGATTATAGCTAAACTAAACCGACAAAGTACGGCTTTCTGGTGTTATGCGTAAAATGGACAAGTCAGCTGATAGTGCGATTGTATGGCATGTGCAGACCGAACATCTCGCTCGAGGTTTTTACGACTAGTCAAACCTTCATCTACATCGTCTTTAAAATTCGTTTGTATCGCTCTGGATGCAGAAACATGCTGCTGTTCCGTGTGTTAGTGGTGTTGATTCTTCATATGAACGCGCACTGCATGTCTCTGAACTGGACATCACGTGACAGACCAAACCTAGTCATGCTCATGTCTGATGCCTTCGTAAGTCATTCACTTTACACTATAATAAACGAAATAACTTCTCAACGGTGACTATTTACTCGTTTTTTTCAGTCACTTTAACTTTGCAGAATTACTGAGCTGTGTTTCAAACCCTAGAGAGCTGCCTAACTAGAAAGCAAAAGCTTCTGAAGGCAGCTCACCAGGTTTTATGACACAGAATCTGTGTTGTCTGACTAATGTTTTCTTATTTCTGAAGGATGGCAGGTTAACTTTTTCTCCAGGCAATAAAGTTGTACAGCTGCCTTACATCAATTATATGAGGGAAATGGGTGCTGTTTTTCTTAACTTGTACACTAATTCACCAATCTGCTGTCCTTCTAGGGCAGGTATAGTATTAGTCAGCCTCTGCATATTGATATCTATTGTGTGCCAAAATGGTTGTGTGCATGCACTGTAGAAATCAGATGAATATCTTGATGTGTTTTGGCAGCTATGTGGAGTGGTCAGTTTATTCATTTGACTCAGGCCTGGAACAACTATAAATGTCTTGATCCCAATGCCACCACATGGATGGACCACTTAGCAAAGAGTGGGTACCACACTCGTAGCATGGGGAAACTAGACTACACGTCAGGACATCACTCTGTCAGGTGACTTTTGTGTAGCCCCTAAAATGTATTTGGACACTCAAATATACACTTTCATTTCAAAAGTGGGTTGGCCAGATTTTTCATTGTCTTTGAAATAGATCTCACCAAGGCTGTATTACAGTAAATACAGTAAAATGCTAATATTGTGAAATATTATTACTATTTAAATTAACTGCTTTCTATTTGGATATATTTTAAAATGTAATTCATTTCTGTGGTATAAAAACTAAATTTTCAGCAGCCTTTACTCCAGTCTTCTGTGTCACATGATTCCAGACATCATTCTAATATGCTGTTTTAGCATGTATTGAAAATTATGAAACAAATATACCGTTTTAAATATAGTCAAAAAACTGTTTTGACGTCTGGAACTTGTTCAGTAATCGTGTGGAGGCGTGGACCAGAGACGTTCCATTC